>NC_041393.1:424419852-424435454 GCF_002162155.2 Triticum dicoccoides | reverse complement strand
CCGAGCTCGCCGAGCTCGCCGAGCTCGCCTCGCCTCGCCGTCCTTCGCCGTCCTCCTCCGCTCTGGCCGGCGCGCCACCTCGCCGGAGCCGCCGCCCTCGCCGGATCTGGAGGTGGACCAGATCCACCAGGCCACCCAACCAAACGCCCGCGCCTGAACCGGATCCCTCCGTCCCGCACGACCCCGTCCAGTTTCGGAGGGTATATTTTTCTTCCAAGTCCCAAGTTTTTCACATTATCATGCCATGTTTGACCTGCTGCATCTCTGCATCGGCAGCTCTGTTTCATGCGTGTAATATGTCAAATTGTTCGCCTCAATGAGTAATTCATTTCATCTCATTGCATCATTTTCTTTTGAGCTCATCTTGATGCCCGAAATGCTGTTGGAAGAGTGCATGTTGATGTTAATCTGCTGAAACTGTTATAACTTGCTCATTTGTCATTTTTGCCATGATTGATGTGTGCATCCTATGAGGTTGATGTCTATATGTATTTTGATCTATGCCATGCCATCTTTCCAGGGGTGTTAACCATGAATTTTTGTGAGTTGTGTGCTGAGTGGATCAAGCTTGCTAAGTAGGGTAGTTGCTGTTGCTGTTTTCCTGACAGATTCTGTTATATTTTGTTGCTATGTAAACCTGCTCCTACTAGTCATTTCGTGCATTATCTGGAGATGTTCTATAAACATGTTTTGATCTACATGTCTTGCTCTATCCATTCAGGCCCTTGGTTGCATTTATATCCTGCTGTATCATGTCGTTATCTTGCTCTAAAATTTGCTAAATGATGTTGCTGTCAGCCTGTTAACATTAAGTTCAATGTTTCCATGATTGTTTCCTAGTGATCCATGCACCCTATGAACTTGTTCTTGCCATGCTTAGCTTCATAAACATGCCTTCTTACTGTTTGTTGCCTTTCCATGCCATGTATTGCTCTGTGGTGAGTGGTTCAAGCTCACCAACATGCCTACTTATTGTTGTTCCTGCCATGTATGAATCTGTAATATAACTTGCCATGTTTACATGGGTGCCATCATATCTTCTGATCATTTTTGGCTCATGGTCAGTAAGGGACTCTTGTTCTATGAATTTAGTAGTATCATGTCATGCCTTTGTTTTCCATGATAAGTTCCTGTAACATGTTGTTTAATAGCTCTAAACAGTGCAACCTGATGTTATTTCTGCTAAAGTCTGAAACTGTTATTATTTGCAATCTTACCATGTCTTTTTGAGCATGTTCTAATTGTTTCTGGAGATAGCTCAGTGTTCATGTTTTGTTATGCTTTATCTGTACTTCATGCTCATGCCTTTTGTTCTTATGTTGGGGTGCTGTAGCTTGTTATTTTGATGCTTGCAATATGCCTACTTGCTGTTTTGGGCAGATTGTTGCTATGACTTGTATGGGGTGTATGTGTTGAACCGTTGCTCCGTTTTGAGTGTGTTCTATATGAAACTTGCTTGTTTTTGCATGTAGCTTCATATTACCATGTTGCATCCTTGTTTTGGTGTGTTTTCTTGATGTTTGGGTGCATTTTGCATCAATGCCATGTTTAGCTTGTTTTGCTCATATCTTCTAGACTGTAGCTCCAAATCTAATGAACTTTATATGTAACTTGACTAGAATTTCGTGTAGATCATCGTGGTGCATCTTAACTTGCTGTTTAACAACTTGAACATAAGGTTTATTAAGTTCTGGACCAATTTCGAAATTTGCATATGAGGACTTATCGGAATTGTTATATGTTGTTCCCGGCCTCATTTAAACTTGCATTGATGTGTTGTTCTTGTTTGCATCATCTCTTGCCATGAGTAGCCTCATCTAGCTTTCTCATGCATCATGCTTGTTGTGCATCATCTCTTGTCTATGTGTGGTGTGTTTACTATGTTGTGTGCTTCTTCTCGATAGTTCCCGTTTCGTTGCGATCGTGAGGATTCCTTCGTCTACGCTTGGTTCGTCTTCGTGGCTTCATCTTCTTCATGGACTCGTTCTTCTTCCTTGCGGGATTTCAGGCAAGATGACTGCTACCCTGGATCTCAGTACTATCATTGCTATGCTAGTTGCTTCGTTCTATCGCTATGCTGTGCTACCTATTACCTGTTTATCAAGCCATCCCATATTGCCATGAACCTCTAACCTTTGACACCTTTCCCTATGCAAACCGTTGTTTGGCTATGTTACCGCTTTGCTCAGCCCCTCTTATAGCATTGCTAGTTGCAGGTGAAGTTGAAGATTTCTCCATGGTGGACAGGATTTTGGTTGGGATATCACAATATCTCTTATATTATTAATGCATCTATATACTTGGTAAAGGGTGGAAGGCTCAGCCTTATGCCTGGTGTTTTGTTCCACTCTTGCCGCCCTAGTTTCCGTCATACCGGTATTATGTTCCCGGATTTTGCGTTCCTTATGCGGTCGGGTGATTTATGGGACCCCCCTGACAGTTCGCTTTGAATAAAACTTGTCCAGCAAGGCCCAACCTTGGTTTTACCATTTGCCTCACCACCACCTACCTTTCCCTTGGGAGTTATTAACCCAAGGGTCATCTTTATTATAGCCCCCCCGGGCCAGTGCTTGTCTAAGTGTTGGTCCGAACTGAGCAGCCTGCGGGGCCACCTCGGGGAAACTCGAGGCCTGGTTTTACTCGTAGCTTGACTTATCCAGTGTTGCCCTGAGAACGAGATATGTGCAGCTCCTATCGGGATTGTCGGCGCATCGGGCGGCTTTGCTGGTCTTGTTTTACCATTGTCGAAATGTCTTGTAAACCGGGATTCCGAGACTGATTGGGTCTTCCTGGGAGAAGGTCTATTCCTTCGTTGATCGCGAGAGCTTGTCATGGGCTAAGTTGGGACACCCCTGCAGGGTATAAACTTTCGAGAGCCGTGCCCGCGGTTATGTGGCAGATGGGAATTTGTTAATGTCCGGTTGTAGATAACTTGACACCAGATCCGAATTAAAACGCATCAACCGCGTGTGTAGCCGTGATGGTCTCTTCTCAGCGGAGTCCGGGAAGTGAACACGGTTTCTGGGTTATGTTTGATGTAAGTAGGTGTTCAGGATCACCTCTTGATCATTGCTAGCTTCACGACCGTTCCTTTGTTCCTCTTCTCGCTCTCATTTGCGTATGTTAGCCACCATATCATGCTTAGTCGCTGCTGCAACCTCACCACTTTACCCCTTCCTTTCCCATTAAGCTTTGCTAGTCTTGATACCCATGGTAATGGGAATGCTGAGTCCTCGTGGCTCACAGATTACTACAACAACAGTTGCAGGTACAGGTTATGCGATGATCTTGACGCGAGAGCGATGCTTGCTTGCTTTGAGTTCTTCTTCTGCTTCTTCGATCAGGGGATAGGTTCCAGGTCGGCAGCCTGGGCTAGCAGGGTGGATGTTGTTTGAGCTTCTGTTTGTGTTTCATCCGTAGTCGGATGTTGATCGTATGTATGTTGTGATGTTGTATTCGTGTGGCATTGTATGCCTTATGTATGTATCCCCATCTATTATGTAATGTTGATGTAATGATATCCACCTTGCAAAAGCGTTCCAATATGCGGGTCTATCCTTGGTGGGACCTTCGAGTTCCTTTTGGATAGGGTCGCATATTGGGCGTGACACAGCCCACCCCTCGGGTCAGCGCTACCCATGGCCTCCAGCATACTACAAACACCAGAAACTACTTGCAACTCCTGGACAGAGGACAAGGGTGATTAACAAGCCGAGAGGGTCCATTGGTTTCGGGCCCAACGCGTGGTAGTAACTATTTCATGGATCACAAGCACAGAACTCAGTTCCCGAGGACGGATTCAATGAGACAACCCACCATGTACTCCTACATGGCCTCTCACCGCTACCTTTACCAAATCGTGTTCACTCACTTAGCTCACACACCGTAGGACATGTTCATCACTGTTCCAATTCATCCCCGATGAATCAGACCTGACACAACTCTAAGCATAGCAGGCATGACAAACAAGCATGAATGAGTAGGCACATCAGGGCTCAAACAACTCCTACTCATGCTAGTGGGTTTCATCTATTTACTATGGCAATGACAGGTCATGCAGAGGATAAAGGGGTTCAACTACCACAGCAAGTAACAGATGAATCATTGTTGTCCTAATGCAGTAAAAGAGAGCAAGAGCGAGAGAGCGGGATTGTATCGGAATGAACAAGAGGGTTTTGCTTGCCTGGCACTTCTGAAGATAGTATAGTTCTTCATCGATGTCATCGATCACATCGTCGGTACACGTCTACTGAGAGGGGACAAGCACCAACAAACAAAGAAGAAACACAATCAATGCAATGCATAATATGATGCATGATCATGACATGGCAATATGCTGTGGTTTGAGCTAATGCAACTAGCAGCAGGTTAAATGGAGTTGGTTTGAATCTAAGATTCAAATTCAAACTCCATATATGACATTTCAAATGCCATTAATTCAAATTGACATATACAATAGCTTTAGGTTGCTCAAACATGCATGAAAATGCCATAAACAGATTCTTTGGATTTTTCTGATCATTTTTCAAATATAAATCTTTGCATTTGGAGTTACAGATTAATTTCTATGATTTTTAGAAGTTTCAGCTATTTTCTGGAATTTCCTGAATTAAAATAAACCGGAAAAGGTTATCTGCGTCAGCATGACGTCGGGGTGACGTCAGCAAGTCAAAGGTGCCAGCCCAGGTCAAACCTGACGGCTGGGACCCACATGTCAGTGTAACATCTAACTAACAGAGTTAGTTAGTGTTAGGTTAGCACTAACCTAGGTTAATTAGGGCCTAGGCACACTTGTCAGTGAGTCAACTAACTGTCAGGGTTAATTAGCAGTAATCTAAATCTAACTAAAGGTTTACAGGGACGAGACCGCACGTCAGTGACCCTAGAGGGTCAAAGAAGGTCAACCCCGGGTCAGCGGGGTCAAACCCACCGGTGACTTGACGCCGGTGAGGCCAGCCACGGAGGCGAGCCTCGGGTTTGCATCTCCGGCGACCAAACGGCTGGTAGAGGGCATCTATGTGATGCGGACGCACGTCCGCATCGAGTGGTGGTGGCAGTTGGGCCTAGGGTGGCCGGAGTTATCGCCGGCGATGACCTTGGCGGTCGTCGGAGCCCGAGTGAGCTCGGGGTCGACGCTACGGTGGCCGGGGAGGCTCATTCGAGGCACCTACGTGCTCTACGCGGCGCGGGGAGGGAGCTAAGCACGACGGCTAGGCCGCTAGGTGGCCGGAGGCACATCGACGGCGGTCACAGGCGGCGGCGCGTGCGGGCGAGCAAGGCGCGGCGGCTATGGTGCATGAGAGTGGGAACGGAGAGGGGGAAAATGATCAGTGGCTCACAGCGGGTGCAGGGGAGTGAATGGCGAGCGCGGGGAGGCACAGACGACGACGGAGCATCTCCGGCGATCTGTTGGGAAGGAGGTTGAAGACGATGACGTCAGCGGCGTTCGGGGGCGTCCGGCATTGCCTGACTCGGCGGAGAGGATGAGGGCGTCGAGGCGAAGCTCGCAGACACATCGGCGAGACGAGGGGGAGGCGGTGGCTGCTGCAGCAGCGAGTGGCGGCGATGGCTGCGCTCGGGCGCGAGAGGGAGGGAGAGCAGAGGAGGGGAGAAGCACGGGAGAGAGTGAGAGCGGTCCTGGGGGGTGCGTGGCGACGCGGGAGAGATCCAAGGCGAGCAGGCAAGCAGGAGGTGGCCGGTGCGTGCGCGCGCGCGTCGGGCACACGCCCTCCTGCCTACTGGCAGGAGGTTGAAGATGGTGGCGGCTGCGGTGGGCTGGGCCGCACAGTGTTGGACCAGCACAGGAGGTGGGCCGTTTGGTGGGCGCCAGGTTAGTTCTCTCTTTCTCTCTCTCTTTATTTCCTATTTTAGTTTTCTAATATTCTGTAATGGGTTTTGACTTTATTAAAATGCCAGGGCATTTCCAAAAATCCTGAGAATATTTGTGGGCACTGTTGATATTATTCCCAACAGCCCTCAACTAGTTTCAATTATTAGATCATTTAAAATATTTATAGGATTTAAATGCCCCAACTCAAGTACAATATGAGTTAATTCAAAAATCCAGAAATGACCTATAAATATGTTCATCATTTTTGGCAGAGGTTTTTACCTTTATCAGAAGTGATGAACATTTCCAAAGGGCATTTTGGGTTCATTGAAATGTTTTTCAGTTGAACCTAGTATTTTCAGGGGGGTGTTGGGGTTTGTTGATCCCCATTTCAGGTTTAAGAGAAATTTTAACATGATGCAACACAAGACTAACTAGACCAGAGCAGACCAGAACTAGGGATGTGACAGCACACAAGGTTATGTCTGCTTACTGGGCCAGGGTACGGCATGCCGTAACCTTCCCTCGTTGGAGGCACCAACGAGAGGCATGACAATAGTCCCAGTTAGGGCCGTCCCATACCGGCAAGCGTGGTTGCACTGGTCAGCTCGATTCAGCGGCACCATGACTCAGCCAACAATTGTTCAAGTTCAATTTAATATGGTTAAACTTGAATGCAAATATGCTGAGCCATGATAAAATAACATGATGCAAATTACAATGCATGAACATGATATCAACATAATCATGAGGGTATCACATAACTATCCACCATATCAACAATGAATCATATCCACTGAGCATGGCATACTGACTAGCATGCACATCACCAGTACATACTTCTCTGAAACATAGCATGACTACTAGCATCAACAATAAATATCATGCAAGGACATATCAACAATGCCATCATGCAAGCATTTAACCAACTGGATGCAATGGAACATGCATAACAACGGTACTCGGGACAGACAACAGTCATGCACCGACGACCATCACCAACATCAACATGTACTACTAGCAAGCATAAACATATGAAAGTAAATACTAGCAGGTAGAACATGATAACAGAATACAAGGAAACATAGCACAAAAGTGAACATGCAAATCTAAACATCACCAGAACAACGATAGCCATCTTTTCAACAAGCAAACATTTAATAAAGATTCAAGTTTAAAACCATGGCTACTGCATGACTATCATGCAAGTGGGTATTGTATCTTGCCTTGGGTGGAAGAAATCACCAGGAGAAAGTGCAAGAAACTCGCGGAAAGAATCACCAGAACTCGTTCTCTCTCGGAGGGGGCTGATTAAGGGCAAGGGCACAATGGTCATTTTCACAGTGTCAAACTATAGTTAAAATGAAACCAACAGAACGGGCTCGACGAGATGAAGAAGTGGGCTTTGGATTCACCTGATTTGGAGTTACGGTTAAAAAGTTGTGAGGTGTTTTCTGCCAGGGACCTATTTGTAAGAAAAATATTTTCAAACAGGGGCCTCGACAGAAAACTGAAAGCGTATTTTGGAAACCACATTTCCACTTGCCACGTGGGCTGAGGCGTCTGGGCCACTGGTGCGTAGGGCCCAGGGGCAGGGGGAGTGGGCCAGCGAATCGTCGTCTTCCTCCTCCTGCCTCCTCGATCGGAGACAGAGGAGCGAAGCAGGGGAGGTGGGCATTGAGGGAGTCCTAGATTAGGGGGTATCCGGACAGCTGGATTATATACTTTGACCGGACTATTGGGCCGTGAAGATACAAGACTCAAGAGCTCGTCCCGTGTCCGGATGGGACTCTCCTTTGCGTGGAAGACGAGCTTGGCGATCCGGATATTAGATTTCCTTCTTTGTAACCGACTCTGTGTAAACCCTAGCCCCCTCCGGTGTCTTTATAAACCGGAGGTTTGATCCGTATAGGGATAATCATAATCATCATAGTCTAGCTTCTAGGGTTTAGCCTCTACGATCTCGTGGTAGATCAACTCTTGTAATACTCATATCATCAAGATAAATCAAGCAGGAAGTAGGGTTTTCCTGGGTAAACATCGTGTCCCTTGCCTCCTATTACCATTAGCCTTAGACGCACAGATCGGGACCCCTACCTGAGATCCGCCAGTTTTGACACCGACATTGGTGCTTTCATTGAGAGTTCCTCTGTGTCGTCGCTGCAAAGGCTCGATGGCTCCTTCAACCATCAACAACCATGTGGTCCAGGGTGAGACTTTTCTCCCCGAACAGATCTTCGTGTTCGTTGGCTTCGCACTGCGGGCCAATTCACTTGGCCATCTGGAGCAGATCAACAGCTACGCCCCTGGCCATCATGTCAGGTACGGAAACTTGAACTACACAGCCGATATCCGTGGAGACTTGATCTTCGACGGATTCGGGCCTGCGCCAGGAGCGCCGAACAGTCACGATGAGCACGACTTAGACCTGCCGTCGGACAAAACTCGGGATATCGCACCTGCAGGAGCCCCGGACATAAATCCGAGGCAGATTGCGTCGTCCGAGGACTGGTGGATAGACCCCGCCCCTGAGGCCGCACACTCATCGGCGGTAGAGCCGAACACTGACTTCACCCCTAAGGAAGCCTGTGTCTCCGGACCCCCGGACTTGTGTCCTGCTGTAGGTTTCAAAACGCGCACCCTCGAGCCCGCCGAATCCGGTTGGGCTCCGGCAATGGAGTTTGCCAGTGTGGATATCTTCCAGCACTCGCCCTTTGGCGACATGCTGAACTCATTAAAGTCTCTCTCTTTGTTAGGAGACTCTTGGCCGAACTATGTCCGACTCGAGTGGGAAGCAGGCAACGAGGGAATTCGTTGCCCACCCACCACCCACTTCATAGCCATTTTTGACAACGTAACAAACATGCTTGACTTCGACTCCGATGACACCGACGGTATGGACGTCGGCGCAGGAGACGATTCAGAACCACCACCCACGGGGCGCTGGACTACCACCTCATCATATGATATATACATGGTGGATACGCCTAAGGAGAACGATGGCGACAAAACGGAGGATAAAACTCCCGAACAAAAACAAAAACAACGGCGCAGACGCTGCTCCAAGTCCAGCCACAGTAAAAATAGCGATAACACTGCTAGAAAGATCGACACCCCAGTTAACTCCGAAGGCAACAACGACCCAGCAATGGAGCAGGATGAGCCAGGTCACGCCGAACACAGCCCGGAGCAGACGCCCGATCACAGTGATCCTGAGGGACAAACTCATCAAACTGCCCCGGGACAGGAGCACAGTCCGGACGACGACGCATTCATCATCCTGGAAACACGTTTGGAACGAGATAACCTCCATAGAAAGCTTATGGCCACTGCGAGAAGTCTAAATAAGTAGAAGCAAAGGCTTAAAGCATCACAAGAAACGCTCAATCGCAGATGGAATAAAGTTCTAGACACTAAAGAAAAATACGGCGACGATCGCCACACAAAGAGCTATCCAAAGCGCAAGCTCTTGCCAGAATTCGACGATGAGGCCGTTCCACCGAAGAACAATACGGCCAAAAGGCCGGACCAACCACTTCATAACCGCAATAGAGCATCTACTGATGCCACACACGATTTACGTGAGCTCCTGGATAAAAAGGCCGAAGCGACCAGGTCCATCTATGGATCTAGAAGACATGTTCCGGTGCGGGATTATGGTCACCAAAGCGATCAAACGGATCAAGTACCAGTTCGGAATCAACACCGAACACAACAACAGCCGACGGCATGCCACAACACGTCCAGATACAGAGGGGCTGCTCACCCTCTGTGCTTCACCGAAGAGGTACTGGACCACGAATTTCCACAGGGTTTTAAACCTGTGAACATAGAGGCATATGACGGAACGAGAGACCCCGGGGTCTGGATTGAGGATTTTATCCTGCATATCCACATGGCTCGTGGGGACGACCTCCACGCCATCAAATACCTTCCTCTCAAGTTGAAGGGACCAGCTCGGCACTGGTTGAAAAGCCTCCCCGAAAATTCAATCGGAAGTTGGGAGGAACTCGAGGATGCTTTCAGGGCCAAAATATCATGGGACCTATGTCCGACCTCTGGACGCGGACGATTTAAGTCACATAATTCAACAGCCCGGAGAGTCCGCCCGCAAGCTTTGGAACAGATTGCTCACTAAGAAGAATCAAATTGTCGATTGTCTGGATGCCGAAGCCTTAGCGGCCTTCAAGCACAGTATCCGGGACGAGTGGCTCGCCAGACACCTCGGCCAAGAAAAGTCGAGGAAAATGGCAGCCTTAACAAGCCTCATGACCCACTTTTGCGCGGGTGAAGACAGCTGGTTGGCCCGTAGAGGCACCAGCGACCCAAGTACATCCGAAATCAGGGATGGCAATGGGAAGCCACGGCACAATAAAAACAAACGTCAAAACAAGGAAGAAAGTCCGGACAACACAACAATCAACGCCGAATTTTACGGGCTCGCGACCCGGTCAACAAAAGAAGCCATTTAATGGCAACAAAGAGGGACTGTCTGGCCTGAACAAAGTCCTGGACAGACTGTGCCAAATTCATGGCACCCCCAAAAAACCTGCGAACCACACTCACAAAGAATGCTGGGTCTTTAAGTAGGCCGGCAAATTAAATGCCGAACACAAGGGAAGGGAAACACCAAGTGAAGACGAGGATGAGCCTCGCCAGCCGAACACTGGGGGATAGAAAAAATTCCCACTAGATGTAAAAACAGTAAACATGATCCACGCGACTCACATACCCACGAGAAGGCAGAACGCGCGCTCAGAGACGCATACGCTATAGAGCCCGTCGCCCCCAAACTTAACCACTGGTCGGCCTGCCCGATCACCTTCAATCACAGGGACTACCTGGCTAGCATGTGGCACGGAGGATCAGCTACCTTGGTGCTCGACCTAATAATCGACGGATACCATCTCACTCGCGTCCTCATGGACGGCGGCAGTAGTATTAATCTAATATACCAGGACACTGTCCGCAGGATGGGGATAGACCCATCCAGAATCAGCCAAAGTAACACCACCTTTGAAGGGGTGATACCAAGCGTTGAAGCCCGCTGCAGGGGCTTCCTCGTACTAGAGGTGACATTTGGTTCCCCAGGCAACTTCAGAAGCGAAGAACTACTCTTCACCATCGCCCCCCTCCAAAGTGGTTATCAGGCATTGCTCGGGAGAACGGCCTTCGCCCGCTTCAACGCAATACCGCACTACGCCTACCTTAAACTCAAGATGCCCGGTCCACGCGGCGTCATCACCGTCAACGGAAATACAGAGCGTTTCTTACGCACGGAAGAGTATGAGACGGCTCCAGCAGCCGAACTCTAAGCAACCTCTAATACCAGAATGCATGATTGATCGTTAAGACCACGGACACGGTTAGACGAGTCCGGCAGCCCAGATAAACCTGACCTGGGCACCACACATGTAATCCCATAGAGGACACCAGGGGCTATAGATATCTAATAAAGCCCAACTCTTGGCTTGACCTTATTAACAGGCCAATGTCTTACACTTTTACTATCCATTGGTGATAGCCAACTCTTCGCACGCTTACGTCATACTCTTCTACATGAGTTTTCCTTTTTACAGACACCATTCGTGCGACACCCTCCCAGGACACGGCACAACGGAGATAAAGGCGCAGACGTGCAGGAGGGCCCCACTCAAAGGTTTCTCTTTAGATTAAGCCCCTGTATAAACCTTCTTTATTGTCTCTTGTTGCTTACACATCCCATGGGTACTATACCCACAGAGGATACTGCCGTTATTGGCATTTCGCCATGACAGACTAATGCACATACCTGGAAATACAGGGTACATAATAAAGGGCATTCTTCAGCCCAGTATATGTTCTAAAGTCCGAATACCTTCGGGAGTGTTCGGCGTCGCGAGTTTGGCCTTATATGCATCAGCTCCGAATCATGTCTTTGGTCAAATGTTGGGATTGCCCGGCTCCTGGGTTTACTGCCTTACGTTCCGTTCTTATCGGCTAAGGCGGCCAAAGGAGAACTACTGCGATTGTGCCCTGGTTATTCCGGATGAGCACCTCAGTAGAGAAAGCCGAAAACTGACTGTCATGATATAGCGAGAGATTGGTCAACCACTCGAGGACCCATCAGGAATCTTTAGGATTCCTCCGCATTAATGAAGGACCGTTTTCCGGTCATGTACACATGCGCCCGTATTCGGATGCACGCAAAGGTACAAGGGGCTACATAGTAGCCCCACCGTCAAACTCCTATGGCTAAGTGAAAGTGTTAAAGCTATATAGTCCGGTTGCCTAGTTCGACATGCGATCACCTCCTTAATGGACCAAGACGTTGGATCAAGTGTGATTACGCATATTTTCGCGAACACCCCCGCATTATATGCATGGGGGCTGAAGCCAACGACTCCTAAGTTTCAAAATTGCATATATACATAAAACAGCCGCACAGGAGGCACAATAACACTTTCGGGCGAAAAGTATAAACATAGCCTCCATAATTACAATAAAATTGTTTTTACAATGAAACGATTTGTCACTCGAACATGACATTTTTTGAGCACTGAGCCTCTATTAAGCGAGCACCTTCTGTTACCTGCTCCAAGTAGTGCTCGGCCGGATCCTGGCTTCCCGCCGGATTCTGGGTCGCAATGATGGCGGCCTCCATGTCTGTCCAATATGCTTTAACGCAGGCAAGAGCCATCTGTGCACCCTCTATGCATGCCGACCTCTTCATGGAATCGATCCGCGATACAGCACCAAGGAATTGTTGCACTAAACCAAAATAACTGTCCGGCTTAGGCCCCTTCGGCCATAGTTGGTCTATTACAGACCGCATTGCAAGACCGGACAGTCTATGGAGCTCGGCCACAGTAGCTATCCTCTCACTCAATGGAAATGGGCACGTCGGAGCACTGAATTGTGACCAGAACAGCTTTTCCACTTCATTATCTTTTTGATCCTCAAAAAACTTGGCCGCATCAGCCGTACTCTTCGCCAAATCCGCATACGCGTCTGTAGGGCTCCAGCGTCGGTTCAGAGGAGCGTACTTTGGATCTAAAAACTTCATCCGCAACAAATAGGGGTTTCCAACCGTGATTTCTCCGGCCTGTCGAAGCTCCTCCCGTGCATCCCTAATTTCGGAACGCGTCTCCTTGGCCGTATCGAGGGCCTTTTTCAGGTCAGCCGAATTAGCCTGATTCTCTTTTTCAAGGAGCTCATACCGGCTGGCGGCGTTTTTTAGCTCCACAACCATTTCCGCTATTTTGTCTTCGCTTCGGCGATGAGCAGCCTGTTCGGCTCTCAACTCTTCGGCCGCCCTTAGGGCATACGCATTGCTAGCCCGGGCTTGTTCCTTGGCCAGGGCAAGTTCTGCCCTCAGGGCTTCCACAACAGCAGCTCCGTCTACGTCCAAGCATATAACATTAACATTATGCTCCTCTTAGTTTTTCCTATAACAAATAAGGAAAGCAGAGCACATACCTTGTGACTCGTTCAGTTGCTCATTCACAAGTGTGATATCGGCATCAATAACTCCAATCTGTCGCCTCAGTTCGGCGACTTCAACGGACCGGTCGGCTGTTGGACCCTTAGCCACCTATGCATAAACACAGTATGATCATTACTTAATGATGTGATCCTCCGTTTGCCGCCTTGGGCTGGCAACCAGAGTCTCAGGGGCTACTATCCATATGGAGTACACCTAGCGTGTGCGCCACAATCAAGAATTGCGTATTCCGTTACATACCTCAAAGCCTCTGAGCAGGCTCATAAAAGCTTCATTCAATCCGCTTGTGGCGGATGAAATCTTCTCAAGCACCGTCCTCATTAATGAACAGTGAGCCTCCGAGAGAGCAGCTCGCTCCAGAAGGAGGCCGGTCACTGAACTGTGTCGGACCTTTCTTATTGCCCCCCATGGGAGCCGAACGCTCTGGGCTCAGGGCGGCCGAAGTACTAGCTTCTGGCCTCGGCAAATCTGGACTCCTCCATGACGACACCTCGGGGTCGCCCGCCCCATGAGGCGGAGAGGCTGGTGGGGTTTCACTCTCCATCATCTCCGGAGGGAGATCCCCCAAAGACGAACTCTGTCGAGAAGAGCTGCTAGCCGGGCTGCAAAGAATGGATCCTGGTTACTGTTCTCGGAGGAGGAAGGACTAGCTTTGCATTTACGATTAACTTACAGCTTGGCTGAGGGCTGGCCCGTTTGTGGGCATGGCGCGGTGAGGACGCCCTTCGGGGCAGGGCCCCCTGGTGAAGTTTTCTTCCCTTCTCGGGGCACCTCCTTCTCCAAGTCTTCGAAGGCGGCCCTCTTCTTCCCGCGAGGGGAGGAGACCTTAGATTCCCCTCCCCGACTATCCTCCTTTGGGGAAGTAGCAATTCCCCCGGTTTGGATGTGCAATGTGTGAAGTTCTGCTTCTCTATTCTTCCCTTCATCTTTCCCCGAGGGCACTTTACTTAGCACACAACCAAGCATCTTGGCTATGGCGGGACTAGGCGAGCCTTCGGGAAGTGGCGCCGGACACCTGATTCTCTCCGCCTTGCTGAGCCATTCCTGTCCACGGGGGATTTTCAGAATAATGTTATGATAAATATAAATAAAGTGTCCGGTTTCTGGGTTACTTACTTGGGTATCTGGGCGGTTGCAGCTCAGGCCCGCATCCTCGGTGGTGTCCGGACACTTTACTTGTGGTCCGAAGAATAACTTACACATCCCTTCGAGCGTCATGCCGAAGAAGTGCAGAATAGTCCGCGGACCTTCCGATTGAACTCCCACATCCGGAGAGGCCGGCGTTTGCACGACAACATCCATCGGACTAGCATTACCTGAATTATGCTGACAAGGCTAATAACCCTCTCAAGAAGCTCCCGGATACGGCTCTGCAATGTTGGTACATCATTAGCAGGCCCCTAATCCCGGCCTACATTGTCCCATGACGCCAGTTGAGGCGGAGGGCCCGAACGGAAGTCAGGGGCAGCCACCCACTTTGTGCCTCTGGGAGCCGTGACGTAAAACCACCTCCGCTGCCATAGATCGGACACCTCTGGGAAGGAGCCCTCTGGCCATGGGGCATCGGCGTTCCTGCTTATTATAGCACCCACTACAAAAAAGACACATTCATGACATTTTGGGCCGAACGATTTTTTTTCTGTCATACATATGACACTTCTATGACGATAATTGTGACAAAACCCGGTATCATCATAGATGTGGTGGGCTCCTACTTCTATGACAAAAAATCATGACAGAAAATGGGCTTTTCATCCTGGGCGGGTCGGAGACGCAGCTGCATGACATTCTTTGGGCCGTCCATGACGGAAAAAACCGTGGTAGAAGCGAGGGGGAGGAAAATTTCGGGGAGTTGCCGGTTACGGTGGGAGGTCGGGGGCGGAGCGATGCACGTTTCTCTCGTACGTACGCGCGTGTGTGCGAGGCGTTGGTTCTAACTGAAGCTGAGCGAGGCGTTGGGCTCTAACTGAACCTGAGCGATTGCACTGGAGGCTACGCGTTACTGAACCTGAGCGATCGATCAATGGCTGTTAACTGAACCCAATGGAGCGATTCCTTCACTACTGCTGCTAACTGAAGCCGATCTATTGGATGAACAGTAAGCGTTGCAGGGGGGTTGGATGAACAGTGAGCGGTGGCGTTGCCTCTGGATGAACAGGAACCCGTGGTGTGGAGGGCTGGATGAATAGTAGACGGTGGAGGGGTGGCCGTGGAGGGGTGGTTGAACAGGACCCCGTGGTGTGGAGGGCTGGATGAACAGTGGATGGTGGAGAGGTGCTTGTGGAGGGG
>NC_041393.1:424406868-424419325 GCF_002162155.2 Triticum dicoccoides | reverse complement strand
CAAATCTGTTTCATCCGTTTTGCGGTACGCCACACCCCTCCCGATCAACAGGACCCCCGTTTCGACCGTAGCGCTCCAACACAAGTTTGTTTCGTCCGTTTTGCGGTACGCCACACCCCTCCCGATCAACAGGACCCCTGTTTCGACTGTAGGAGGTCCGTTTCCTCCGTTTGCGGTATGCCACACCCCTCCCGATCAACAGGACCCTGTTCCGAATGTAGGAGGTCCGTTTCCTCCATTGTGCGGTACGCCAGGCCTCGTTTCCATCACCTGTTCCGTCCAAGCCCTCCCGATGAACACGACCACGCATTCTATTCTGACCCAGCCGGTTGGCTCCCCATGAACACAACGACGACGCTGTTTCTTCGTTCCGACCCAGCCATGTACGTATGCGCGATAGGCGTTAGAGACCCTGCCCGTATGTACGTACGTGGCTGTATTTTCTTTCTTGCACCCTCGCCACTGTACGTACGTGTACATGCTATGTGCATGCCTCTACTATGACACGTGCGCGCCTCTACATCAACGACACGTGAGCGCCTCTACATCGACCAGTATGTACGTACACGTTCGCGACCAGAATGACAATGCTACGTACGCTTCGACCAGGTGGGTCCCGACTGTCAGGCACTTCCTTGCGTGCGAAGATGTAGCTGGTGGGTCCCAGCAGTCAGGGGGGTGAATCGTTTTTTTTGCCCGGACGCACTTCCTTGCATGCGAAGATGTAGCTGGTGGGTCCCAGCAGTCAGGGGGGCGAATCGTTTTTTTTTTGCCCGGACGCACTTCCTTGCGTGTGAAGGTGTAGCTGGTGGTCCCAGCAGTCAGGGGGGAAACGTTTTTTTTCGCGAAATATGGTGGCCCGTCCGGTGGGTGCCCGCTGTTAGGTGGAGGAATAATTATTTTGCGTGTAATAAGGAGGCACTTCTTGCTGCGGCCGTGGACCCAGCTGTCAGCCTCTCCACGTATAGTCCACGTCCGATGGAAGCCGTTCCTTGACCACGTTGACCACGCCGCGCCGAGAGCACCGGGGCGGTGGACGACGACGAGGCCTAGGAAGGGGACGACGCGGAGCCGGGGAAGACGCGGCAGTGGATGCCCACGCGTAGAGGAGTACGAGGGTTCACTGGTTTGCTGCGGTGTGAGGCTGCCGTCGCCGTAGAATAATAGGGGATGTGGGTGAGTAGAGGGATGGTCTGGCCAGCGGTGGGAGTAGTAGGGGCGGTGAGGCCTCCGCTGCATCGCAGCCGGCCACGGGAAGCAGGAGCACGAGGCACGACCGACGCTAGTTTGGGCGGCTGGACCAAGAAGACCAGAGGTTGAAGAAGCACTACGGCCGTTGGATGAACATCGTACGGTCACTGGAGCTAGAATCCTTCATATTGACTAAGTTGACAAAGCCCTCCGTCCCCGTCAACTTAGTAGGCCCACAAGTCAGCCTGCCACTATACTGGGTCCCAGCTAACAGGGGGAGTATTCATTTTTTTGTGCGTAATAAGGAGGCACTTACTTGCGTGCGAAGATATAGCTGGTGGGTCCGAGCTGTCAGCGGCGGTAACGTTTTTTCGCGAAATACTGAGGCCCTTTCGGTGGGTCCCTGATGTCAGGTGGAAGAATCATTATTTTGCGCGTAATAAGGAGGCATTTCCTTGCGTGCGGCCGTGGACCCAGCTGTCGGCCTCTCCATGTACAGTCCACTTCAGATGCATGTCGGTCGTTGACCAAGTTGACCAGGCCGCGCCGAGAGCACCAGGGCGGTGGACGACGGCGAGGCCTAGGAAGGGAACGACACGGAGGCAGGGATGACTCAGCAGTTGTTTCCCACGCGGAGGGGAGTACGACTGAACGAGGGTTTACTGGTTCATCTGCCGTCGCCGGAGAATAACAGCAGGTGTGGGTGAGTAGAGGGATGGCTAGGCCAGCGATGGGAGTACGATGGGGTGGTGAGGCCTGCGCGGCAGCACAGCCGGCCGCAGGGAGGAGGGAGCAGGCAGTCCCGCCGGTGCTTGTTTGAGCGGTTGGAGCAGGAAGAGCAGAGATTGAAGAAGCACGACGGCCGTTGGATGGACATCCAACCGTCACTGCTTGTGCGTCAACCTTTTTTCAGGAAAGCCTCAAATCTGTGGAAAACAGCATACAACCCATCTGCCATTATTTCTAATAATTGACAACCCATTTGCTAATTCTTAAGGTTTTTTTGGAGCCCATATTCTTTTTGTTAGCATTACAATCCCGAAATTTCGACTCACATTCAAACTGATTTAAAAAAATAAATGTATATCAATATAAAATCCAACAAATTCTCCACGCATAAAAATTAATGTAATTTAAAATCTTGAAATGAAAAAAAATATTTGAAACTAATTGCCGGTTTGATGTGTTTTAAAAATGTACAGCCCATTTCTCATTACTGATGGGCCATTTTCTCGGCCAGCCGAATGAAAAGCTCTCCTCGTCTTGAAAGATTTGCAGCCCAACAGGCCTGACAAAGCGACTTAATTGGCAAATCACAAAAAAACTGGGTTGTGGCCGTGGACCCAGCTGTCAGCCTCTCCACGTACAGTACTCTTCCGATGGAAGTCGTTCCTTGACCATGTTGATCACGCCGCGCGGAGAGCACCACGGCGGTGGACGACAACGAGGCCTAGGAAGGGGACGATGCGGAGCCGGGGAAGATGCGGCAGTGGAAGCCCGCGCGGAGAGGAGTACGAGGGTTCACTGGTTCAGCTGCGGTGAGGCTGCCGTCGCCGCAGGGCCTGGCCAGCGGTGGGAATAGTAGGGGGCGGTGAGGCCTCCGCGGTAGCACATCCGGCCACGGGAGGCAGGAGCATGCGGCACGATCGGCGCTGCTTTGGGCGGCTGGACCAAGAAGACCAGAGGTTGAAGAAGCACTACGGCCGTTGGATGGACATCGTACGGTCACTGGAGCTAGAATCGTTCATATTGACTAAGTTGACAAAGCCCTTCGGCTCAGTCAACTTAGTAGGCCCACAAGACAGCCTCCCACCAAGGTGGGTCCCAGCTAGCCGGGGGAGTATTCATTTTTTTGTGCGTAATAAGGAGGCACTTCCGGTGGGTCCGAGCTGACAGCGGGGTGAACGTTTTTTTCGCGAAATACGGTGGCCCGTCCGGTGGGTCCCCGCTGTCAGGGGAAACGATTTATTTTGCAAAATACTGGTGGACCGTACGGTGGGTCCCCGCTGTCAGGTGGAGGAATAATTATTTTCCGCGTAATAAGGAGGCACTTCCTTGCGACTGCCGTGGACCCAGCTATCAGCCTCTCCACGTACAGTACTCTTCCGATGGAAGTCGGTCGTTGACCACATTGACCACGCCGCGCCGAGAGCACCACGGCGGTGGATGACGGCGAGGCCTAGGAAGGGGACGACGCGGAGCCGGGCCACGGGAGGCAGGAGCAGGCGGTAGCATAGCCGGCCACGAGATGCAGGAGCAGGCGGCACGACCAGCGCTGCTTTGGGCGGCTGGAGCAATAAGACCAGAGGTTGAAGAAGCCGTATGGCCTTTGGATGGACATCATATGGTCACTAGAGTATTGACTAAGTTGACAAAGCCCTCCGTCCCCGTCAACTTAGTAGGCCCACAAGTCAGCCCAACAATATGGTGGGTCCCAGCTAGCAGGGGGGTATTCATTTTTTTGGGCGTAATAAGGAGGCACTTCCTTGCGTGCGAAGATATAGCTGGTGGGTCCGATCTGTCAGTGGGGGGAACTTTTTTTTTCACGAAATACAAAGGCCCTTCATGTGGGTCCTAGCTGTCAGGTGGAGGAATCATTATTTTGCACGTAATAAGGAGGCATTTCCTTGCGTGCGGCCGTGGACCCAACTGTCAGCCTCTCCATGTACAGTCCACTTCTGATGGATGTCGTTCATTGACCACGTTGACCAGGTCACGCCGAGATCACCAGGGCGGTGGAAGACGGCGAGGCCTAGGAAGGGAACGACATGGAGCCAGGAAATACTCAGCAGTTGTTTCCCACGTGGAGGAGTATGAGGGTTTACTGGTTCGTCTGCCGTCGCCGGAGAATAACAGCATGTGTGGGTGAGTAGAGGGATGGCTAGGCCAGCGATGGGAGTACGGTCGGGTTGTGAGGCCTGCGCGGCAGCATAGCCGGCCGCGGGAGGAGGGAGCAGGCAGTCCCGCCGGCGCTTGTTTGAGTGGCTGGAGCATGAAGAGCAGAGATTGAAGAAGCATGACAGCCGTTGGATGGATATCCAACAGTCACTGCTCTCGTGTGTTGACTAAGTTGACAGGGCGTTGCGTGTGTGTCAACCTTTTTTTTATGAAAGCATATGCGTCAACCTGTAGTAGGCGCACAAGTCAGCCTCAAATATGTGGAAAACAGCATACAACCCATCTACCATTATTTCTAATAATGTAGCCCATTTGCTAATTCTTAAGATTTTTTTGGAGCCCATCTTCTTTTTGTTAGCATTACACCCCATATTGTGGCCACGGTTAAAAAGTATACAAATTTTTTCATATTTCGGTGCGGTCAACTGTTTTTATTCCAGAAATATCGATTCACTTTCAAACTATTTTGAAAAATAATTTATATAAATATAAAATCAAAATAATTGTCCACGCATAAAAATCAATGGAATTTAAGATCTTGTAATGAAAAAAATGAAACTAATTCCCGGTTTGATGTATTTTAAAAATGTACAGGCCATTTCTGGGCAAACCGAATGAAACTCTCCTCGTCTTGAAACATTTGCAGCCCAGCAGGGCCGATAAAGCAAGTAGGCCTTGTTTGGGTATTTCTTTAAAAAAAATAGAACCGGGCTAGCCATTTTCAGCAAGAAAAAACACAACTGGGCCCATGATGTGGTAAACATAAATAAAACCATCGCTAGACGGGCCACAGCCCCAGCACAGCCCCGTTGTTACCCTGATCCGTCGCTAAAACTAATATAAATAACAACTGCTTGTTCCGCATTGTCTCAAAAAAAATTGCTTGTTCCTCAAAAAAAAATGCGCGACTTGCTGGGTCCCTCGTGTCAGCCGCTCGTAGTGTAATTCTCTCGTTTATTGACTACGTTGACGATGGCATGAGCCCCAAATTTCCAACCATTAGGAGGAACCATATTTTTGGGCTTGTACTATAGAGGCACTTGCTTGCGTACTGCCATGACGCTGGTGGGTCCCTACTATCATCCTCTCCACGTACAGTCATCTCCTTGTTCCTCTCGGTTGTTGACGACATTGACAACGCACGAGGGCGGCGCACCGCGCACGGCGAGCGAACCAAGGCCGCAAGGCGGAGGATGACGGTGAGGCCTCGGACGGATTGAACAGGAGCCGTTGAAGATGCGTCGGTCCAGTCGCAGGCGGAGGGGAGTACGAGGGTTGACTGGTGGGGGTGGTGGGGGCTAGTCACTTGGCTTCTGTAGTGCACAGTGAGCTCAAGCAGCCGGCGTGAGTGATGTTATTTCCCTTGGTTGTGATTTGTTACAATATTTCACTCTAAATTAAACGAATGGCAAGCCATTTGCCTTGTTTCAAAGAAAATATGACAGTCACAGCCGAGTTGAAAAGGGCAAGAACATCTAACTCCAGCTTACAAACTATACAAAAGCATGAGGGTTGATTGTTCATCAGGTTTACAAAAAAACCCAGATTGAAAAGGGCAACAACATCTAACTCCAGCACTGGTTTCAGCAGTCACAATCAAATGGATCGGTTAGGTCCATAGAATGAACATCCTGGATCATAAAATTTACTGGATTATGACCACAATATGTTGTAAATAGAAGCCCGGCACGTTCAGAAGCTCTTTTGCCCACCTGAAACTCCTTTTTTTGCTCTTCGACATACCCATCCGTCAAAACAATGTTGCTGATAAACTTAAGCCTGATGGACAATAGTAACCCCGCATTCAGCAGGAAGAATTTGACAAATCTTGTGTTTGCACGGTTGGTTACATATCGTTCTAGCGTTATTGTCTTCAATCGAATCTCATGAGAAGTGAGAAAATCCCGATGCTTACGAATCCACCGATTGGTTATAACTTTCTTACCCCGTCCTGTTGCCTAAATAGACATGAAAATTAAAACAGTTAAGGTCTAAAAGAAGAGTGTCGAAAGAGCAACAGCTGAACGGTTAATTCTAGTACACTATATGCGGGCTTTCAATGTGCGTGAAATTATCACCTTTATATACAACTTCTCCAGACAAGGAAAGCATTGCAGCAAGCCAATAATCTTGTTCAGATCAAAACTATTCATTTGGATATATAAGATCTTGATAGAATCCAGCACCATTGATAGGCCATCCATGGAGAAACTCTTCATTGAGCATAGAACATAATATTAGTACAAAATGTGTACTCCAAGATCTATACCTACTAATAAAGCAAGGTGCGTTTCTCCAATTTTTTCATCCGTTCACCCATATTATTAATTATACTTTTGAGTTTTTAACTATCCAAGGTGGTACTAATAGTTTCTGCCCGTGTGATTTTATTCACGTCTGTTTGCATGGGCCTTTTTTTCCTTTGTACGTCGTCTTGGGCCGCACGCAGCTGGTTCAGGAAAGAAAAATGTTGTGTGGGCCGAAACAAAAACAAATAGGCATCAGGTTTCGAATTGGTGATCTCACGATAGATCTCTATGGCTGCTACCACATGAGCTAGATAATACTTGTGTCATAAAGTTGGTTCGTCATGGAATTGATTAGTACCACATTGGTTCTATACACGAAAACCATGTAATTTATATACGTAGATAAATTGCATGAACATCACCTGGGTAAAGTGGAAAGTCGTCCCGTAATAAGGAAGGAAAGAAAGAAAATAAGGAAGGAAAGGGTGGGGAAGGAAAATGAATACTGAAGGAAAGGAGGGATTTTAGATTTGAATTTAATGTCCAAAAAAAGGAAAGGAGATTTGAATTTAATGTCCAAAAAAAGGAAAGGGGGGATTCGGAATTGAATGTGAAAAAAATAAAGAAGGAAAGTAGGGATTTCAGGTTTGATAGAGAAAAAAACAGGAAAGTGGTGGAAGCCATCCCGTAATAATGAGGAAGGAAAATCAATAAAGAAGGAAAGGAGGGATTTTTAAAGTTTGATTTAGAAAACAAGGAAAGTGGGAAACCGTCCCACTATAAGAAGGATAGAGAGAAAAATAAAGAGCCCGCCTGTGTATATTATTACCCGCCCGCGCATTGTTACCCCGTCCATGAATGCAAATAGATCGAGGATTAGTACAAAACAACAAGCTACACATGGTGTCGGGCAAGTGGAATGTTGACGTCAAATTAACTCAAGAGCAAATTATGCTGGGATTGTTTAACACCTGCGAATTATATTGTCTAAATCACGATAAAGAATGTTCGCATGTACAATATTTTTTCTAAGAGAGCCACAGTTAAAAATAGGTACTTGATTGTTGCTTTAAAACAACATATTTCTCAAATGCGAACGTTCAAATGGAATTGTATACTCGCATGTAATGATTGATTTATAACATAAGGGCCAATGCTTATATCTAATAATATATACACGTCAATTTTTCTCCTAATGAAAAATGATTAGAGGTTTCCATCATCCACTTGAATTAAGTTTTTTCTATATCTTGGTGTCATAGGAGTCGTAGTATCCTTTGTTTTTGAGATAGCTCACCATCCATGCTGTATAGCTAGGAGTCGTAGTTTTCAGATCCTCTACACACCTGACACAATTAAAATTACTTGCAAAAAGAAAGAACACCTAACAACTTTTGCAAGTTTGGCAAAGTTTTTCCGCAAAAACAAACAAGAATTTAGATATTTATATTTTACTTTTAGTGAAACAACTTTAATTTCACAATGTTACTAGAGAAGAGAGTAATCTTCTTTGTGACGTTTGTCGGAGTTGAATACAAAAGAAGGCACATAGTGGCAGGCGGTGCAGGTTTTGTGTTTTCATTGGCCCGTCACCAAAGTACAAGGAGACGGACTTGGATTCCATGTTGTGTGCAACACAAACTCCATACTTTTCTCTATTATATTAGCCATGGATTAAGGATTTTGGTACAACACTCCTAATATCATTAGACACGAATAGTGCTATGCTACTCAGTCCGTAAACCTAACGAACAATGGTTCATGGAAATTTGTGTTGCCTTCATAGTGAAGCAAATACATTGTACTAAAATGGACTTAAATATTTTTGGTATATTCCGATATTTATTGGGCATCAGTAAGAAACACAAACTTTCACGTGAAGAGATACTCGCAACCAGGAAGATATTTTAATGAGTTAAATTGCACACACTTTTCATACACTTACAAAATACTTTCATGTTTATGTTTTTGCGCAACATCTTTCCCTAATAATAAAGCAAATAGTGTTTCTGGTCGTCCGTCATTAAAACTGCCCCTAAAGTTGAAAAATATTACCCACCAATGCCACCGGTAAGTGAGAAAAACGTTTGGTTTTTATATTTTGTTTCGTCTGTGGACGGCATAGCTCAATAGTAAGAGATTCCTTCTTATAAAGCGCATGCAGCGCGCTGGTTGGTGCCTTCACCTAGCGAGCTGGAGGTCCTGGGTTCGACCCTTACTTCTTCATTTTTTCTTCAAAACGTCCAATACTTTTTGAAGTTTTCATATCTTTCAAACCCTAACTTCAAATCTAACATGTCATATATGAAAATTCATCAAAAAAATGTGTAGATTCTAGATATGCTATTATCATTAAATTTTTCTAAATACATTCACGGTGCAAACTTAACTAATTACTTATATGAAATGCCTATTACATATGTTCTTATAGATTGGTTGTTTTTGGTGGAGCTGCCCAATATGTTTGCAACCAAATTAAGTCTTGAACTGAATTATGGTTGCAAACACACATTTATATATGCAAACACATATATGACAAAAAAAATGCTCTTATGCACATGCTATCATTGAATACTAAAATGTATTTTGCTATTTTCATTCTAATGTAATATTTTTTGGACATCACCGAGAAACAACATCAAATGCATAAAATATATACTGGCAACTAGGTAGATATTTGTGTTGTATAATAAATTCTAAACACCTTGAGTACACTTCAAAAATCATCATACATTTAGGTTTTTCACAACACCACTTGCATGGCATCATGAAAGATTTTAAGGGATTTGCTGTGTCGTCAAGTGTGTGTATGACCCTTACTTCGTCCTTTTTTCTTCCTTTTTTCTTCAAAACGTCCAATACTTTTTGAAGTTTTCATATCTTTCAAACCCTAACTTCAAATCTAACATGTCATATATGAAAATTCATCAAAAAAATGTGTAGATTCTAGATATGCTATTATCATTAAATTTTTCTAAATACATTCACGGTGCAAACTTAACTAATTACTTATATGAAATGCCTATTACATTTGTTCTTATAGATTGGTTGTTTTTGGTGGAGCTGCCCAATATGTTTGCAACCAAATTAAGTCTTGAACTGAATTATGGTTGCAAACACACATTTATATATGCAAACACATATATGACAAAAAATGCTCTTATGCACATGCTATCATTGAATACTAAAATGTATTTTGCTATTTTCATTCTAATGTAATATTTTTTGGACATCACCGAGAAACAACATCAAATGCATAAAATATATACTGGCAACTAGGTAGATATTTGTGTTGTATAATAAATTCTAAACACCTTGAGTACACTTCAAAAATCATCATACATTTAGGTTTTTCACAACACCACTTGCATGGCATCATGAAAGATTTTAAGGGGTTTGCTGTGTCGTCAAGTGTGTGTATGACCCTTACTTCGTCCTTTTTTCTTCCTTTTTTCTTCAAAACGTCCAATACTTTTTTAAGTTTTCATATCTTTCAAACCCTAACTTCAAATCTAACATGTCATATATGAAAATTCATCAAAAAAATGTGTAGATTCTAGATATGCTATTATCATTAAATTTTTCTAAATACATTCACGGTGCAAACTTAACTAATTACTTATATGAAATGCCTATTACATTTGTTCTTATAGATTGGTTGTTTTTGGTGGAGCTGCCCAATATGTTTGCAACCAAATTAAGTCTTGAACTGAATTATGGTTGCAAACACACATTTATATATGCAAACACATATATGACAAAAAAATGCTCTTATGCACATGCTATCATTGAATACTAAAATGTATTTTGCTATTTTCATTCTAATGTAATATTTTTTGGACATCACCGAGAAACAACATCAAATGCATAAAATATATACTGGCAACTAGGTAGATATTTGTGTTGTATAATAAATTCTAAACACCTTGAGTACACTTCAAAAATCATCATACATTTAGGTTTTTCACAACACCACTTGCATGGCATCATGAAAGATTTTAAGGGATTTGCTGTGTCGTCAAGTGTGTGTATGAGGGGTGATTTTTTTTCTCCCGTTGCAACGCACGGGCATGTTTGCTAGTGATATATAAATTATGCGCAGAAATTTAAAATGCAGCATATGGTTACAAGTGTAGATGATAATATAAAGTACCTGAAGAACTGTGGAGCCAAACACCATATTGAAATGAGCATAGAGATCATGTATTACACCCAAGGTCTCCAGTTTAGGCGCAGAGAGGACGGTTATTTGCAACGGTGAATAACTAGAATCAAGGATCAACCTTTGAAGTGAAGGGGCATCTTGGATGATGAGCTGCCTTCGGTCAAAAGAAATTCCAATTCTTACAAGGTTAGGAAACTTTATCTGGAGACAACCGATTCTAACTGTGAAAACAAGCACCAAGCACTCCAGCGCAGGGAAACTGGAGTGGATGATGCTGTGCACAAGTGAAAGTTTCTTGAGAAATGGGAGTCGAAGGTTTAGTACCAGATTGTCTGGAAGGTAGCACAGCGCGAAGGTGGCGGTGTGGAGAGAGGAGGAAAACCGCGAGATGGACATCGGTGTTGAGGGCACAAGTTCATGGCGTTCTGTATGTGGTATGTGATTTCTAGGGGAATAGTAGAACTCAAGCAGCTGTAGTTCTGTGAATTCAGGGGATTTCAGCCAGGCGTCCACCGTGCAGGGCATGGTATGCTTGCTCAGGTAGCATGACGGGATGCAGAGGCTTTGAAGGAGCCCTGGTGGGAGGAGATGATGGCTTTGGGGATTTCAAAATCATTGAAGAGAGATAGCTGACGACAGTCGAGATTAAGGGGCACGGCGCGCCATAGAGGGCGCCACCGAATTGAGAGGACTTGGGTGCGGCAGCAATCCTTGGTGGGGAGAAGCGAGATGATATCCCCAAGGACGGCGTATCACTGATGCGGTCCACCCGAGATTCTATGGGTTCCTGGGATCTGGTGGGGACGGGGTCAACGCTTCTCCCCGCGCTGCCGGGTGCGGGATCTACAACAGGCGTCGCTGCTGGCGGGAGCCTCATCTTCTTGGCGCTGGGGTCAGCCGACTCCATTTTCCTCGAGGGCGTCGCATCGCGCTCACGGATTTTAGCAGAGTAACGAATGACGAGCCTAGTTGCAGTGCGAGCAAAGAAGAACGGGAGCTGGGGGTTTTCTGTAGGAGTGAGGAAGAAGGGGAGCTGGGGTTTTCTGTAGGAATGAGCTGACGTGAGGTGAGTGGGAGCGAGGAGGAAGAAGAGCACCCAGGGTTTTTTTGTGGGGGAGGGGGGGGGCGGTGTGCTGGGTGTGGGTAGCGCCTTTTCATTTGATTTTACTATTTACTAGTGTGGATTGGCTGTTTTGTCTTGGGCCCAGAGAAACAATTACTACTAGTACAGTGGAGACACTCTACAGCTACCCAGAAAAACAATTACTACTAGTACAGTGGAGACATCCTACCGCTTCTGGCTCCTCCTAGGTCATTGAAACGTCTCCCTCTATTGAATGTCGTTATACTTTTGTTCACCGACATGCGGGCCATGCAGCGCGCGGGCCCAAATGCCATCCACCAAATTAGCAAGCAGTATGCAGGCGGAGAGTCACCCCGGTCGTAGCGCGGCAGTAACGAGCCGTCGTATCACAAAACCCCACCTCCCCGCAGTCTAAGTTTGACGGACGAAGCAACCATCATTTCACTCTTCGCTGAATCCCCTTCTCCCTCACCGTCTTCAAGACAGGCAACACTCGCATCTGTCACTGTTCTTCTCTCCCAACAAAGGGAAGGTAAGCGGATCCATGATGCTGGTATATTTTTGTTCAGAGAAAAAAAAAGAACTTTTGCAAAGTAGTAACCGATACTCACTCTCTTTTTTGTTTCATTGTCATTGCGATTGTGTTTTCCTTTCAGTGGTCTCCTAGTATTCGTCAGTTTCATGATGGACCAAGGAGAACCAGGCAAAGATCTGCCGATATTGGAGCAGACACGGGAGGCTGATCCCCACGAGACAGAGAGCTCCAAGAAGATGGAGGCAACCACCAAGCCGACCCCAGATACGCTCACGACCACTACTGAGATGGTCAACGCCCCGTTTGAGGTTACAGCCCCCGTGGCACTGCATGAG
>NC_041393.1:424398753-424406507 GCF_002162155.2 Triticum dicoccoides | reverse complement strand
TGCCCAAGGTGATTTCCTTCTTTGCCGATCTCGATTATGGTTTTTCATCTAAGTATGTGGTGAGTTTTTTTAGAAAAGGAAGTATGTGGTGATTAATAATGCAAAATTTCATTAGCTTCGATGCCATGCTATACATAGTGGTTTAAATAACTTGTGGTTCTTATACTGAAAAGTAATTCAGAATTTGTTTCTGTTTCAATTAGAGCCCTGATGCAGACAAGGATTGTGTGGTTGTGCATGTCACTCGCTATGAGGCGGGCGACCTGAATATACGCACTGGGAAAACAGAGTTCTTAGGCTGTTGGATCCTGGAAGCCATTTGCGGTTATACCAATGAAGAGTTGTATTCCAGCCTCACTGTTGTCAGGCATGTTGTCCAGGGTGTACCGAAGCATAAGAAGTTCAAAGCTACTCCTTAGTTTGTGAGGCATACTGTTCTTGTCAAGCTTACGCAGGAAGATGACGTGGCATGCCTCCACAAACAAGTTTATCAGTGGCAAGGCCACAAGGTTGTCTTCATGAAGGTTCACAGGATTGAGCTGCTGCGGGACGTCCTCGATGATGTTCATGGCAAGGTCCATCTTGTGTCCTGCCCAAATTAGATCGAGGCATGAAATAGTTGCCCCAGCTAGTGTTTAATAGTAGTTTGGATTGTGTCTAATTATCCGAACCTTGCCTGTTATCGACCCCTCTGGGGCTAGTGCTCTGTTTGAATCCTTCTATGGGAACTGCTGCTACTTTTGTGTGCCCGTGAATCATGTGAGAACCATCATAATTGTTGCCGAAACAGATGCGTCCTCACTAGTTTTTTCATGAATATGGCATGGTAAGACATAAGTTGTCATGGTTTATCATACGAGCAGTGTGTGTTTTGATGAAATAGAGCACTCGTTCGAGAACCGTGCGCCGATGTATACATAAGTACTTGTAAACACTATTGGTGCTACCCCACTTGTAAGCAGTTGTGCAAAACACGACACATTGGCTCAGCTCGCTTTAACACTAGGCTATCGACCAGCTAACAATCAATAATCTGCTATCTGACATATAAGCAACTACTATGTATCTTGTTACAGTGGTTCATGCAGTTAATTGAGGACACAATGTAATAAATTCCAAACATTCACACGCTAGTCCAGCGCTCATGTGGAACACTTACAATTAAACTCGTCTTCATAAAAATCTTGAAAAGCATAAGTTAAGCAATTTTATACATCTCAATGATTCATAGAACATAACAAACATATACTAGTTCACAGCAAAAGACAAAGTTGTGAGAAGGTTTACAAATCAGGAAAAAACAAGTAAGGCTTCTCTGAGCAAAGGGCCTCCCGGCAGGCTTAAATTTCCTGGAGTTCACTCTGGTTTTTTCTTGTTGCCACCATCCAGGGTTAGGTTCTCTCATTCCAGAATAACCAATTATAGTTGTAGTCTTAGCTGGAATGTTGAACTGAACCATGCAGTGTACTGACCAGCTGAAATGCTTGTGCATTCCACTAAATTTAAGCACCGCTATTTGCAGAAATAAGCAGACCACAATGCCTCTTGTCCGCGCACCTGTCCAAAAAACCGTCGTGCAGCCGTGCCAGCTAGTCCTCGGTCCATGGATAAACTGGTAGAAAGTGCATTCCGGACTAGGATGCAGTTGTTTTTGCTCGTCCCTGCACTGCAATCAGGAAGTAAAACGTACGAATCAGCTTCTTTTAGATTGCGTTGTTCATTCTACCTTAGTTACTACCAATGTAGGGATACCTTGAAGACAGGAGGATAGACGACGACAAAGAGGGATAGCCATCTCATTTTGCGCAGTTGTACTAAAACTGAGGTGTGTGCTTTTGATTGCGTGGATAGAAACTATACGGAGACAGACATCCCAAAACGATATGGAGACAGACATCCCTGTTTGCGCAAATACGAAATACAGTTATTTAAACAGTGACACATATTACTACTTTCCCCCGTTTCCTCTTAGAACCAAGTCCTTGATTCATGCTACAACTTTCTCACTTTCTTCCCTGTTTGAACCAATGCTTTGAGTTCACTGTATGAACTAGCTTTACTTCTAATAATAGTAGAAGTCTAGGTGGCTTTGTAACAGCGGACGGAAGTAGATAAGGATTCACACGAAGGGGGAAGAGCTGGGGCAGTAGAGCAAGGCAGGTTTCGAAGGAATATATACCCGAGGGTCGCCGGCATGTGGCAAAGACGGCATCGGGAGGCCGCATCTTGGCCACAATACCGCAGGGAGGAAGAAGGGGTCGGAGGCCCTCCCGAGCCGGCGCTCTCTTGGAGAGAACGGCACGGCCGCCCATCAGGACGCGCGGGCAGCCTTTGGTCTCCTCCCTCACCGCCGACAACAGCGTGAACGATGCACCTACACCCCTGCCCCGGTCGAGGTTGTCCGGCCAGATTTGTGACCAGCCGTGAGCTGAGAGAGAGAGTGTGGCCACCTATGTCTTGCTTAGATCTGGAGAGCATGTGAGAGTGAACGAGAGGAACCCTAGTAAAGCAAGCGCTAAGGCTCCTGCTTTTATATATAGTGGAGTGATTTTGTTGTACCGGCTTCAAAAAAATGCGCTCCTACATGTACCCACAAGTGGGTGTGAGAGAACTAGTGCGTGCGTGCACCGCTTCTCTTCGTGAGAGTACAACATATACTATGCCCAAAGAATGTTCACCGCAAGAATAATAGTATAAGTGTGTGACGTGTGAGCTAAAATAAAATGCGCGCACCGTCTTTTGTTTTTTAGAAGTTCTGAGGGTAGGGTGTGAAGAGCACATATGTGCGTGACGTCTACCTGCAGATAGAGGATGGGTGCAACGTGCGAGTCTGCGAGAGGACTCAGGAGAGTCGTGACTCATGAGGGTGCGTGTGCGTGAGAGAGAGGGGGCATGTATCAATGAAATGCATGTGTCCGTAAATCATTATCTGACAAAGGTTCGCCACAAGCCTTTTCCTGACGAACGCCGTAAGAACCGTTAGATCGGCATCCGACAGTGTCAGTTTTGCCATGTCATTTAACAGAACAGCCACTCCTCCTACACACAAATCTTCCACGTGAGTGTTAGCAACTGTCGTATGCTCCCTCCGTTCCGGAATGCAGTGCATATAGATTTATTGAAAATTAGAACCTCGCAAACTTCTACCGAGTTTTCATGTACCAAATTGCACATGTAGAATACCCTGTATATATCATTTCATTCATCTTCGATAGGTAACTATAAAGATGGGTGAGGAGTCTACAAAGAAAGACCATCGTATCACCCGCAGCAATTTCAACCATCCTTTAGTGTCGAGGAATATCATAGGAACTCTATATGATATGATTTTTATAGGATTTTTTCCTTTAGAGCCAATTGGTTCATATGAATGGATTCCTATACTCCCTTAATTTCAAAGGAAAATAAACATTAGCGTATATTCTATAGAAAAGTTCCTATGATATGAACCAAATTACATCTCTTTACTAATCCCTCCTCATAGGAATTGAGATACATGTCATCTCTAGATTCAATAGAAAAGTTCCTATGATGTGAACCAAATGACATCTCTTTTCCAATCCCTACTCATAGGAATTGAGATGCTCCATGTCATCTCTTTCCCTACAACTTCCACGTATACATCTTCTATTCCTAAATAGATAGTACAACCCACTAGTAGTTTTTTTCCAAAACATGCAACTATGGCAAAAGAACTATATAGTGTGCCAATAACTTTGAAAGATGGTCGCTGGATGAAGCTAACCCGACAGTGCAGAGATGGGAAAATCCGAGCACTACTGGCCGTTGGATATCATCAACATTCCACCAGATCTGCCACGTGTACAATTTAGAAGACTCCATGGTTGAACTTAAGCATAATGCACAAACCTCAAAACACAAGCACTTCTCCTTTGTTCTAGAATCTTCTGTATCATAATTAATTATTTTTTTCTAAATGAATTGCCATTATTTGTTTTTTACTTTATGATTTATGAAGCACAACCCCATGAATCTTTACATTTTTATAAAACTAATTGATTTTGAATGAGATGAACTATAAGAACTAAACAAACATCTACATCATGCATATATGACTCAAAGCTTTACATGCTATAGTGTGTATTTATTCATAATTTGGTTTTGAAATCTCATGCGTTCAATACATGTGTACCTTACTAGTTTTGAGTAGAGTAGAAAATTTCACGCAGCCCCGGGTATATCAAAATGTAGGGCCCATGCATCATTGCCTTTCGGTCGAACCTACGTCCACAATTTTTTGTACGTGCTATATCTCCACTGGTCCCCGAACCCAAAATACTGCCTCGTTCCCGTAAAACCAAGCGTCCCACACATATTTAAGGCATCGACTCGATCACTGGAACCCGTTTACTACGACGTGGCCCCGCACGCCGTAGTACTCCTAGAAACCCTACCGCAGCACTCATCATCAGTTTTCTTCAAGAGGACGAGGGAGAAGTCGATTTGTAGTGGAGGCACTTTCAAAAAAAGGATCTGTAGTGGAGACCCCTACCCTAGGGTGCCCTAGGTAGCTGCCGCATGCATCATTGTTTTGTCTTTTCCTTATGCTCTTGCGCGCTACAGTGAAATGATGGTTGATTCGTCCGTCCAGCTTAATGCGGGAAAGGTGGGGCTTTGTGACATTTCTCATTTTCTACTACTGCGGCGCTACGACCGGGGTGCCTCCAATTCCAACCGCTGCTCCGAACTGTAATTTGGTGCATCGCACGTGGAACAAGACGGTGGATGAGCCACATGTCTGCCAAAGGGGTCCTGTTAAGTGTGTCACCATTTCGTGTGCGGACTGACCCTGCTTGAGTTGTTATGCCAGCACGACAGGAGCAGCCTACCACTTGGTTTTGCTCCTTGGTGAATCCCGACTATATTGATCTAAAAAGATACATGCTGAACTACCCTCTCCATCTCGGTTTTTTATTCGTAGGCGTCTCGGTTTATAGGGCCTGCACGTAGTTCTAGGTCATCCATTTGACTAACTAAATATGAGTTACTATGTCACAAAAAGTATATCATTGGATTCTTATTGGTTGATATGTGAAGAAACAAGAAACGAGGTAGAAGTTAATGCACCGCGCCTTAGTATTGTGGGATTATTTGGTTTTCATAAGATGACGTGCATTTGGTTGCAAGGGTGGTCATGAATGGGTTGGGATCGTTCAGAAAATAGACATGTTTGGTTATAAAGCACATGAACGGTTCGAGTCAAAAAAAGAGAATATGCCTTGAAGATGCTGAACCATTCCACCCAACCAAATCGGTCGAATCAAATGGCCACCCTTTGCATGCATGACTATGTGAGCATGACTGGTGGTCCCGTCTTAAATAATTAGCTCATCTCTTATATTCAGCCAAACACATGAAGTGAATGGTTTAATCCCAAAAAAATTGAATGGTCCCAATCCATTCATACGATACCTTCAACCAAATGCATCAGACGGAGGGAGTAGTTGTATTTAAAAGTCAAGGGCGGGGCTTTTCCTGTGCGGTAGGCGGGGCCGTTCTGCCTAGTCGGTTCGACAGAGACGCGAGAAGACGGGGGAGTAGGCTGCTGCAAACATAGGGCTGTGTGATTTGACAGCGAGTTACTGCTGGACAGGTTGGCCCCCGTAATTTGACTTGCCATTATCATTTTAACTGCGGCGCTACAACCGGCGTGAGTTTCCCGATTCCTGACCACCTCCATACAGGTGCCTCTCCCAATGCTCCACCATGTAGTAGTAGAGGCTGGCTCTTGCATGAGAGCCCACTTCTCCACTTTTTCCTTGCCTCTCTTTCCTCCACATATGCAAAAATGCCATGTAAAGCGCACTATTGTACTTACTTGCTCCTACAGGTGCTTAAGCTTGCCACATAGGCATAAAGTCTGATGTGGCAAGTTAATCAAGAAGAGAGAGACTAGTTTGGTGACCCAAGGAAGAAACGGTGCTAAGCGTGTGTACCTAGGTGAAAAGACAATTTTGAGTCTATAGCTAATTAAATGAAGCAAACTTAGCAACACCATTTCATTGGAAGAGGTCACTCCTTGGAAAATGCAATAAATACTAGTACTCCCTGTGTCCCATTATATAAGAACATTTTTGACACTACACTAGCTAGTGTCAAAAATGTTCTTATATTATGGGACGGAGGGAGTACGAAGAAAGAGATAGAGAGGAGTAAAAAATACACTTATAGCCAACCTTGTTGTAGTATGAGTGACTAAGTGATGACTATGTATGACATGCCAACATTAGATAGCCTAACGCACCGTGTTAAATCTCCAAGGGCGCGACCACGCGAGCGACGCGACGGTCGTGGTAGGCGCGACCATGATACGGGCTGCTGGCAGCCCTTGGATCTGAGATCAAACGATCGCATGCTAAGTTGCTGAAAAATTTAAGAATAACCCTCCAGGATAGGATATTCACCCATAGGTCTAGAATCACACCATGCAACCGTTCGATCTCAGATCCAAGGGCTCTCGGAAGCCCGTATCATGGGAGAATGGAAAGCCACTACCCTGCCGTTCGCACGCTGGCAGTTCGCTCCTACTCTTTCCCGCACGTCCTTTAATACTACGGCGGTTCACTCCTAGTCGTCCCGTCCATTCACATTACGGCAGTTCCACTAATCCTAACCCTCCTCCCAAATCCATGGCGTCCCAAATCTCCCCGATCGGCGGTGAGTACAAGGTTAGAACCATCATCGGCGATGAGTTCGACGTCATCTACACCCGTACTTCCACGACGGTGAAAGGATGCCTTTCTCTCTTCAGACACATGTTTGAAAACTCACATGATGAGTGGGTCGTTGGGCTAGATGTTGAGTACACCACAGTCCTGGGACGAGAGAAGGATCTAAAGGACGAAGAGAGGAAGAAGCCCGCCGTGATCCAGATTTGCGTACATAACCTTTGCTTGGTCTACCACATATGCCATGACGACGTTGAGTGCCAGGATTTTAAGAACTTCCTCGAGGACAAAACAGTCAAATTCGTTACTGTAGACTTTAAGAACGACAAAGAAGTCCTGCGTTGGATAGGCCTCGTTGTAGGCAACCCCTTCGACCTCCCGAAGAATTGGCTGGTGCCCTCTCGTCAGCCCTCAATGCTGACCCTGGCAGGAGCCATGGTTCATCCTTTGTACCGCAAACTGGAGAAACCTCATTACACGTTTCATCGTCATGCATGGCAGCGGAATGTGTTAGATATAGACCACATCCAGTACGCTGCAATGGATGGCTACCTTTGTTTCAATATCTACAAGGGTTGGATGAAGAGCAACATCATAGATGGCGGTTCAAGCAAAGAAGTATCGGCCAAGAGGAAGAGGGACAAGGACGAAGTCGAGGACGTGGACGAGGACTCCGAGTAAGGTGGTAGTGTCGTTGCTCATGGCGGTTCTAAACTTCTAATGCAGTGTCTACCGGATTAGTTGCATAGTTTAATTTCAGGTGTGCTTAGTTTAATTTGAGGGGTGTGTTGTGCTGAGCCCCCAGCAGAACTATGTTATGTTTCTTCTCGTTACTTTAACTCTTCAGTATGTACATACTAGTACTAGTATTTTTTTAATAGAATTTAGCACCCCAATTAAGCACGTACTAGCTTTTTTAATAGTACTATATGCATAATTTGGCGACGAGTGCTCTCCATATGTACCACCTTTTTTTAAAATTTCAATTTTTGCTCCATGACGCAATCCATCGATAGTGGAGTACTACTGTACAAAAGTATACATTTTTTAAAAGGCTAGCGTACT
>NC_041393.1:424394672-424398493 GCF_002162155.2 Triticum dicoccoides | reverse complement strand
CCTAGAACGATGTGCATGCCATGTAGTAAACCGATCCGGAGGAAGTATAGTAAAAATGAGGTGATTTTACCCAGCGATCGGCGGGGGAGCATGGCCTATCATGCGGTCCCACGTGTCATGATGTACCAAGGCGATGCACGTGTCCCTCTTGAGGCAGAAGCAATACTAGTACATGGTTTGAGATGATATCGAACCGAAGTGTGAAATAATGGTTGCTTCGTCCGTCTGGGAAGGTGCGGCATTGTGATTTGACGTCTCATTGCTCACTACTAACACTGGGCCGGTACGAGTGGGGTGCGTCCCCCTGCTGCTTTGCACTGTTATTTCATGCTTGACACGTTTACCCGGTTGCTACATGTCCCACATGTCGGCGACAGGAAGTACAGAATTCATGAAAGGGAGCGTCGACGGAGGAGTATACTACAGAATTCATGAAAGGGAGCGACTTAGTTTTGGAAAAAACTGTTTTTACGGAGTACGTACCCACTAGGGTTTATAGGGCTCATCTAAAAACATTCGTTTTTCCGTTTGATAAGTCTCAATACTAGTACTATACTAGTAGTAGTACCATTACATGTTGGATTTCGAGGTGCATTAGATCACCCGACGCAAGCAGTGTTAAGAGGAAACTAACCAATGCATGTACAAGTTCATGGAAATTTAGTGGTCATTCATGCATTCGTTCTAATTAATGCCTCAGTAAACATAACTTCTTGAGAAAAACGAGCGTACTGTGAAAACTACGAAATTAATTCGACCACTCACCGTCTACCTTGGTTGGAGAGATTTTGAAATTGAGCCATAAACTGGAGAGGAGGGAGTAATAACTTTTGTCTCGATTACTATTTGTGGCCTTGTATAGATGCAAAATGTATTTTTTATAGTGGCCTTTTATAAGTAAATAGAGGGAGTACTAACCAAAGTACGTAGTAGGGACGAGGAGTAAACGGAGGGAGTAGTAAAATTTTCTCCTCGTGCTGCGAGCCACCGCGCGCGTGGGCGAGGGAGCGGGCGTAAAGGCGTACAGTAGTACTCCAGCTTCACCTCATCCTGCGAGCCACCACACCCGTGGGCGGGGGATATGGCGTACTAAGCAAGTTTCTCCTCGTTCTGCGAGTTGACGGGACACATCAAAAGTACTCCAGTGTATAGAGCCTTGCCTCTAAGGTAGGCCCCACATGGTTTGCCTCTTTTTTTAATTTAACATAACACGTCAAGTCGCAATTTGTTTGTTCACCCGTGGTAGACGATCGTCCCTCCACCAAGTGGACAATCAGTACACGTGCCAAATTACCACGTGGGCTGCCTTCTTCGTACAGAAATGAGCTCCACCGTGTACCCGCGCGGGTGTGGTTGGGAAAGAGACGGGAGTACATGCACCGTGCGTGCACCTCTTCTCTTCGTGCATGTCCCCCACCTACGTGGGTGTGTGTGAGAGAGATAAAACCTAGACATAATGCACCGTCCATCCCCATGCCTCCGCCCAGTCCGACCACCAGTCACCACCACGGCACCACGCCCCACTCCTCCTCACCTTATCTCTCATATTTCTCCGTCCATTTTTATATACAAGGGGCCACTATCAAAAATACAATTTGCAGATATACAAGGCCACTAACACTAATTGATGCAATATTAATGGTGTTTGCCTCATGGTACTAGCAAAGAAGGACATTAATTATCCCTTGCATGCATGCGGGAGTTTGTAAAAAATGCATCTTGATGTTCCGTGCAATGCACGGGCATCTTGCTAGTCCATGAAAACAACACATGGCAAAATTCCACGGCGAACGAGGGATTTGAATCTGTTGTGAGGGGCTGTTTGGATCTTGCCCGGGGTAGCCAAAATATTGGCGACCCTTTTGTCCACCGGTGCCTTTGCCACCGATGAACGAGGAATGGCTCGGGTGCTCATGCTGTCATGCATCCTCCAGCGCGCACGTTGGAGACGAGCTCACACGAGCTGTGTTTTTTTGTCCCACAACGCCGCCCGAGCCGCCCGCAAACCGACCGGCGACCCGCAAATTACGCCATCCAACCGTAGCTGCACACATATGACAACAACTCAACCAACCGGACGAAATTCACGCAAACACGTAGACAAACTGATACTCATTCACGCAACCACCGGAGTATTTCATATAAACAATGACGGAAATCATATAAAATACCAGATTTTCACACAAACATGATGGATTTCATTACATTCAAATGAACTACGCGGTGCTTGTTCTGGACAGCACAGGTATATAATACATGGCCTAAATGGTCGCCCGCCGATCGATTTGTGTTCCTCATGTCCGGCAGCACGATCACCGGACTGCCGGGAGCCCCGGAGGTATATGCTTCAGCGCAAAGGACGGCTCGCTTCCCCACTGCCCAACTGATATCATTGGCTGGTGCCGAAGATGATGGTGGCCGGCACTAGTTCGAGTTCATCACTGGCCACTACTTCGCCATGGCCAGCACCGGCTCGAGTTCATCCTAACATTGACCTCTTCTGTGGAGCCCATGCGGGGTCGATGAAGGTCCTCGCAACAAAAGGATCCGGCAAGACACCTGTAGTGTATGCCGGCGTCGCCTCCGATGTGGCCTTCATGGGACCCAAGCGGCGGCGGCCTCCCGTGTTCTACTTCTCCTCGATGATGGCGGCGGACGCAGAGGCGCTGGCCACCGACTCGTCGCTCTCCCCGCACCCGGCTTCTGTCGCTGCTTGCATGGCGTGGCCACCGACATGGGAGTCTCGGCCACAGAAACGGGAGACGCGGTACGAGGCGGCGGAGTGGACGGCAGCAACGACGCCCGTGCGCTGCTCCTCGTCGAGCTGGCCTGGAGCGGCGAGTTGCTGAACCGCGCGCCGGCTTGGGGCAGCAACTGGCTCCGTCGGGCGAGGGGAGGGAGGTGGATTAGCGAGCTGCATAGCTCGTATCCGGCGGGCTACCCAGCCGGCTTGGATGCGGAATAACTACTCTTCGTAAGCCATTGTAAGAGTGGACAAAATGGTGGAGGAGATAGGGGAGTGGCAGAGGTGTGCGATTCTTGGCCGGCGTTTGGCCTCGTTTAAATAGGAGATTAAATAGACGGCGGACGGAGGAGCTCGGACGGCGTTGCGTTTAACGTCGGCCCGGTCACGAACGGACGTGTGCCCAGAGTGGGTTTCTCGGCTTCCACACGGGTGGGTTGAATGGAGGCGTTTGAATGGGCACGGAGGCGTGTTCAGTCGGGCGTGCCGCGAGTGGCGCCCTCGACTCTGACCTAGGACACCGCACCATTCTTCCACTGACGTGTGGGCTCTTTGGGTGCATGGCCTGCATGTCAGTGACCCAATGCAGGCAGCGCATAGAAGAGGAACCTTTGGTGGGCCAGGGCGGTCAGAAGCGGGCATTTCATAAACCGATGATTGTTCATTGAGTGTGACGTCATCTTTTTCATGTAGTTAAGCGTGTGTCTTGTGTCGTGTGTTGTGTGCATGCAGGCGTGCAAGTGTTGCATGTGTGCAAGGGTGCGTTTCAGTGTTGCATGCATGGGTGCGTACGTGCAAGGGTGCGTTTTAGTGTTGCATGCATGGGTGCCTACGTGCGTGTGTTCATGAGTGCATGTGTACGTGTCAGTGTTGCACGCCACCATGCGTGCGTGTGTACGTTATGTGTACGTGTCAGTGTTGCACGCCTACATGCGTGCGTGTCTTGCGTGCGTGCATGTGTACGTGCAGGGTGAGGCTACACGTCAGTCGACTGACTTCTTCATCTCTGGTCATTAGATTTTCCAGCCGTTGGATACGAAATCAAGGGCCACCAGTTTATCATCAAACTCCAACCCCC
>NC_041393.1:424337585-424394152 GCF_002162155.2 Triticum dicoccoides | reverse complement strand
CCACCACCGGCCAAACTGCCCGCCCCCGTCGCCCGCGGCCGACCCGCCCTCCCTGAAACCACTCCCCACCGCCGGTCTGCCGCCGCACCTTCGAGAGAGTGGGCCAACATATATGATCTTGAGATTTTACGAAGTCACCATAGGTGCCTCGTAGTCGAGTGGAATGTCTCCTCCCACTAAACGTACATCGCCGGAAAATACTGAAATTAACACAAGATAAATGCGAGCACCGGGACTTTAACCTTGGTGGGCTCGAGAAACCATTGTCCTCTAACCATCCAACCATATGTTGGTTAGCACGACAAAATGTATGTGGTGACCGTGATGAGCTTATTCTGAAGTCCGGTGACCATATCGTGCTTTCGCTTCAAATACAATGACCGTAAGTGTCGTCAACAAAATACGGAGCACACATCAAATGCAAAGTCCGTCAGTGCCATCAACAAAATATGGAGACGTATCGTGAGCTAGATACCGTTGTACTATTGTATATGCTTATTTTCTTAGTGGCCGATTGCGTGTGTGGTGTGGTGGGCACATCATTTCTAGTTGTGGTGGGTCAACATGAAGACTCATGGGTCGGTTCCATCCTGCGCCACATATAGGTTGGACCGAGACGTGTTATACGGAGACCCATGTGGAGGACTCGGCGTACAACACGAAGCTACCAGAGTCGCGGAGGACTCTATCCCCACTTGTGATAAGACGACTATATATGATTTGTAACCCTAGGCCCTTAGTATGTTATACAAGCTTGGGGGCTAGTTCGTCGATAGTATACACACACGCACAATGCCTGGTATTCACGTGTACTTTGTACACACCCCTAACACTAATATATAGTACCAGGAGTAGGCTCTTTCTTCAACTGCAAGGGCCCGATCCAAACTGGGGTAAAACTTTGCCTCGTATTACCATCCAGCCTAACAGCCAGGGATATCCTACCGAATGATATGATGAAATCATATCTGTCTACTACTATTAGAGAGGTGTGTCGGGGGGCAATGTGTGCGAGAGAGGCCTAAAGATAATGTGCGTGCGGGAGACACGTAGGCACATATATGTGCGTATAGAGGGCTAGTAGAGACCGTGCATGTGTATATATGCATGTGAGAGAAATAGTGTTTTCCAACTGAGATTAGTGAAAAGAGTGGTACATAGTAGCCAGAAAGAGAGATAGAGAAACAGAGAGAGCATGTGCGTGAGACACCCCGACACCCTGAGAGAGATTGTGAGCATGTGTGAAAGAGAAATGCCGATGCATATAAAGTGTGTGCACTTATGCGTTAGATAGAGAGATATCTACGTGTAAAAGGCGGTTCTACGCATTAAATTAAAATATAAATGGCATTATTATTTTTGGATGAGATCATGAATTTTGCAAAATTGCGTATGGACGAAAATCGGTCTATCAGACACCCATACTCTATTGAATTCTAGCATGTGCATGTGTTTATTTCATATTATCGATCCATAGAGTGAGAGCAGTTTGAAATACAGGCAATGGATGCTTTTGCAAATCATATATAAACATTAATTAGTGCACTCCATGTTGTTAGTGTGAAGCACTTTATACATTTGTCACTTGCATGGATACATTCCAGATTGCTAACTACGAAATAAAATACATGTCGAATTCAACATAAAGGGGATTTCGAAGATTCGAATTCATAGGAAGTGCATTCATCTATTTGAACCCGAGATAATGGCATTTGTAAATCAGATGTAAAAGGGGGCATCAATCTTTGTTGTGAGTTTGAACATGGTATATATATTCATACGCATATCTAACTTTTTTTTTTGCAACCAAGGAGATTATACCTGGAACCATGCATGAACTGAGGTAAGTTGCATATTTTTTAATATATACTCGTGTACAATGTATATTAAAATGTACCCCCTCCATTCCAAAATAATCGTAGCTTTAGGATTTTCAAGAGTAAAGATTTGTGAAGTTTGACAAATCCTGAAAGTTCAATTCAAGAGAACCGAAAACGTTAATGCTTCTGCTCCCAAATATTGAACGAAGCGCCAAATAGGCCTCTGGTCACCCGAAACCGCGCGAGACTAATGTTTTGGTGGTAGGAAATTACTGTCCTGACTCTGGCCCATGTAGCCTATCGGCCCGATGTCCAAAGGTCTAAACCGGGGTAGGTTTGTAACTTCACCAAGATGCCAGTCTCAACCGCCTCCGAGAAGCATTCATACGCCGTGGGCGCCTAAACACCCATACGCTCGGCCGAAATCTATCCCGCCCACATTTGGGACACCTGACATGACTGTCCTACCCCCAACCCTCAATATGTTCGAAATTTTAGATGGGGGTAAAGTTTGTAACTTTCCCCAAATTTCAAACAAGCGCGTCTCAAACCGAAACATTGTTCCCCCTTAGTTCCCCGCCTCCCTCCGTTTCCCCATTCATACTCCGTGGGCGCGAAAATGCCGTCTCCACCAGCCGTGAAACCCCAACCTCCTCCGTCCTCCACCCCATAGCGGCCAATCCACCGCCGCTCTCCTCCATCGCGCCGAAGTTGGTACCCCGACGTCGTCGTCAAACGCAACCGCAACCGCAACACCCTCAAGTACTAAGCAGCTGAAGCCGAGGCAGAGCTGCCTCCATGACGTCGACGCTGACGTGCACCATACCAGAACCACTCCGACCATGCCATCCTGCGCCTCACTGTTGCAGCTCCACTGTCGCAACCGTCCACCGCACCGCAGTTGTTCCCGCTACGCCGTCGTTCGCCGCCTCGAATCTGCTTCCCTGCCGCCGACAGACGGCCACCGCACCACACTCAACAACTTGGCCATGGGTTCGTCCAAGGCTGCACCGTCCTCCACAACTTCTGGTTTCCGGTGAACAACAAGATCGTCGGAACAATAGAAGGAGGACACAGCATTGCCAGCAGAAAGAGGTACTCCTCTTCCCTTATTCGTGCAAATCTTACGTCTCCGCTCACACCGTATTCATCCCATGAAAGAAACTAGTTGAGCGCTTCTTACTGCATCTTCTTCGTGATACAAAATGCACAAGGTTTCCTCCCTTTTACTATTTCACCTTTGCTAGAGGTCAGTAGCCCGCCTGGATTTCAATTCAGCGTCAGTCGAAACACAATTAAAAGAAGCAGCACCCGCTTAGGTGCGCAGAGCACCTAGTCCGCCTGTTCCCCGGGGAAGCGGCGCATCGGTGTCTATCATAGGGGTGGGGCGCAGGAGCTGCTTGCGCCCGATCTGGAGGTCGGCGGGGCTTGAATGGATGGCCAGGGGGGCGGTGCCAAGCACGGCGGTGCGGTGAGGTCGAGGGGAGGGCGCAGGCAGGGGAGGAATACTGGGCCGGTGGTTGCTGGCGTTTCGAGGAAGATCGTCAACACTGACTGGCTGGAGGTAGATGAAGGCAATCTCCCCGTTCTTTGTACATCGGACGGTGCAGAAAAAATGGACTAACCTATTTGCTTTCAGTTGACTATTATTTTCATAGAATCCTGTAGCAATTGAGTGTGCCATGCATGTTGTAGAGCTATCATATGTCTCCCGTCATTTATTTCTCACCGACCTGCTATCTGCTACCTTTACACTGTACTAATTGTGCACACACTTCACCCATACTCACACTATTGTTTTTTTATGCATGGGTATTTCAGACTCTGACGCAGTGTTGATGAATGCAGAAAAGAAAAGACAGAAGTCGCTCCAGTGTAATTCGAAGATAAGCAGTAAGTGTTTCAACGCTCTAATGGGTGCAGTGTCAGCAGTTGGAGACAGTAAAAGTATCTCTGCAGTTGATGATCTCAATTGGCACACACAACCATCCCAGGTGCTTCCTTTAACTTCGCGCTGTCAAATGTGGTTGCATGTTGCATATGGTGTCTAGCTTGTATTGCTTCCAATTTGGTTAAATTGCATCTGCTTACTTTACACATTATACCTTTGATAATGACATGCCTTCCTGTTTTTGATACATACTACATATGCTCTTTTGTATCCCTCGTCAATCACTTATGATGAGACAGTCACACGGGTGGGTTACTGTGAGACACCCTACTCGTTTAAAGAGTGCAGTGTCATCCTCCCCACATGATTCTCAAGAAACAGCAAGGCTAAATGAAGATAGTCAACGTAGTGCTCTAGTTGATCACCGCAATTCCCCCACACCACCATCGTAGGTGCTTGCTCTTACTTGGCAGTGTGATATGTGGTTGCATGTTGCATATGGTGTCCACCTTGTAATGCTTCTAATTAGGGTAAATTGCATCTGCTTAGTTAACACATTATACCTGTGAATATGACATGCCTTCCTATTTTTGGTACATACTACGTCTTTCTATTAACCATGTTCTTACATCAAACTACTTCTCTTGTGTATCCCTCATCAATGCTCCTAATTTGTTAAATTGCATCTCCTTAGCTTACACATTATACATGTGAATATGACACACCTTCCTGTTTTTGGTACATACTACATCTGCCTATCACACCATGTTCTTACATCAAACTACTGTTCTTGTGTATCCTGCGTCTATCGCTTATGATGAGACAGTCACGCGCGTGGGTTAATATGAGACGCAATACTCTTATAAAGAATGCAATTTCATCCTCTCCACATGATTCTCAAGAAACAACAAGCCTAAATGAAGATATTGAACGTTGCTCTGTACCTGAAGACAGCACTTCCCCTACACCACCATCACAGGTGCTTGCTCCAACTTCGCAGTGTGATATGTGGTTGCATGTTGCATACGGTGTCTAGCTTGTAATGCTTCTAATTAGGGTAAATTGCATCTGCTTAGTTTACACACTATACCTGTGAATATGACATGCCTTCCTATTTTTGGTACACACTACATCTATGTGTTAACCTTGTTCTTACATGAAACTACCTCTCTTCTGTATCCTGCATCAATTACTTACGATAAGTCACCTTTATTCATTGCATATTGCATATTATTTCTAGCCTGTTGCCATGTATTGCTTTTAATTTGGTCAAATACATTTGTTAGGGCACCCTTTTAATTTGGCAAAGTGATATTGGTTTCATCTTTCATATGGTTTCTAGCTTGCATCGATTCTAACAAGTTCAAGCACCTTGTGCTTAGTTTACACTTTATACATCATACATGTCAATATGTCACGCCGTCCTTTTTTTCATATATATTCCATCCTCCTATCATGCGGCTGCCTTACATGAAAGTAGTGTTCGTCAGTATCATGCATCAATAAGTTCTGAAGAGAAAATTTTATTCCTTTTTCTTGTGGGTTTGACTTGACAAGGCAAAATCAAGAAAGATGAAGGAAAAGAGTAAGGAAGGCGATGATGGTGGTCCTCTGCAGCAACATAAACGGAGCATCTGTACCGATTCTCCTTGTACTGATAGTGCATTACATGGTCCAAGTCTTCGCTCCCCTACTCCACCATCCAAGGTGCTTGCTCTAACTTGGCAGTGTGATATCTGGTTGCATGTTGCATATGGTGTCTAGCTCGTATTGCTCCTAATTAGTGTAAACTGCATCTTCTTAGCTTACACATGATACATGTGAATATGACAAGCTTTCCTGTTTTTGGTACATACTATATCTGTCTATCACACAATGTTCTTACATGAAACTACTCTTCTTGTGTATCCTGCATCAGTCACTTATGATGGGACACCTTTAAGTTGGCAGTGTGATATTGGTTTGCGTCTTGAATATGAATTCTAGCATGTATTGCTTCTAGTTTGATGAACGCCACCTATGACGAGACAGTTTTAACTTGGCAGAGTGATATTGATTGCACCTTCCATATGGTGTCTTGCAGTGTTTCTAATTTGTTGAAGTGCCTTCTGCTTAGTTACCACATCATAGGTGTGAATATGTCAAGCCGTCCATTTTTTTGTACATATTCCATCCTCGTATCATGACTTTGCCTTTCATCAGAGTAGTGTTCGTCAGTATCATGCATGAATGAGTTCTGAAGAGCGAATGATATTCCTTTTTCTCGTCGGCATGACCTCACAATGCAAAATCAATAAAGCTGAAGGAAATTGGCAAGGCATTGGATGATGGTGGTCCTTCCAAGCAACTGAAACGGAGGTTCTCTACAGATTCTACTCCACCATCCTCCCAACAAGATTCGCAAGACAACGCAAGGCAAGACAGTCAACGTAGCTGTGTTGATGATGAGCACATCTCCCCTACTCCACCATCACAGGTGCTTGCTCTAACTTGGCACTATTATATGTGGTTCCATGTTGCGTATGATGTCTAGCTTGTATTGCTTCTAACTTTTTTGAATTGCATCTGCTTACTTTACACATAATGCATGTGAATATGACATGTGTTCCTGTTGCTACATCAGACTACTATTCTTGCATATCCCGCATCAGTCACTGTGATATTGGTTGTGTCTTGCATATGATTTCTAGCATATACTGCTTCTAATTTGTTGAAACGCCATATAGTTTGAACTTGGCAGAGTGATATTGGTTGCACTTTCATATGGTGTCTAGCTTGCAGTGGTTCTAATTTGTTGAAATGCCTTCTGCTTAGTTACCACATCATAGGTGTGAATATGTCACACCATCCTGTTTTTCATACATATTCCATCCTCGCATCATGTGTTTGCCTTTCATCCGAGTAGTGTTCGTCAGTATCATGCATGAATGAGTTCTGAAGAGCGAATTTTATTCCTTTTTATTATCGGTTTGACTTCACGATGCAAAATCATTACAGCTGAAGGAAATTAGTCCGGCAGTGGATGATGGTGGTCCTTCGGAGCAACTCAAATAGGGGGTCTCTACAGATTCTACTCCGCTATCCTCCCAACAAGATTCGCAAGACAACACAAGGCTGGACAGTCAACGTAGCTGTGTAGATGATGAGCACATCTCCCCTACTCCACCATCACAGGTGCTTGCTCTAACTTGACACTATTATATGTGGTTGCATGTTGAGTATGATGTCTAGCTTGTATTGCTTCTAACTTGAATTGCATCTACTTACTTTACACATAATGCCTGTGAATATGATATGTGTTCCTGTTTCTAGAACATACGTGTACACGATGAGCACATCTCCCCTACTCCACCATCACAGGTGCTTGCTCTTACTTGGAACTGTTATATGTGGTTGCGTTTTCCGTATGATGTCTAGTTTGTATTGCTTCTGATTATGTTGAATTTCATCTGCGTAGCTTACAACTTATACCTTTAACGATCACTTACCCATAAGACACATTTAACTTGGGACTGTGATGTAGGTTGCATCTTGCATTGTCTTCTAGCTTGTACTACTTCTAATTTCTTGAAATGGCACTTACGACGAGACACTTTTTACCTGATAGAGTGATATTGGTTGCATGTTCATATGGTGCCTAGCTTTCATTTCTTCTAATTTTGTTGAAATGCCTTCCGCTTACTGTTTTTTCATACATATTCCATCCTCCTATCGTACGTGTGAATATGAAACGCTGTCTTTTTTTGTATATATTCCATCCTCCTGTGCTTGCCTTACATCAAAGTAGTGTTCGTCTGTATCATGCATCAACCAGTTATGCAGAGCTAATTTTATTCATCTTCTTGTGGTTTTGACTTCATAAGGCAATATCAGAAAATAGGAAGGAAAAGAGTAAGTTAGGGGATGTTGGTGGTACTCCGCACCGACACAAACAGAGACTCTCTAGATTTGCCACTGCTACTGCTAATGAAGTTGAAGTCCCAAGTCTACATGATGAGTTCATCTCCCGCACTCACCATCGCAGGTGCTTTCTCTAAGTTGACAGTGTGATAATTGGTTTCATGTTGCATATGTTGTCTAGCCTGTATTTCTTCTATTTTGATTAAATTGCACCTGCTGAGTTTATACGTTATACATGTGCATATGACATGGCTTTCTGTGTCTAGAATACACTGCATCTATCTATCATACCATGTTCTTACATCAAAGTACTACTGTTGTGTATCCTGCATCAGTAACTCATGATTGGATGCTTTTAACATGGCAGTTTGATAGTGTTTGCATCTTGCATTAATTTCTATGTTGTACTGCTTCTAATTTTTTTGAATTGCCACTTATGACAAGACACTTTTAACTTGGCAGAGTAATATTGGTTGCATCTTTCATATGGTGTCTAGCTTGCATTACTTCTATTTTCTTGAAAATCCTTCTGCTTAGTTTGCACATCGTAGCTGTGAATATGTCATGACGTCCTGTTTTTCTTACATATTCCATCCTCATACGGTTGTCTTACATCAAAGTATTGCTTGTCTATATCATGCATCAATGAGTTCTGAAGAGTGATTTTATTCTTTTGTGTTGTGGGTACAACTTGACATGGCAAAGTCAAAAAAGAGCAAGGAAAATAATATAGTAGGGAGTGCTGTTACTCGTCGGGTGAAACGGAAAAGGCTCTACCATTGAGATTCTGTTGGTACTTATAGTGCGGTAGAAGGTCCAAGTCCACCGGCTAAATCTACAAACACAGTATCACCTGCTCCACCAGCTGCAACATCCGCTTCAACTGTACCAGCATCTCAACCAGTTACTCGTTCGTTTGCTCCGGAACTGACCAGTTCCCAAGCTGCCTTCACACCTAACACTACTTCCGAAGCACTGTTGACACAACAGGACTTGGCAAGATCAGATGAACCTCATGAGCATCAACACCAAGACGGTACCTGACCGAGTCAAGTTGCAGTTGCATGCTCCTTTATATGTACTCTCCTCCAAGATAATTCTTTTTGCCACTTAAGGTAATAATTCTATGAATCACCCTCCTCCAAGATGTCTTGTTATGGTATCATGGCAACTCAACTCTTCGCTACGTTGACGACCAATCACCACCCCCTTAAGGCGGGATTGTCGTCTACCAAGTGAACCTTCGCCATATGTTCCACTCCATCCCTCTAGATGTATGCTTCGTGTCTCAGCTCAAGAGGTGTTTCAATGTCTCACTCCGTGAGTTGATCCTGAGTTGTTTGATATTCGAGAAGATCGATCCTTTTAGAATTCTCCTTTTCTTCTCGTTGTTATGTTGGATGTAGTTCTCAAAGCAAGACGTCGCGATCAAGGTGATGCAATGAATCAACACCCTTGAGAAGGACATCTGGATCGTGAAGATTGTGTTAGTTTGCGTCCCCTCCTTCATCTTACCCTATGCTTGAATCTCGGGACAAGATTCTTGTTTAGTGGGGGTGAGTTGTCACAACCCTAGTCAGTGCATGCATTAGAGTGTTTGTATCATGTTTAATTTCAGTTAAACTTGAAATGGGGATGTACAAACCCTAGCACCAAATGGAACTCAACTAGGCTCAATCCAAAATCTTTTTCAAAGAACCCAAGATGCCCCTTGAAAATGTTCATGATTCTGACAAAGGTGAAAACCTCTGCCAAAAATGATGAATATATTTCTAGGACATTCTGGATCTTTGAATTAACTCATATCGTATTTGAATTGGAGCATGTAAATCCTATAAATATTTTTAAATGCTCTAATAATTCTGAAACTAGTTTTGGGTTGTCCAAACTCTGCCCACAATTATTTCAGGATTTTACAAAATGGATTAGTATTTTTACTAATTCAAAAAAGAATAAGAGAAATAGAAAACAGAAACAAAATAAAATAAAATAGAGGAACCAGAGAGAGAGAACTTACCTGGTGCTCACCTGGCAGCCCAGCTGGCCCATCACTGTAGCTGAGGCCCAGCCCACCAGGGCGAAGCGGTCGTCCTCAACCTCTGCCAGTAGGCAGAGGCGTGTCAACGCCAGCGCGCCCGAGGCCTCCACCTCCTCCCTCCCTGCCTGCCTAGCTCCTCCTCGACACGTCTGGACGACGCCACGCGACCCCAGAGCCGTCAGGCTCTCCCTCTCTCTCCCCCGAACGCTCTCCCCTTCCTCTGTTCTTTTCGCCCGAACGCCTCCATCGCCGTCGCTCGCCACCACCGCGGACACCGCCATCCCGTCGATGCTCTGAGATGCCCAAGAGCTCCGCCTAATACCCCTCTTCCTCCTTGTTGAGCTGTGCAACACCGGACGCCCCCGAGCGCCTCCACGCCGTCGTCTTCAACCTCCCGACGCCGGAGATCTCCATCGCCGCCCCACTTTCTCCGGCCTCTCCCCGAGCCCACTGACCAACCCTGCGGAACCGATGTGAGCTCCTACGCCCCTCGCCCCTCTCCCCGTCGACGCGTTCGTCCTCTAGCCCCGATCCCCAACCGTGACCGAAGCATCTCGCCGCTGTCCATGGCGTAGCCGTGGCCACAGCCGCGCAAGCTCACAACCGAGCGCGCCACCGTGCTCAGCACGTTCCTAGGAGTCGACCGCGACCACCCGCGGCTCCTACCGTTCCCTGCATCGCCTAACCCGCCGTTGGCCGAACTCCGGCCGCCGCAAAGCTCGACGTCGCCGTCGTTTCGGACCACCCCAGCTGCTACTTCTTACACCGTTAGATGCGCGAGATCTCCAGCTACGCACAGAGGTCCTCCGCCGCTCTTTTGGTCGCCGGAACAACGTTTCCGAAGCCCTCCGTCGTCTCTGTCATTGTCGGCGACGAGCCGTTGATCTGGTCCGGCAGGTTTGACCCCGCTTGACCGGGGTTTGACTTCCCCCTGACTCACTGACGTGCGGGCCCCGCCTAGCTAATTAATCTAGTTTAGGTTTAAAACTTAATTAGTTTAACCTAGGTTAGTGCTAATTAAACTAGGTTAGTTTAGTTAGCCACTGACACACGGGACCCACTGGCCAGTTTGACCTGGGCTGCCCTGTTGACTTGCTTACCTCATGCTGACGTCAGGCTGACGCAGTAATCCCTTTTCTGGTATTAGTTTAATTCTATTTATTCAGAAAATCTAGAAAAAGGCTTAAACTTCTAAAATTCATAGAAATTCAACCGTAACTCCAAATGAAATAATTTATATATGAAAAATGATCAGAAAAATCCAAAGAATCTGTTTATGGCATTATCATGCATGTTTGAACAACTTAAAGCTGCTGTATACAGCAATTTGAATTAATGGCATTTGAAATGTCATATATGGAGTTTGAATTTGAATCTTAGATTCAAACCAATTCCATTTAACTTGCTGCTAGTTGCATTAGCTCAAACCACAGCATATTACCAAGTTATGATCATGCATCATATTGTGCATTGCATTGATTGTGTTTCCTTCTTCGTTGCCGGTATTTGCCCCCTCTCGATAGACGTGATACCGACGATGAGATCGATGACACCGATGAAGAGTTATACTATCCTCAGAAGTGCCAGGCAAGCAAAACCCCCTTGTTCATTCCGATACAATCATATTCTCTCGCTCCTGCTCTCTTTTACTACATTAGGACAACAACGATTCATTTGTTACTTGCTGCGGTAGCTGAACCCCTTTATCCTCTGCATGACCTGTCATTGCCACAGTAAATAGATGAAACCCACTAGCATGAGTAGGAGTTGTTTGAGCCCTATTGTGCCTACTCATTCATACTTGTTTGTCATGCCTGCTACTGCTTAGAGTTGAGTCAGGTCTGATTCATCGGGGATGAATCAGAGGTGTGTGAACATGTCCTACTATGTGTGAGCTAAGTGTGTGAACACGATTTGTTAAAGGTAGCGGTGAGAGGACATCTAGGAGTACATGGTGGGTTGTCTCATTGAAGTCGTCCTCATGAACTGAGTTTTGTGTTTGTGATACATGAACAGCTACTACCACACATTGGGATCCTTAATTGACTCTCTCGGCTTCTTAACCACCCTTGTCCTCTGTCCAGGAGTTGCAAGTAGCTTCTGGTGTTGTAGTATGCTGGAGGCTGTGCGCAGTGCTGACCGGAGGGGTGGGCTGTGATGCGGTAGGCACGTGGCCGGGTATTCCGGGCGCCCGTTTCGTGTCGCGGAACCCTGTACACATCGTTCGGGGTCTTATGTGGAAACCTCGGTCGGACTCCCTGCGGATGGAACCTGAATAGGTGATAAACCTGGACTAGAGACTTGAGTGTTTAGGTAGGCCGTGGCCGACACCCTCGCCAGGCTTCCGCTTGAAGGTTGCCGAGATACATGACGTGTACATGGCGGTAAGTGGCGAGAGCGTGTGTGAAGAAGTACACCCCTGCAGGGTTAACATCATCTATTCGAATAGCCGTGTCCGCGGTAAAGGACTTCTGGGTTGCCTATACAGTTCATAGACAAGTGAGAGTGGATACTCTAAAATACGTAAGATAAGCATGAGTGCTATGGATGGCGTTCTTGTAGGGAGACGGGAGCGGATCCATAGTGGTGTATTGATATGGTGAATATGTGGACTCGTGTGCGCCACCTCAAAAGAGTTACTTGCAGTCGTAGTTCAGGATAGCCACCAAGTCAAAGCTGGCTTGCTGGAGTTAAACCCCACCATCCCTTTGTTCATAATGATGCATATGTAGCTAGATCTGATGTAAGTCTTGTTGGGTACATTTGTACTCACGTTTACCTATTTTATGTTTTTGCAGAGAGACGTCAGTCTCACTAGTAGTTCCGCATGAACTTCGACGTTTAGCTTGTTACCTCAGCTACGATCTTGTGCCCTCGGCAGGATCTGGTAGATAGTAAGGCTTCTCAGCCTTTTTCATTTATAGATGTCTGTACCCAGACATGCTAAAGCTTCCGCTTGTGCTTTCTACTTGTATGCTCTGAATGCTGGGTCGAGAGACCCATGTTTGTAATATCTCGCTCCTCGGAGCCTATTGAATAAAATACTTGAGTTGTAGAGTCATGTTGTGATGCCATGTTGTATTTGCACATATCGAGCATATTGTGTGTATGTTATTGAAATGCTTGGTATGTGTTGGATCTGACTATCTAGTTGTTTATCCTTAGTAGCCTCTCTTACCGGGAAATGTCTCCTAGTGCCTCCACTAAGCCATGGTAGCTTGCTACTGCTCCGGAACACTTAGGTTGGCCGGCATGTGTCCTTCTTCGTTCCTGTGTCTGTCCCTTCGGGGAAATGTCACGCGATGAATACCGGAGTCCTGTTAGCCCGCTACAGCCCGGTTCACTGGAGTCCTGCTAACCCAGTGCTACAGCCTGGATTCACTCGCTGATGACCAACACGTTCGATGCTGGGTCATGGATGCCTGTCCCTGTAAGTTTGTGCCACTTTGGGTTTACGACTAGCCATGTCAGCCCGGGCTCCTTATCATATGGATGCTAGCGACACTATCATATACGTGTGCCAAAAGGCGCAAATTGTCCCGGGCAAAGGTAAGACGACACCCGTGGGAATACCGTGTGTGAGGCCGCAAAGTGATATGAGGTGTCACATGCTAGATCGATGTGGCATTGGAGTCCGGGTCCTGACAGCTTTGGTATCAGAGCCTGACTGCCTGTAGGATTACCAAGCCAAACTGGTCGAAGTTGAGTCTACAAATTCTTTAGTTATATAAGGGAATTGATTGTGGGATGGAACGTAAGGCTCTTTTTACTCCTTATACCTTATGCCCTTCTGATCTGAGTCATCTTATCTTTCCTACAGGGTTAAGGAACTAGGCTTTCTCTTCCTTCTATCAGGATCACGTGTTACTAATCTGTAGACTTGTAAGATTGTTGGACTTAAGCCTCGTTTCAGTTCCTATTACTTCCGTGTGTTCATAGTTGGTCTCAGAATCTTGATATTGTGATGATCGAGTGGTTATGCCACCATTTTGCAGGATGTCTTAAATCATTTTGAGCATTTACAACCCTTATGTTGTCCGAGTCATCCCAGGTTTCTAAATAGTCTGAAGCATTTGCAAAATCCCTTCCTCCCGTTTCGATGTCCCTTTGGGCCAGATTAACCACACTAATCGGTGAGTTGAGGTACTCTGTTGCCTTGACATATATGTTGGAGTTATTATTATGACCCTAGGTGTCTTAGAGTGCCACCTAGTAATTGAACCATGTTTTGTGTCCCATTGTGATGATTCTGTCCTTCATTCTCAAAAGCATCCCGTGATGCCACTTAGTAGTAGGTATTCTACTCCTGGGTTTCTGAACCCGAGATTTCTCTACCTACTTCATGCTGTTAGTGTTGCTAGTTCCTTTAGGTTATTAGTAACCTTTGCATTAGCCCTCGAGGTCCGTGGTATTTCCTTCTTCCAAATACTATGAACCACTTATGGCAGAAGTTTGTTGGATCAAAAGATCACAACAAGAGTGCTCTCGATGAGTTCTCCATTCTATATTGTGACTCTACCAGTTCTACCTTCTCTGCATGGGTTATCCGGAAGAAATATGTTGAACTCGTCCGACATACTAATCCATGCATCCACAACTCAGAAAATCATATGTTCTTTTGAGTTGTCCCTCTTTAGTTGTATTCTGGCCCTCGTCTATCATTTGATAGTCAAGAGTATGCGTGCATTCGCTGTCGATGCCGATTTTTCTTGTGGTCTGTCAAGTCATTCTATTCTGTAATGACTAGGAGAAACAAACTCCAGTACCTCATCCATATCTAGGATTGGGTCAAAGCAATTGTACTTCGCAGATCAAAATGCTAATCCAGCTTTTGTTCTGCTCTAACCTGAAGTATTACCATTTTATGTCAAGAATGTCATGAGAATTGCACCTTCCCTTATGAATTCTTGATGTAGTGATACTTCTCGCCATCATTATTCATTCCTCGGTTTCGTGTTATTGTAACCGGAACACCGACAAGTGAATCATGATCTGTGAAATCCATACTCCTAGCTACTCCGTTGCTTGGTAGTTAAATGGACGACAACCTCGTTCTTAGCTTGATGATTATTGAATCATCACCCTAAGGTTGATCGTGTCACCTAGTTCCTTTTCCTGATGCACTCTTCGATTGATGAGTTAGGATTTTGTCAAATCCTCGCTCATCTGATCATATCGTCTTGCTCCAAAAGGCAATATTGTTCTCGAGCTTAATAACATATTGGTGGTTCGTGATTTTCCGAATATCTTCTCAGAAGTATCACCAGGTTGTCACCTGACCGCTATATTGAGTTCGTGATCAAGTTAGTTTCTTATAAACCACCCCCTTCTCCAAGAATCTGTGTTGGATACCCCTAAGCTAGTTGGTTAAGCTAAACAATAACTTGGAGAGTTGGAAGATGGAAGCTCGTCCGATTTAGTTCATCTTAAGGGATATCTTGTATGTGTGCTGAAGAAAGATGATATATTCATCGATTGATCCTCGTGACCAGTTGTTGGACCTATTGTCTTGCCAAAACTTTGATTTGAGTATGGGCTATCCTCAAATCAAATCAGAACCAACGATGTTCGTAATGTTGTCTTACTCGTGGATTATCCTCGGGTATGCACCATTATATCCTTTGGTCTGACCAATGCTATCACCATGTTCTTTTAATTATGGAATTCCATTTATATGGAAACCTGGATGAATTGTTGTTGAGCCCATCGACAACATCCTTGTATTCTCCATAATTTTGTTGAACATTAAGCTAGTGTTGGAAACTTTTGAAAGCATTTGTTCATGCTAGCTCATGAAGCATATGTTCGGATGTAAGAAGTGACTTCCTCCAGTTCATGTGCAGTTGATGCAAGTTGCCGCCATGAATCCGAGAAATTCAATGTTGCTTCCTTTGGAATCATCCCGAATCAGTCATGCATACATGTGAAGTATTCTGTGGTTTGGAGATTTGCAACCTTCATTCTATATGTGTCCCTAGCACACCAAGCCACTGATTGATTTTTTCAAGGAGAAGAAGTTCCTTCTTAAGAGCATGCCTTATGTAAGAACTCTGATATCCTCGTTGATGGCTCCCACCTGAACTCGGTAGTGTTTCATCATAAGACTACCACTTGGTCATGCTTGTCTGGGACAACGTGTTCACATGGGTGTAGCAGAACCAGCTCATGTTTTGGAGCTTGCTATCGTCGTTCATCTCCCGAGAATCTCGCAACGTCATCTCGTGGATTTGTGCTGCAAACTTTCACTTTCCTTTCTAGGCTTGACGAGTCTGGAATATCCTGACACCAACCAGATCTGAATCTCAGGCAGATATGATGGTTGGAACGTTTCCCAAGAGCTATAATGTTGGTCTTTCTGTAACCCGGAAAGTGGATGTCGTGGCCAACACACCCAGCCGGAAGACCCATTATTGTAGTATCTTGTTTGAGGAAGTTGGCCACCTCCCCATAAGGATTTCGTAGGATTTCCTCCGTAGTTGTTCCTTATGGTTTTTTGTTTTTTTCCGAAGTCCGACCTTTTACTTGATGTTCTAGATATCAAACCATATCTATGAATGGGATATGCTAGTGCATCAAGGAGAACATTAGAAGCGGAGTGCTAAATGCCTCTCGGTCGATCATCCAGATTTTGTTTCCTTGGCCTCGCTAAGGTGAAATCTGAGAAGGTTATCTTTCTTTGCATCTGCATCATCCATCACTATTCATCTTGGTGGTATGTTGTGTTGCCAGGATCCTTGACACGGATATTGGTAAAACCTTGATGAATATGGAAATGCTCAAGTTCTTGAGAGCACGCACAAGCACCAGGTGTTATCACCGGCACTAACTGGGATTGCTCCCAGTTTTCCTCGATTATGCTATAACTTTTCAAACAGTGGACTCACTCTCTACTGCTGAGCTTCTCCCCAGTTACTAAAATCATCCCTTGTGTTGTTTTCAACAAGGTAATCCACATCATCCATTCTAGTCTGGCATGCCATTCCTTCGCACTCCGCCAAACGATTGCTATAATTTGCCTTAGGCTGGTATAGAAAGTCTTAGCGATCTTTGAATCAAAGGTAATTCTTTTTTCCACTTAAGATAATAATTCTATGAATCACCCTCCTCCAAAATGTCTTGTTATGGTATCATGGCAACTCAACTCTTCGCTACGTTGACGACCAATCACCACCCCCTTAAGGCGGGATTGTCGTCTACCTAGTGAACCTTCACCATCTGTTCCACTCCATCCCTCAAGATGTATGCTTCGTGTCTCAGATCAAGAGGTGTTTCAATGTCTCACTCCGTGAGTTGATCCTGAGTTGTTTGATATTCGAGAAGATTGATCCTTTTAGAATTCTCCTTTTCTTCTCATTGTTATGTTGGATGTAGTTCTCAAAGCAAGACGTCGCGATCAAGGTGATGCAATGAATCAACACCCTTGAGAAGGACATCTGGATCATGAAGATTGTGTTAGTTTGCGTCCCCTCCTTCATCTTACCCTATGCTTGAATCTCGGAACGAGATTCTTGTTTAGTGGGGGTGAGTTGTCACAACCCTAGTTAGTGCATGCATTAGAGTGTTTGCATCATGTTTAAATTTCAGTTAAACTTGAAATGGGGATGTTCAAACCCTAGCACCAAATGGAACTCAACTAGGCTCAGTCCAAAACCTTTTTCAAAGAACCCAAGATGCCCCTTGAAAATGTTCATGATTCTGACAAAGGTGAAAACCTCTGCCAAAAATGATGAATATATTTCTAGGACATTCTGGATCTTTGAATTAACTCATATCGTATTTGAATTGGAGCATTTAAATCCTATAAATATTTTTAAATGCTCTAATAATTCTGAAACTAGTTTTGGGTTGTCCAAACTGTGCCCACAATTATTTTCAGGATTTTACAAAATGGATTAGTATTTTTACTAATTCAAAATAGAACAAAAGGAATAGAAAAGAGAAACAAAATAAAATAAAATAGAGGAACCAGAGAGAGAGAGAACTTACCTGGCGCTCACGTGGCAGCCCAGCTGGCCCAGCACTGTAGCTAAGGCCCAGCCCACCAGGGCGAAGCGGTCGTCCTCAACCTCTGCCAGTAGGCAGAGCCGTGTCGACGCCAGCGCGCCTGAGGCCTCCACCTCCTCCGTCCCTCCCTGCCTGGCTCCTCCTCGATACGACTGGACGACGCCATGCGACCCCAGAGCTGTCAGGCTCTCCCTCTCTCTCCCCCGAACGCTCTCCCCCTCCTCTGTTCTTTCCGCCCAAACGCCTCCGTCGCCGCCGCTCGCCACCACCGCGGACACCGCCATCCCGGCGACGCTCTAAGATGCCCAAGAGCTCCGCCTAGTACCCCTCTTCCACCTCGTCGAGCTCTGCAACGCTGGACGCCCCTGAGCGCCTCCACGCCGTCGTCTTCAACCTCCCGACGCCGGAGATCTCCATCGCCACCCCGCTTGCTCCGGCCTCTCCCCGAGCCCACTGACCAACCCTGCGGAACCGATGTGAGCTCCTACGCCCCTCGCCCCTCTCCCCGTCGACGCGCCGTGACCGAAGCATCTCGCCGCCGGCCATGGCGTAGCCGTGGCCATAGCCGCGCAAGCTCGCAACCGAGCGCACCACCGTGCTTAGCACGTTCCCAGGAGTCGACCGCGACCACCCGCGGCTCCTACCGTTCCCTGCATCGCCTAACCCGCCGTTGGCCGAACTCCGGCCGCCACAAAGCTCGACGTCGCCATCGCTCGGACCACCCCAGCTGCTACTTCTTACACCGTTAGATGCGCGAGCTCTCCAGCTATGCACAGAGCTCCTCCGCCGCTCTTTTCGTCACCGGAACAATGTTTCCGAAGCCCTCCGCCGTCTCTGTCGTCGTCGGCGACAAGCCGTTGACCGGGTCCGGCGGGTTTGACCCCGCTTGACCGGGGTTTGACTTCCCCCCGACTCACTGACGTGCGGGCCCCGCCCGGCTAATTAATCTAGTTTAGGTTTAAAACTTAATTAGTTTAACCTAGGTTAGTGCTAATTAAACTAGGTTAGTTTAGTTAGCCACTGACACACGGGACCCACTGGTCAGTTTGACCTGGGCTGCCCTGTTGACTCGCTTACCTCATGCTGACGTCAGGCTGACGCAGTAATCCCTTTTCTGGTATTAGTTTAATTCTATTTATTCAGAAAATCCAGAAAAAGGCTTAAACTTATAAAATTCATAGAAATTCAACCGTAACTCCAAATGAAATAATTTATATATGAAAAATGATCACAAAAATCCAAAGAATCTTTTTATGGCATTATCATGCATGTTTGAACAACTTAAAGCTGCTGTATACAACAATTTGAATTAATGGCATTTGAAATGTCATATATGGAGTTTGAATTTGAATCTTAGATTCAAACCAATTCCATTTAACATGCTGCTAGTTGCATTAGCTCAAACCATAGCATATTGCCAAGTCATGATCATGCATCATATTGTGCATTGCATTGATTGTGTTTCCTTCTGCGTTGCCGGTATTTGTCCCCTCTCGATAGACATGATACCGACGATGAGATCGATGACGCCGATGAAGAGTTATACTATCCTCATAAGTGCCAGGCCAGCGAAACCCCCTTGTTCATTCCGATACAATCCTATTCTCTCGCTCCTGCTCTCTTTTACTACATTAGGACAACAACGATTCATTTGTTACTTGCTGCGGTAGCTGAACCCCTTTATCCTCTGCATGACCTGTCATTGCCACAGTAAATAGATGAAACCCACTAGCATGAGTAGGAGTTATTTGAGCCCTGTTGTGCCTACTCATTCATACTTGTTTGCCATGCCTGCTACTGCTTAGAGTTGAGTCAGGTCTGATTCATCAGGGATGAATCAGAGGTGTGTGAACATGTCCTACTATGTGTGAGCTAAGTGTGTGAACACGATTTGGTAAAGGTAGCGGTGAGAGGCCATGTAGGTGTACATGGTGGGTTGTCTCATTGAAGCCGTCCTCAGGAACTGAGTTCTGTGTTTGTGATCCATGAACAGCTACTACAACACATTGGGATCCTTAATTGACTCTCTCGGCTTCTTAACCACCCTTGTCCTCTATCCAGGAGTTGCAAGTAGTTTCTGGTGTTTGTAGTATGCTGGAGGCTGTGCGCAGTGCTGACCGGAGGGGTGGGCTGTGATGCGGTAGGCACGTGGCCGGGTATGCTGGGCGCCCGTTTGGTGTCGCGGAACCCTATACACATCGTTCGGGGCCGTATGTGGAAACCTCGGCCGGACTCCCTGCGGATGGAACCTGAATAGGCGATAAACCTGGACTAGAGACTTGAGTGTTTAGGTAGGCCGTGGCCGACACCCTCGCCAGGCTTCCGCTTGAAGGTTGCCGAGATACATGACGTGTACATGGCGGTAAGTGGCGAGAGTGTGTGTGAAGAAGTACACCCCTGCAGGGTTAACATCATCTATTCGAATAGCCGTGTCCGCGGTAGAGGACTTCTGGGTTGCCTATACAGTTCATAGACAAGTGAAAGTGGATACTGTAAAATACGCAAGATAAGTGTGAGTGCTATGGATGGCGTTCTCGTAGGGAGACGGGAGCGGATCCATAGTGGTGTATTGATATGGTGAATATGTGGACTCGTGTGCGCCACCTCAAAAGAGTTACTTGTAGTCGTAGTTCAGGATAGCCACCGAGTCAAAGCTGGCTTGCTGGAGTTAAACCCCACCATCCCTTTGTTGATAATGATGCATATGTAGCTACATCTGATGTAAGTCTTGCTGGGTACATTTGTACTCACGTTTGCCTATTTTATGTTTTTGCAGAGAGACGTCAGTCTCACTAGTAGTTTCGCATGAACTTCGACGTTTAGCTTGTTACCTCAGCTACGATCTTGTGCCCTCGGCAGGATCTGGTAGATAGTCAGGCTTCTCAGCCTTTTTCATTTATAGATGTCTGTACCCAGACATGTTAAAGCTTCCGCTTGTGCTTTCTACTTGTATGCTCTGAATGCTGGGTCGAGAGACCCGTGTTTGTAATATCTCGCTCCTCGGAGCCTGTTGAATAAAACACTTGAGTTGTAGAGTCATGTTGTGATGCCATGTTGTATTTGCACATATCGAGCATATTGTGTGTATGTTACTGAAATGCTTGGTATGTGTAGGATCTGACTATCTAGTTGTTTATCCTTAGTAGCCTCTCTTACCGGGAAATGTCTCCTAGTGCTTCCACTGAGCCATGGTAGCTTGCTACTACTCCGGAACACTTAGGCTGGACGGCATGTGTCCTTCTTCGTTCCTGTGTCTGTCCCTTCGGGGAAATTTCACGCGATGAATACCGGAGTCCTGTTAGCCGCTACAGCCTGCTTCACCGGAGTCCTACTAGCCCAGTGCTACAGCCTGGATTCACTCGCTGATGACCGACACGTTCGATGCTGGGTCATGGATGCCTTTTCCTGTAAGTTTGTGCCACTTTGGGTTTACGACTAGCCATGTCAGCCCGGGCTCCTTATCATATGGATGCTAGCGACACTATCATATACGTGTGCCAAAAGGCACAAATGGTCCTGGGCAAAGGTAAGGCGACACCCGTGGGAATACCATGCGTGAGGCCGCAAAGTGATATGAGGTGTCACATGCTAGATCGATGTGGCATTGAGTCGGGGTCCTGACACATTTTGAGGCGGGTTGAAAAAGGCCACGTGATGCTACAGAGTCAGCCAAGTTAATATCAGAGGCAGCCGTTGCCGTTAGGTGTCATGCGCGTATCCTCCCAACGTGGATCCAGTATAGGAATGAGAAAGACAATACCCAGTTTAACACCTTCCTTGACCATTTATCTGTAGGTAATGTTATTCATCGCAATTAGTAATATTGTCTTGCTCTGTCCCATACTTTCTAGCTTCCTCCTAATAAGACTCACATTCTTTTTTCAACAGATGAGGTTCAAGTTGGATCTAAAAGATGATGCAACTAAACAAGCATGCACTCATGTTTTTCAGTCTGCTCTGTGACAGTATCGGTACCACCTTAGAAAATCTCACTTTGAAGGCAAGGCTAACAATGAAATCGCCCAAACATCTCCAGTGGAATATATTACAGATGAAGACTGGACAACCCTCGTTAAACACTGGTATGATCCAAAGTATCAGGTAGGCTATATGTATTTGATCAGACCACATATTGAACTTGTATTTATGTATGTGCCTTACAAGTGTATCTTCTTCTAGGCTAACTGTTTGAAGAACAAAACCAACCGTTCTAAAGGGAAATTCCAACAGACAACAAGATCTCGTAGCTATATTGCACACTGCGAGGCTCTTGTAAATAGCTGCTACTTCCTTCTTTTTTGGTGCCATATTATCGTATCTATATTGACTTGTTCCAAATACAGCGGAAAGCCGATGAGGACCAAAAAGAACCTGAACCGAATGCAGTGCAAATCTTCAGGGATTGCCACACCAGCAAGATGAAGGGCATGAGCACACCAGTTCAAGCCGCTGTTGTAAGTCCTTACTCCTCCTGCCTTGAATTGATTGGTACTGTGATGTGTTCATTTAACTACTTGGTTTGCAGCCAATGTCAGTTACTCTGTTCACTTTTATACACAGTTGTCTTAACGTATCATTTCACCTTACATGGTTTAAAAGAGATGAAGGATATTCTTTTGGTCTTGATCTGTAATCTAGTTGTTATGTTCACGTGCGCACACAATGATAAAATAGCCTGTTTGTTTTATATCTGTTTGCCCATGATATGAATGATGTCATACTATGTTCATACTACTTTAAACCATGTCTCTTTATCCTTAGATGTTAACGAATGTGAGGAAATAGACAATACAGTAGGCATGCTACATGGACATATGTTCTGAAAGTGATTTTATTATGTAGTTGGCACTACAATACATGCTAATGTATTACAGTAGTTCACCAAAATAAGTTATGTATAAACGTTTAACCTACTTTGTTTGTTTTTTTTCTCATTAGTAACTCACTGGTACACTAATCTACAAGTTCAAACTTTCAGGAAGCTATGGAGCAAATGATTGAACAGCCACAACCACCTGAAGGTGACGAGGCTACTATAGGCACAATGTCACCTCTTGCTGCAGTGCGTCAGTATCTCTCCACTAACAGTGCAAAAAGCACCTTCCTGCGTAATTGTGGGTTGGTTGTCAAGGTAACCTCGTCCAAATCACCTACTGAACAAAATCTTCCTGCTAGACAGAGTGATATATCTATGCTCCAGACACAAGTCCAATCCCTAATGGACGTTGTTTCCGAAACAAGAATAGTGGTTGAGAAATGCCGTCAAGATATGAATGGTTTTGAAACCAGACTATCAGACATTCGCTTCGTTGTTGAAGAGCAATGGCGGAAAAAGGTGGAGATCGTGCTGCTCCATCAGATTCTACAGCCTGAAACATTAGCACTTAGGTCAAATGATCTGTGCTTCTATACATCTGATGGTGCTTTTATTTGGAAGGACTGCAAACTTTATGCCAACAGGCCTTTTGTTGTATGATTGGAATTTATTTTGTTGTGATACAACATTTATGATGCTTCCACAGGCTGCAGTAATTATGATGCTATTTTTCTATAGTGTAGGTTTATCTTAGTAATGTATTCGGACGAAAGCTTCATAGGAGCCCAACATGCCAACATTCGTCGGGCCCATTCCAATTGGGCTAAAAACGATTACGGGCCGCATGTAGCCCACTAAAAATATCTGGGCTTAAATTAGCATAAGCTTTCAAATTTTTTTGGTAGGCCTGTGCCCATAGTGGGCCTTTAACAGGCCTAAACATAATTTTGGCCCTTAGTAAAAGTAGGCCGTTTACAGGTGTAAATATGTCGAGCCATAAAAAACATGGGCCTTTAATAGACCGAAAGTGAGATTGGGCCCTGATTGTGCCAAATAACCCACTGGACTTAGCAGGCCGAAATGGTGGCCCATTTACGATGCGGATATTTGACAGGCCGAAATTAGGACGGGCCGTAAATGCGCCGACCTAATACACGGGCCTTTAACAGGCCGAAACTTCGGTCGGGCTAGATTATCGTCATTTCTATATGGGCCGTTAATGGGCCTGATATGACGTTGGGCCACATATGGCCCATGGTTTACGTCCGGCGTTAACGGGCCGAAAATGACAACAGGACGAAAGTGGGCCAAATATATAGTGGGCCTCTAACAGGCCGAATGATAGACATGGCCGAATATGACCCAAATCCTTCACGGTCGTTTATGGGCCGAAAGTTTTGATGGCCTGTAAATGGGCCCAAATGAAGCCGGACCTTTAACAGGCCGGATATACACCAGGCCGTAATTCGGCCCAATTACTTAGCGGACTGTTAACGGGCCAGAAGTGACCATGGGCCGCATTGATGAAAAGTTTAGACCAGGCCGTTGACGGGCCGATTTGACAGAGAATGTTGGGCCTTTAGCTGGGTCGGCCCATTATGGTCTGCAGAATCTTGTGGGCCTTTAGCTGGGCTGGCACATTGTGGTCCGCAAAATCTTGTGGGCCTTTAGCTGGGCCGGCCCATTATGGTCAGCTAAATTTGGTGGGCCTTTGGCTGGGCCGGCCCGTTATGGTCCGCTACATCTTATGGGCCTTCGGTTGGGCCGGCCCATTTAAACTTTGTGGGCCACTTTTGGGCCGGTCCACGTGTCAACATATCATAGGCCCATCTCGACCGTTGGATGAGTGACACCTGTGCCAATGCGGAGCTGACACGTGGATCCGTCAGCCAATGAGAATTTTACACGTGGAAAATCGGCATTGGTCGTGGCTGGTAACGGGTTATCGGATCCAAAATCCGACCCAATAGCTTAACGGTGTTCCGTTACGGTGGATGCCACGTGTCGATCACCCTTGACGAAAGCACTTCTGTGACGCGCGATTTATCATCATGGAAGTGGACACTTCCGTGATGATAATTTTGGTAATGTCATGGAACACTTCTACGACAACACAGGTATGACTATCTTGATTCTGTCATAAATTTGTCATGGATGTACATGCATGACAAAAAACGCGACCTAATGTGACAAACATGTATCATCACGGAAGTGTATTTTTTTTGTAGTGACCTCCGCACTCCGCATGTCGCCCCTCAATCATCTTCGGCTTCACATTGAAGGTCTTGAGCCATAGGCCGAAGTGCGGGGTGACGTGGAGAAAAGCTTCACACACAACGATGAACGACGAGATGTAAAGGATGGCGTCCGGAGCTAGATCATGAAAATCTAGCCCGTAGTAGAACATGAGCCCTCTCACAAAGTGATCAAGGGTGAAGCCTAAGCTGCGGAGGAAGTGAGAAACAAATACGATGCTCTTGTTGGGCTCGGGAGTAGGGATGACCTGCCCTGGAGTAGGAAGCCTGTGCTTGATGTCAACGGTCAGATATCTGACCTCCCTAAGCTTCGCGATGTCCTACTCTATGACCGAGGAGGCCATCCATCGACCTTGAAGGTTGGATCCGGACATGATTCAAGATCCGAAGTGGTTGAGCTTGGGCTTCGGGTGTTAGAACTCGAGATGCGGAAAGGCGCAAGCGTGGTAGAAAAGAGGGATAGGCCTCGGCCCCTCTATAAAGGGGGTGAATATCAAGCGTCCTCAGCGTAGCCGCTTGGGACTTACCTGAAAACACGGAGTCATACCAACAGGCGTCGTGGGGTTGCACACGCTCGTATTGATGGAGGATCCCGCGATAAGTGGAACACGATCTCTGCTTTGGCAAGGCGTGCCAATAAACCGCCTCGCAACGCGTATCAAGGCAGCCCAAGAAAAATCGGTTCGTGTTGGGCCAGGCCACGGTGTAAGAGCACACCGTACAAAAATTGTCAGCAGATCAGATTAATGAAGTGCTATGCTCTCTAAAGTGGTGTGCGGAAATTATCTCGCAAAGCTGGACACAATCCTCAATCTGCGTTGGAGTACTCGGAGATGGAACCCGCCTTGCAATGCCGAAGACAAACTGCGCACCGGACTCATCGTCATTGAAGCCTGGTTCAGGGGCTACTAAGGGAGTCCTGGATTAGGGGGTATCCGGACAGCCGGACTATATACTTTGGCCGGACTATTGGGCCGTGAAGATACAAGACTCAAGACTTCGTCCCGTGTCCGGATGGGACTCTCCTTTGCGTGGAAGACAAGCTTGGCGATCCGGATATTAGATTTCCTTCTTTGTAACCGACTCTGTGTAAACCCTAGCCCCCTCCGGTGTCTATATAAACCGGAGGGTTTGATCCGTATAGGGACAATCATAATCATCATAGGCTAGCTTCTAGGGTTTAGCCTCTACGATCTCGTGGTAGACCAACTCTTGTAATACTCATATCATCAAGATCAATCAAGCAGGAAGTAGGGTTTTACCTCCATCGAGAGGGCCCGAACCTGGGTAAACATCGTGTCCCTTGCCTCCTATTACCATTAGCCTTAGACGCACAGATCGGGACCCCCTACCCGAGATCCGCCGGTTTTGACACCGACAGGCGCGACGAGGGGCCCAGGCGGCTCCGGCCAAGTCCGGCCAGGCAGAGGCCACCAGCGGGCGCGGCTCGGCCGGTCGCAGCAGAGAAAGGCAGCAAGGACGGCGAGGATGCCTTGGGGAAGTGGCGATGGGAGGAGAACAGAGAGGAGCAGGGCGGGCGCCGGCGATGGAACGGGCTGCTCCGGCCACCTCAGGCCAAGGTGCGGGCACCGACAGGTTCAGGGCAGAGCACCGCATCCATTCAGAGGCAAAGGAGGCATCGTAGAGTGGTGGAGAGGCGGGGAGGCGAACTCCGGCGAGACCAGACGACTCTAGTGGTCGGGGAGGCTTGGGGAGAGGCTGGTGAGGTGCGGAGGGGTTCGGGGATCCTTATATAGGCGCGGGGGAGAGCTATAGAGCTCACGAGCGAGCCCGACCGAGCTTTAATGGCGGGCAGAGGCTGGACGCGGCACGGGCATGGCGCTAGCGGTGCATTTAAGGCGAACGGCGACGAAGCAGCGACGCAGGGCGATGCAGTCGATCACGGGCTAGCTCCAGGACATGAATGGAGGTCCAGACGAGGAGGGAGGAGACGAGAACAGTGGCCGGACCGATCCAGAGCTTGCACTGTGCGTGACGCCAGTGTGATCACCACGGGCTCTGGTGCAAACAGCGCGTTCTGGCCAGGCCGACCATGTCCAGTAGATAGACCATCGTGCCCTTAGTCAAAATGAGGAAATAAATAGGTCCAGGGGCAAAGAAGTGATTTGCAGTTAGCTCCAAAGTAAATCAGTAAGAAGGTGTTTGTAACTTGTTGTGGTGACACCAGCTTGGTAAGATGGTAAAAAGTTTGTCCAGGAGGTTTATCCATCGAAAGACTACAGTCCTGGAGGTTTTGAGGAGAAATGGACCAAGAATTAATATAGTCGCTTCACAACTGCATTTTTGGTCCAGAAATGAAGATCATGATGATGCTCTCACATGGAGTATCAACTTGAGCTGAAATTGCGCAAGGCTTGATTATTTGGACTATGAAGATGTTGTAAAAAGCTCATGCCAAATGGACAAGCCAAAATGGCACTTGCTTCACAAACATCCCTGTTGACCAGAAACTTGAAATAATTTTGATGATCAAATGGCTCATTGAAATGATGCCAAATTGGGTGGAGAGATGTTTTATGGGTAGAAGAATGATCTGCTAATTTATCAGATTTTTTAAGCAATACAAAATACACTTGCTTCACAACCTAAAAATATTGCCAGAATCAAAGATTTGCTCATGTGCTCACATAGATGATTGGATGGAGCTGCAAATGGGTGGAGGGATTAATATGAGCACATTAAGGAGTGTGCAAAAGTTCAACTCATTTGGGTACTCCTAGCTAGTACTTCCTTCACAAAGCCTTCTGTTTGTCAGAAACTTTGAAAATTCACTAAGGAAGATTGGCTAGGCAAATAAATTTGAACTTGTGCATGGGGCAATTATTTGGACATATAAACATGCCCAAAAAGGTTGGGAGCCACTAGGAAAAATATAAATGACACTTCCTTCACAAAGTGCCATTTAGGGCAGAAAGGAAGAATAATTATTGGGGAATTATTTTTAAACTGGCCAAGGCAATGTTTAGGCATATTTGAGCTATATATGACCCAAAGGAATTATTAGAACTAGTCGTCAACCCGTGCACCTGCACGGGCTAGCTTTCAACAATGCATTACTTAAACCCTTCGGAAAAAAGGTATGATGAATATAGCCTTATAGTTAAGTTGTTGAAAGTTTAATTTCTTCACACTACATTTTGTTTTGGAACACATGCATCACAGGATGCTTATTTCATTGTACAACAGATTCGACAAAAAATCTGTGTTTGCTTAGGCATCGTGAAGAAGAATCAATATTTATACAACTAATATAGCCTGAAAGATAATTATTAGAAAATGCTAGTTTGATTCACTTACTATTTCTCATATTATTATTTTTAGGGCGTTCTAGTTACGGATTTTTTATAAAGCATAGACTAATTGTATAAAATAATCATACCCAAAATATCCATGAACTTTGTTTTTTTAATAGCAACCCTGTCACAACGAAGCGCACGGGAAAACCAAAAGGTTAGAACAGAACGAACTTACACTTTGGTTCACATGGTACAAACTTGAAATGTTTTCCATGTTATAGTAGTATTTCTCCTTTTTTTTTATCCACTAAGGCATCATCTAACTTTAGCCAGTGTCTATGCTACGGAGTAATGGACCATTTGACCCTGCAGCAACTCATTTTATAATTGAAAGAGCATGTCCAACTGAGCTACCAAATTATCTTTCTCTCACAAAAGAGAAGCTACCAATTTGTCTGTTCCGTATTCCTCTTACCAAAGATGCAGCTGGAAGGTGATCCAAGTTGGTAACTAAAGAGTGCATGCGGTGATTATAATATATATAGACAATCTAAGATGCAATTTGACAACCGTTAGGACTGATTTTATTGAATTATTAATTAGAGAACGCTTATTATTCTACCACATAACAGGATAATAACCTACTTAAGAAAAGTGCCATGTCATTTTTATATGGAACGATGGCTCACATTTGTTCACTTCCCAATAAGTGAAAGTTCCGCATAAATTATAAAGCACATTGATATGTATTTGAAAATATAACTATAACCATGGGGTAAAATAGTATTAGATACTAAATGACAATGATAACCAAAATAACATGGTAAGTTTCTTCAACATAGTATTATTAATGAACGAAAAATAAAGTAGCTAGCAATATGTATATGAACCATGTCACACGTACAACCAAACAACTTAACAAACCTGAGCTTTACATCGATATTTTTGTCTTGACTAACACATGGTTTATTGATACATAATCAATCTATGTTTTCCAAGTGGAACTGAAGAAATATGGGAGGCGTTTGGTTCCACGTTGTATCGTTTTCGATTTTCAGTGTCGGGAAGCTTTGCCTCTGATATTTCCTCCAGAATACGCGTTTTGTTTGGTTCGGCCGCGAATGAATGCATAGCGGAGAGGATTCTGTATCCAGCCGTGATCGGACTGCATAGCGGAGAGGATTCTGTATCCAGCCGTGATCGGACGTTTTCGCAGAAGCGAAGTGAAGCCTGTATCCGATAGCACCGTAACACAAAACAGAAGGGCTGAACCAAACGACTTCTACTGTCTTCTGAAAGCGCTGTAATCAGAAGCGAGACTTTTCCACCCAAGCAAATGTGTCGATCGTACACAACATACGATACGATCAGTTTGCAGTTGATTATTGGATTCGTCCTCAGGCATGCCCAAACCTACACAGGAAAATCAGGGAAACATACATCAGTTTTGTTTCAGAAAATGGAAAGGCCTAATTACTAAATATATGCAAGAAAAATACCATATCAAATGTTTTTTCTACCCTACTCATATCAGGTATATTCGGTAGTGTACATTAAAACTTGATCGTATCGCAATGTTTCATGGGCACTGTAACTACTGAGACTATTTTGTCCAAAATCAACACTTGCTCACCATGAACTTCATAGTATTTCAACCTTATTAGATCAAAGTAACACATGGGGCGCTATACAAAATACTTCTAGATCTGAGAGTAGTAGGTTAGTGATTACCTTATCTGATGTCGGAGGGACTCGTATCAGATCCTAGAAGAGGACTCCACAAAAGTTGATGCTGGCGGCTGCATGAAATTGGCGTCCGCTGCTGCATAAGTTCTTAACATGCACACCATGGAGAGACGACGGAGAGGAAGAGACGGCTGGTCAACCTTCCACCTTCCTAATATCAATCGGAGGGGCCTGCCTTCATCATGGTTAGATCTGACGATAAAAATATTGAACCCAACCTGTGCCCTCTTAGGATTGACGTGAGAGGCACGAAACATATATACAACATTGTGATTTTGATTTTTAAAACCCTTCTCATAAGAAATGGTGCATTTAGGAATTTATTGAATAAAAAATTACAACTAAACCACAAAGGACTCAAAGGCGAAGTAGCTAATTCAACTCTTACAATTGACTTGACCCATTCCAAATGCATTGGAATTGAATATTATGATAAAAATGTGTTCTAAATAAAACTGCATCTGAATCTCAAAATCGTAGTATGAGCATAAAACATACCTCGATAGTTCTTTTTCCGTGCTCTGTCACATGACCTCGAAGTATTTAATAGCGCCATCCAATGTAGTGTTATACTGTGCACTGTGCAGAACATTGAACTGAAATGTGAAAAGTAAAGGAATGCTCAATGATGCCACTGTACATAGCAGATATTGTGAAATTATAGTGAAAATGGACATATTTATCAATTAGCAAAAGAACGTCATGCAATAAGGAAGAATATATAGTACATGGATTCGGGGGATTAGTGAATATGCTAGTTTAATAAAGTAGATACATATAATCATTTATGAGCACTTGTCCTCGCTTTAAGTGTGAAATACTGAGACATCATCTTTTGACTGTTGCGGCAAGCCTGCTTCATATAAATCCATCTCTTCTTTATCTTCTTACTTTAAGAAAATACCAGCAATAAGATGAAAGTGATAATTCTGTTTATGTATCCGGAGTGGCAAATTTTCCAACGGAAGACATAATGCTGTGTTTTTGTTACCTAAACCATATTGCATATACTTTCTGATACTATCCTAAGAATTATAAGCCATGGTGTCAATGTGTTTTCTTCTTCTAAACCAAATTGCATCCTCTGCCCTGTGTGCAGCTTACAGATCAAAGCAGGTACTCTGCATCTAAACTTTAGCATATCATTTGCACCATAAATTTTTCCCCAAAATACTCGCCACTATGGACCTCAAAATCCCTAACCTGTCGGTGTGTGGCCATCTCCATCTCCATATGGCACCTTAAGCTTAGTTTGGGAGCTTAAGAAACAAAGACCACATGCATGGAGATCATGCTCAATATGTAAGCAACAAAGATTCTGTTGTAAATACTACGATTTTGTCTTCACATCCTTCAAATATACCAACTTATATTGTTGGAACCTCCACTCTCTAGCCCTAGCTCGCCTCTCCCTCTCGCTCTGCTCGCTCACAGCTGCCGTGGCTAGCTCACCGGAGAGAAGAAGTTCAGAGAGATTCAGAGAAACGGTGGACACAGAGTTTTTCCCGGCGCACGAACGCCCCCTTTTCTTCCTCGAGCACGAACTCGACTGTGTCAAACCATTACAACGTCACCAGGCGGCTTTATAGCCCCGAGCCGGCGCCCTGGGCACGCACCCACGCCTCCACTCGCCCGCGATCATCTCCGCGCTCTGCATGCTTTGACCGCGCACGCTACATACCAGCGCACGCCCGCGTCTCGCGGTGAGCATCAGCCCAACGCACCCCGATCGATCCGCGTGGCTCGCCAACGGCCCCTACACGCTACCCTGGTGCACGGACACGCCCGTGCACCCAACGCACGCACACACGCACGCCCTACTGCCCGGACCCGACGCGCCTAGCGAGCCCAGTGCGCGCCCATACCCGCACTCGACACGCCCGGCTCGTCAGCCATGGCTTATTCTCCCTTCATTCACGCCCTAAGCCGCGGCTCAGAGCAGCCCGGCGTCCTCAACGTCGCCGTCGACCAGCAGTGCACGCCCCGCGGCCGGCTCCTTCCGCAGCAGGGGGCACTCCCGCTTGAAGTGCTCTCTGACGCCGCACTTGTAGCACTTGCCGCGACGGTTGTCCCCGCTGCCTGATGCCGTGCTTGCCGCGCCGTCGTCATCGTCCTCTCCGCGGGCACCGCCTCGACGCCGCTCGCGCGCGCGCCACTGTGCTGCAGTGTACAGCGGCTGCCCATCCGCGCCCTCGCCGCCTGCCTGTCCTCGCCGCCGCAGCCGCTCGTCGAACGCCTTCAGGCGCCCAGAGCATCGTCGAACCGCAGCTCATCCAGGTTGCAGAACTGCTCCATGCCAGCGACCGCCGCGTACAGACGATCGGGCACACAGTCCAGCAGCTTCTTCACCATAGCTGTATCCTCCAGCGTCGCTCCGAGCCCTGCAAAACGCGCCGCCATCCCGCTGATCTTCCCCGCGAACGCGTCCAGCGACTCGTCGCTTGCCATGCGCAGGAGCTCCCACTCCCCGCGCAACGTGCCCAGTCGCGCCGCCCGCACGCGATCAGCTCCGACGAACCGCGCCTTCAGGCTGCTCCATATCTCCGCCGCGGTTTTCTTCGCGACCACCTGCAGCAGAAGGTCGTCGGCGAGCGCCCGGAGCAGGTAAGCCCTTGCCGGCTTGTCTTTCTTGGCGATCACCGCCGACGCCGCGTCCTCCGGCGGCACCACCGCCTCCCACAGCCCTGCGGCATCAAGGTCCGCCTCCACCTTGATGGCCCAGGTGGTGTAGTTGTCGCCCGTGAGCACCAGCGCCGCATGCGCCACCGTGCTGCCCGATCCGCCGGCGTACGACACGATGGACATCGCCGGCGAGCTCCCTCCTCCACGTGGCTCTGATGCCAATTGTTGGAACCTCCACTCTCTAGCCCTAGCTCGCCTCTCCCTCTCGCTCTGCTCGCTCAGAGCTGCCGTGGCTAGCTCACCGGAGAGAAGAAGAAGAAGTTCAGAGAGATTCAGAGAAACGGTGGACACAGAGTTTTTCCCGGCGCACGAACGCCCCCTTTTCTTCCTCGAGCACGAACTCGGCTGTGTCAAACCATTACAACGTCACCAGGCGGCTTTATAGCCCCGAGCCGGCGCCCTGGGCACGCACCCACGCCTCCACTCGCCCGCGATCATCTCCGCGCTCTGCATGCTCTGACCGCGCACGCTACATACCAGCGCACGGCCGCGTCTCGCGGTGAGCATCAGCCCAACGCACCCTGATCGACCCGCGTGGCTCGCCAACGGCCCCTACACGCTACCCTGGTGCACGGACACGCCCGTGCACCCAACGCACGCACACACGCACGCCCTACTGCCCGGACCCGACGCGCCCAGCGAGCCCAGTGCGCGCCCATACCCGCACTCGACACGCCCGGCTCGTCAGCCGTGGCTTATTCTCCCTTCATATATAACTATTCGCATACAATAGCAGTGTACTGATTGAAACCTTATTTCCCAGTGTCCTCTAATTACAACTAATTGCATGGAGTAACTGTCAGATTTTTTTATTAACTTTAAATTCCTTTGTCATGTGAACATAATGAACTACAGAGTATTAATCGGATGGTGAAAAACTAATAGATAAGATGCTGCTTTGCAGCCATTGTTAGCTACTTAAAACAACTGTAATCGGATAAGATGCTGCTTTGCAGCCATTGATCATTGCAGCGAGCAACTCTTTGGACATCGCATAAAAAAGACCAGATCGTCCACCTAGGGAAAGCCTAAACACCATAGGGACGACCAGTTTGCTAGACCTGGCTACAGTGACAGCATGGAAAGGGTAAGATTCTCTATAGGAGGATGTAATCTCAGACTGAAATCATCTAGCTGCTCATGAAAAAGACGACGGACGCGTCACAATAGCGACCCGAGAAGCAAAAGAAGGGGGCATAGACGGCACGGAGAAGAGGAGGATGCAGGGGAGACTCTTGCCGAGGGTTTGGACTCAAGGCGGCAGGAGAGATTCTTGGGTTAGGACTCTATAGACGCTAGAGACGTGGAGCTAATAAGAAAGATAAAAAAAGGTTAAGGTGGAGATTGATGGCCGGTCAGATTAGTAACGCACAACAAATAATCAGCAACTATAAGGTTTAGATCTGAACCGTAACATTGCTTAGGCTCGACTTTCAGATTTGTAAAAATCAAACGCTATGTCATATCAAGCAGCTTTGAAGCCGCACTACTGATCACATCCTCAAGTGGTCCTCAAAAATCATGAGTGGACATCTTCGCTCATAGTCATAGGTGCAATAGTATTTATTCAGTGAATTAACATGCTTTTGCCAAAAGATGCTAATCATCCATGTGACCATGACTCTGCAGCATAAACGGATGAAGCATCAATTAATAATAAATACTTGGACGGGGAATGAATTACTCCTGGGAATTAGCAGTTTTGCAGACATTTTCTCGGCAAAAAGTTTAAGCTCACATTCTGCATATTAAATTGTAGTACACTGGGCAACAGAAAGCAATTCATTGTGTATTATTCATCACCTAAACATTTTTTCAAAGCTAACTGAACCACAAACTATAACAAAATTATATTGTCCTCTTCCAAATTCAATCCAATCGACAACTCTCGACTGTTAGTCCTAATTTAAGCAGCTGGTAACAAACAAACTAAACCATCATGATTTGAAAAAACAGAACTATGTAAATGACCATTGCAAAGCCAAATGATAGTAGTATTGACCTATTTCCTTGGCAAACCCAAGTTCGTGTGTGCAGGAGAGGATATTCTGACCATTAACATGGCAATCTAATGGCACTCCACCTAGCACACCCACGAATCCATTCCACCCAAGTTCCATGAAAGAACTTCTGGAAAAAATTACCTTGCTGGGTAGCCGACTGAAAACACCCGAATTTGCTAAGCGGAGCGTGATCTTCTCCAGGTACTTCCGCGCCACGGTGGTACGATGTGTGAAGGGGCACAACAGGGTCACTGCAGGAGAGGAGAGCGCCATGTGTGGCAGTAACTACGGACGTGATGTTCGATGGGGAGAGGAAGAATAGGAGGTGGGCACAGATCGACAAATAGGTGACAGTCCGCCTCACCTGTGTTCCCTCGACCAGCCACATGGCCACCACGCGAACGGAAGCATAGAGGCCACCCCGTATTGGTCAAAGACAGAAGACCAAAGGGAGAGATGGTTCACGATGGCGGTGGGATGCGGCAGGCAGCAACGGCGGATGGGGCAGGGAGCGACGGCAATGGCTGTTGAGCAGGGCGGCGGCGCAATCCATGGCGCGAAGTGTGGGATGGTTGGGGTCAGGAGGTTAGGGATAAGGATGACGGCTTCTATTTTACAGCCGTGAAGGGCTATGGGCCTTAATTTAGAGTTTTTTTTGCCGGAACTAAGCACATAATTAAGCAAAAAATTATGGGTCAATCTCCACCGTAATAATTCGGTCCCACGGGATAAACGGTCAGTACATTCTAATTAATGTGGTAATTCTTAGGGAGTCACTAATTAGTATAGGTATAGATAGATAGATAAATAAATTGATTAATTGAGAATTTTTGGATGGACAGAAATATAGGAAGCTTCACAACCTAGAGCAGATAGGGTCATTCCTTTAATAGGAAAAGGAATTTTCCCTAGAGAAGAATTTTACGGTTTGGTCAAGAAGTGAAGTGACATGATCTTGGCAAGGTTTTGAGAATGATGAGGGGAAATGAGGATGATTTCCCAGGTGGCAAGGCCACAGAACCACACCAAAAGAAAAACAGAGCAAAAACCAAATAAATCAAAAGAAAAAGAAAAGGGCCAAAATCCAGGCTGTTACAACTCTTACCCCCTTAAAGAAATCTCGTCCTCGAGATTCGATTGCTCAGGGAACAAGTATGACTTGAGGACACCGTTTCCAACTCGGGTATCCCCTTTTCCTTTATTTATTGTTCCCCAAGAATTTCAGATGATCAACTTACCTTGCTCTGGGGTGGCTTGCTTCACCTTTCCCCAAATTCTGACAGGTTTTTGCTCACATTCCAAATCCTTTTACTGACGTGAATTTTCTCATATCTGCGGTGATGTCCACTGGATCTGAGCATAAATTTTCTTTTGATCATGAAAACCTTTTTACTTCTGTCATGTGGTTGCTTCAAATACATGCAGGCCTTCTGGTTTCAATAAATGCTGAGAATTATCATGGTCATCTTCTGACAGGATCTGACGGCTCATAGGTGGCACTGATTTATCTTGATTTATTTCCTTGGCTCGAGCATGAGATATGTACCAAAGATTTGACTGCCTTCTGTCGTGAGCAATATAATGGTGTATGGAGTTATAGCTGTGTCATACCTCATTTATTAACATCTTGAGACTGGTCCGACAGGGGCTGACGGACAATTGCTTTTTCTGACAGACTAACCATGTACTTGATTCCGTCGGTGAGTATACCGGGTCTGAGCTGATTGTTCGGCTTTTGATTTTTCTCATGTGGTCGATATACCCATTTGTGGTAATAGGCTGTTATATGCTTTAACACTGCTGCTGAGGTCAGGCTGCTGAGCTTGCGAAGGACTCTTGGATTTGACAGAACAGACTTGGATATTCCACACTAACCATGTCAAATGGGTCAGCAGGATATGAAAATCCTTGTAAATAGGGTAGGCCGCTGAGGGAATGACATAGTGGATCCATATGGGATTATGGCCTCCAACTGACTTGGGTATCTGGACCCTGATGGCCGCGCAAAAATTATCATACCTTTGATGTCAGTCTCATCCTTTTTACAGTCATGATTTGTTTTATCAGGATACCTTCTTGAAATAACTTGGTCACACCTGTCCTTGATTCTTCGTATGACCATGGATATGATTAATGCATTATTCCTTGTGCTTGTTTTCTGACCTGGGTCCGCACACATATGACATATATCCGGGGTTTGTAGCTGTACGGAGCTCATTACTGAGGCCAATCATACCAAAAAGGTGACAAGGTTTTATGATATCTCCTTGTCCGTTGCGGGAATAATGACCTTGGTATCCATTGTCATGACTGTTGAGGCTGAGATGTCATCCCCAGATCTTGTTGATCCTTGTAATTCATGAGATGTGTCTCTGCTTATTTTCCATTGCCTGACTCGTGAGGTTGTTTAATCCTTACTTTTCTTAGGTATATCTACTGGATCACTGTCGCATCTCGTATGCGTGACTGATATGACTGGGGATGCATGCTCACCATATATAAGAAGGATATGCCACCGAACACTCGATCCTTGCGGTAGGCATATGTTTTGACTGAATTGTACCTCTGACAAAAATTATTGCAAGTCTGATTCTTGAGCGGTACTGCCATACATTTGCAACTCATCATATAATCTCTGAGGATGGTGCAATATTGTGGTACTGGCATGAACTGGGTGACTTACGAGAGAAGCCATCTGAGTAGCTTGCTAGGGAAGACTTGTTAACTTCTGCTCAAATCTTTTGTTTGGGTATCATGCAGAAGAAGGCTCTATAGCTTACACACGAAGCTTGCTCTGATTTATGTGCTGGAGAAGCCCGCGTTCCGTACTTGAGAAGCTTCTCCTCGGGTTTGCTTGTTGAGAAATTTTCATTTTTCGTCTGTCAGAAGCTTTTACCGAGGTATCTTTGTTGGGGAACGTAGTAATTTCAAAAAATTTCCTACGCACACGCAAGATCATAGTGATGTATAGCAACGAGAAGGGGAGTGTATCTTCATACCCTTGAAGATCGCTAAGCGGAAGCGTTTATCAACGCGGTTGATGTAGTCGTACGTCTTCACGATCCGACCGATCCAAGTACCGAACGCACGGCACCTCCGAGTTCTGCACACGTTCAGCTCGATGACGTCCTCGCCTTCTCGATCCAGCAAGACGGGCGAGGTAGTAGATGAGTTCCGGCAGCACGACGGCGTGGTGACGGTGTTGGTGAAGAACAATCTCCGCAGGGCTTCGCCTAAGCACTACGGAAACTATGACGGAGGCCAAACTAGAGGGGACGGGGTTGCCGGCACACGGCTTGGTGTTTCTTGATGTGTCTTTGGTGCTAGCCCTACCCCTCTATTTATATGTTGAGCCCTGGGGTCGAAACTTGGAGTAAAAGCCTCCTCAAAGTCGGTTTTGCCCGAAAGGTAAGAGTCCTACACGGACTCCAGGGCTAGACGCCAGGGTTCCCGGCGTCTACCCCTAGACGCCAGGGTTCCTGGCGTCTAGCCTCTGGTCTCCGCAAAACTTCCTTTTGCACTTTCCATAAGCCTTGTGGGCTTTCCCCTTTGGCCCAAATAACGTGTTCTCGTACCCAAACATTTCGGGAAACATCCGGAACCTCTTCCGGTGAATTCCGGAACCCTTCCGGAGATCAAACACTATTATTCCATATATCAAACTTTATCTCCGGACCATTCCGGAGTTCCTCGTCATGTCCATGATCTCATCCGGGACTCCGAACAACATTCGGTTACCAACATGCATAACTCATATAATACTATATTGTCAACGAAACGTTAAGCGTGCGGACCCTACGGGTTCGAGAACTATGTAGACATGACCTAAAACCATTCTCGGTCAATAACCAATAGCGGGACCTGGATGCCCATATTGGTTCCTACATATTCTATGAAGATCTTTATCGGTCAAACCGCATAACAACATACTTTGTTCCCTTTGTCATCGGTATGTTACTTGCCCGAGATTTGATCGTCGGTATCCAATACCTAGTTCAATCTCGTTATCGGCAAGTCTCTTTACTCGTTCCGTAATACGTCATCTCATAACTAACTCATTAGTTACATGCTTGCAAGGCTTAGGTGATGAGTATTACCGAGAGGGCCCAGAGATACCTCTCCGACAATCGGAGTGACAAAACCTAATCTCGAATTATGCTAACTCAACATGTACCTTCGGAAACACCTGTAGTACTCCTTTATAATCACCCAGTTACGTTGTGACGTTTGGTAGTACCCAAAGTGTTCTTCCGGTAAACGGGAGTTACACAATTCTCATAGTTACAGGAACATGTATAAGTCATGAAGGAAGCATTAGCAGAATACTAAACGATCAAGTGCTAAGCTAACGGGATGGGTCATGTCAATCACATCATTCTCCTAATGATGTGATCCCATTAATCAAATGACAACACATGTCTATGGTTAGGAAACACAACCATCTTTGATTAATGAGCTAGTCAAGTAGAGGCATACTAGTGACTATATGTTTGTCTATGTATTCACACATGTATCATGTTTCCGGTTAATACAATTCTAGCATGAATAATAAACATTTATCATGATATGAGGAAATAAATAATAACTTTATTATTGCCTCTAGGGCATATTTCCTTCAGTCTCCCACTTGCACTAGAGTCAATAATCTAGATTACACAGTAATGATTCTAACACCCATGGAGTCTTGGTGCTGATCATGTTTTGCTCGTGAGAGAGGCTTAGTCAACGGGTCCGCAACATTCAGATCCGTATGTATCTTGCAAATCTCTATGTCTCCCACTTGGACTTGGTCCCGAATGGAATTGAAGCATCTCTTGATGTGCTTGGTCCTCTTGTGAAATCTGGATTCCTTTGCCAAGGCAATTGCACCAGTATTGTCACAGAAGATCTTCATTGGTCCCGATGCACTAGGTATGACACCTAGATCGGAAATGAACTCCTTCATCCAGACTCCTTCATTTGCTGCTTCAGAAGCAGCTATGTACTCCGCTTCACATGTAGATCCTGCTACGACGCTTTGTTTAGAACTGCACCAACTTACAGCTCCACCGTTTAATATAAACATGTATCCGGTCTGCGATTTAGAATCGTCCGGATCAGTGTCAAAGCTTGCATCGACGTAACCATTTATGACTAGCTCTTTGTCACCTCCATATACGAGAAACATATCCTTAGTCCTTTTCAGGTATTTCAGGATGTTCTTGACCGCTGTCCAGTGATCCACTCCTGGATTACTTTGGTACCTACCTGCCAAGCTTATTGCTAAGCATACGTCAGGTCTGGTACACAGCACTGCATACATGATAGAGCCTATGGCTGAAGCATAGGGAACATCTTTCATTTTCTCTCTATCTTCTGCTGTGGTCGGGCATTGAGTTTGACTCAACTTCACACCTTGTAGCACAGGCAAGAATCCTTTCTTTGCCTGATCTATTTTGAACTTTTTCAAAATTTTGTCAAGGTATGTGCTTTGTGAAAGTCCTATTAAGCGTCTTGATCTATCTCTATAGATCTTGATGCCTAATATTTAAGCAGCTTCACCGAGGTCTTTCATTGAAAAACTTTTATTCAAGTATCCCTTTATGCTATCCAGAAATTCTATATCATTTCCAATTAATAATATGTCATCAACATATAAAACTAGAAATGCTACAGAGCTCCCACTCACTTTCTTGTAAATACAGGCTTCTCCAAAAGTCTGTATAAAACCATATGCTTTGATCACACTGTCAAAGCGTTTATTCCAACTCCGAGATGCTTGCACCAGTCCATAGATGGAACGCTGGAGTTTGCACACTTTGTCAGCACCTTTTGGATCAACAAAACCTTCAGGTTGCATCATATACAACTCTTCTTCTAGAAATCCATTCAAGAATGCAGTCTTGACATCCATTTGCCAAATTTCATAATCATGAAATGCAGCAATAGCCAACATGATTCGGACAGACTTAAGCATCGCTACGGGTGAGAAAGTCTCATCGTAGTCAACCCCTTGAACTTGTCGAAAACCTTTTGCAACAAGTCGAGCTTTGTAGACAGTAACATTGCCATCAGCGTCAGTCTTCTTCTTAAAGATCCATTTAATCTCAATGGCTTGCCGATCATTGGGCAAGTCAACCAAAGTCCATACTTTGTTTTCATACATGGATCCTATTTCAGATTTCATGGCCTCTAGCCATTTTGCGGAATCTAGGCTCATCATCGCTTCCTCATAGTTCGTAGGTTCATCATGGTCAAGTAACATGACTTCCAGAATAGGATTTCCGTACCACTCTGGAGCGGATCTTACTCTGGTAGACCTACGAGGTTCAGTAGAAACTTGATCCGAAGTTTCATGATCAATATCATTAGCTTCCTCACTAATTGGTGTAGTCGTCACAGGAACCGGTTCTTGTGATGAACTACTTTCCAATAAGGGAGTAGATACAGTTATCTCATCAAGTTCTACTTTCCTCCCACTCACTTCTTTCGAGAGAAACTCCTTCTCTAGAAAGGATCCGAATTTAGCAACGAAAATCTTGCCCTCAGATCTGTGATAGAAGGTGTACCCAATAGTCTCCTTTGGGTATCCTATGAAGACACATTTCTCCGATTTAGGTTCGAGCTTATCTGGTTGAAGTTTCTTCACATAAGCATCGCAGCCCCAAACTTTGAGAAACGACAACTTTGGTTTCTTGCCAAACCACAGTTCATAAGGTGTCGTCTCAACGGATTTTGATGGTGCCCTATTTAACGTGAATGCGGCCGTCTCTAAAGCATAACCCCAAAACGATAGCGGTAAATCGGTAAGAGACATCATAGATCGCACCATATCAAGTAAAGTACGATTACGACGTTCGGACACACCATTTCTTTGTGGTGTTCCAGGTGGCGTGAGTTGCGAAATTATTCCACATTGTTTCAAATGTAAACCAAACTCGTAACTCAAATATTCTCCTCCACGATCAGATCGTAGAAACTTTATTTTCTTGTTACGATGATTTTCTACTTCACTCTGAAATTCTTTGAACTTTTCAAATGTTTCAGACTTGTGCTTCATCAAGTAGATATACCCATATCTGCTCAAATCATCTGTGAAGGTGAGAAAATAACGATATCCGCCACGAGCCTCAACATTCATCGGGCCACATACATCTGTATGTATGATTTCCAACAAGTCTGATGCTCTCTCCATAGATCCGGAGAACGGTGTTTTGGTCATCTTGCCCATGAGGCATGGTTCGCAAGTACCAAGTGATTCATAATCAAGTGATTCCAGAAGTCCATCAGTATGGAGTTTCTTCATGCGCTTTACACCGATATGACCTAAACGGCAGTGCCACAAATATGTTGCACTATCATTATCAACTCTGCATCTTTTGGTTTCAACATTATGAATATGTGTATCACTACTATCGAGATTCAATAAAAATAGACCACTCTTCAAGGGTGCATGACCATAAAAGATATTACTCATATAAATAGAACAACCATTATTCTTTGATTTAAATGAATAACCGTCTCGCATCAAACAAGATCCAGATATAATGTTCATGCTCAACGCAGGCACCAAATAACAATTATTCAGGTCTAAAACTAATCCCGATGGTAGATGTAGAGGTAGCGTGCCGACCGCGATCACATCGACTTTGGAACCATTTCCCACGCGCATCGTCACCTCGTCCTTAGCTAATCTTCGCTTAATCCGTAGTCCCTGTTTCGAGTTGCAAATGTTAGCAACAGAACCAGTATCAAATACCCAGGTACTACTGCGAGCATTAGTAAGGTACACATCAATAACATGTATATCACATATACCTTTGTTCACTTTGCCATCCTTCTTATCCGCCAAATACTTAGGGCAGTTCCGCTTCCAGTGTCCAGTCTGCTTGCAGTAGAAGCACTCAGTTTCAGGCTTAGGTCCAGACTTGGGTTTCTTCTCTTGAGCAGCAACTTGTTTGCTGTTCTTTTTGAAGTTCCCCTTCTTCTTCCCTTTGCCCTTCTTCTTGAAACTAGTGGTCTTGTTGACCATCAACACTTGATGCTCCTTCTTGATTTCTACCTCCGCGGCTTTTAGCATCGCGAAGAGCTCGGGAATAGTCTTGTTCATCCCTTGCATATTATAGTTCATCACAAAGCTCTTGTAGCTCGGTGGCAGTGATTGGAGAATTCTGTCAATGACGCTATCATCCGGAAGATTAACTCCCAGTTGAATCAAGTGATTATTATACCCAGACATTTTGAGTATATGCTCACTGACAGAACTGTTCTCCTCCATCTTGCAGCTGTAGAACTTATTGGAGACTTCATATCTCTCAATCCGGGCATTTGCTTGAAATATTAACTTCAACTATTGGAACATCTCATATGCTCCATGACGTTCAAAATGTCGTTGAAGACCCGGTTCTAAGCCGTAAAGCATGGCACACTGAACTATAGAGTAGTCATCAGCTTTGCTCTGCCAGATGTTCTTAACGTCGTCAGTTGCATCAGCAGCAGGCCTGGCACCCAGCGGTGCTTCCAGGACGTAACTTTTCTGTGCAGCAATGAGGATAATCCTCAGGTTACGGACCCAGTCCGTGTAATTGCTACCATCATCTTTCAACTTTGCTTTCTCAAGGAACGCATTAAAATTCAACGGAACAACAACACGAGCCATCTATCTACAAACAAACATAGACAAGCAAAATACTATCAGGTACTAAGTTCATGATAAATTTAAGTTCAATTAATCATATTACTTAAGAACTCCCACTTAGACAGACATCTCTCTAGTCATCTAAGTGATCACGTGATCCAAATCAACTAAACCATGTCCGATCATCACGTGAGATGGAGTAGTTTCAATGGTGAACATCTCTATGTTGATCATATCTACTATATGATTCACGCTTGACCTTTCGGTCTCCGTGTTCCGAGGCCATATCTGTATATGCTAGGCTCGTCAAGTATAACCTGAGTATTCCGCGTGTGCAACTGTTTTGCACCCGTTGTATTTGAACGTAGAGCCTATCACACCCGATCATCACGTGGTGTCTCAGCACGAAGAACTTTCGCAACGGTGCATACTCAGGGAGAACACTTCTTGATAATTAGTGAGAGATCATCTTAAAATGCTACCGTCAATCAAAGCAAGATAAGATGCATAAAGGATAAACATCACATGCAATCAATATAAGTGATATGATATGGCCATCATCATCTTGTGCTTGTGATCTCCATCTTCGAAGCACCGTCGTGATCACCATCGTCACCGGCGCGACACCTTGATCTCCATCGTAGCATCGTTGTCGTTTACGCCATCTATTGCTTCTACGACTATCGCTACCGCTTAGTGATAAAGTAAAGCAATTACAGGGCGTTTGCATTTCATACAATAAAGCGACAACCATATGGCTCCTGCCAGTTGCCGATAACTTCGGTTACAAAAACATGATCATCTCATACAATAAAATATAGCATCATGTCTTGGCCATATCACATCACAACATGCCCTGCAAAAACAAGTTAGACGTCCTCTACTTTGTTGTTGCAAATTTTACGTGGCTGCTACGGGTTTAGCAAGAAATGTTCTTACCTACGCATCAAAACCACAACGATAGTTTGTGAAATAGACTCCGTTTTAACCTTCACAAGGACCGGGCGTAGCCACACTCGGTTCAACTAAAGTGAGAGAGACAGACACCCGCCAGCCACCTTTAAGCACGAGTGCTCGTAACGGTGAAACCAGTCTCGCGTAAGCGTACGCGTAATGTCGGTCCGGGCCGCTTCATCTCACAATACCGCTGAACCAAAGTATGACATGCTGGTAGGCAGTATGACTTATATCGTCCACAACTCACTTGTGTTCTACTCGTGCATATAACATCAACGCATAAAACCTAGGCTCGGATGCCACTGTTGGGGAATGTAGTAATTTCAAAAAATTTCCTACGCACACGCAAGATCATAGTGATGTATAGCAACGAGAAGGGGAGTGTATCTTCATACCCTTGAAGATCGCTAAGCGGAAGCGTTTATCAACGCGGTTGATGTAGTCGTATGTCTTCACGATCCGACCGATCCAAGTACCGAACGCACGGCACCTCCGAGTTCTGCACACGTTCAGCTCGATGACGTCCTCGCCTTCTCGATCCAGCAAGACGGGCAAGGTAGTAGATGAGTTCCGGCAGCACGACGGCGTGGTGACGGTGTTGGTGAAGAACAATCTCCGCAGGGCTTCGCCTAAGCACTACGGAAACTATGACGGAGGCCAAACTAGAGGGGACGGGGTTGCCGGCACACGGCTTGGTGTTTCTTGATGTGTCTTTGGTGCTAGCCCTACCCCTCTATTTATATGTTGAGCCCTGGGGTCGAAACTTGGAGTAAAAGCCTCCTCAAAGTCGGTTTTGCCCGAAAGGCAAGAGTCCTACACGGACTCCAGGGCTAGACGCCAGGGTTCCCGGCGTCTACCCCTAGACGCCAGGGTTCCTGGCGTCTAGCCTCTGGTCTCCGCAAAACTTCCTTTTGCACTTTCCATAAGCCTTGTGGGCTTTCCCCTTTGGCCCAAATAACGTGTTCTCGTACCCAAACATTTCGGGAAACATCCGGAACCTCTTCCGGTGAATTCCGGAACCCTTCCGGAGATCAAACACTATTATTCCATATATCAAACTTTATCTCCGGACCATTCTGGAGTTCCTCGTCATGTCCATGATCTCATCCGGGACTCCGAACAACATTCGGTTACCAACATGCATAACTCATATAATACTATATTGTCAACGAAACGTTAAGCGTGCGGACCCTACGGGTTCGAGAACTATGTAGACATGACCTAAAACCATTCTCGGTCAATAACCAATAGCGGGACCTGGATGCCCATATTGGTTCCTACATATTCTACGAAGATCTTTATCGGTCAAACCGCATAACAACATACTTTGTTCCCTTTGTCATCGGTATGTTACTTGCCCGAGATTTGATCGTCGGTATCCAATACCTAGTTCAATCTCGTTATCGGCAAGTCTCTTTACTCGTTCCGTAATACGTCATCTCATAACTAACTCATTAGTTACATGCTTGCAAGGCTTAGGTGATGAGTATTACCGAGAGGGCCCAAAGATACCTCTCCGACAATCGGAGTGACAAAACCTAATCTCAAATTATGCTAACTCAACATGTACCTTCGAAAACACCTGTAGTACTCCTTTATAATCACCCAGTTACGTTGTGACGTTTGGTAGTACCCAAAGTGTTCTTCCGGTAAACGGGAGTTACACAATTCTCATAGTTACAGGAACATGTATAAGTCATGAAGGAAGCATTAGCAGAATACTAAACGATCAAGTGCTAAGCTAACGGGATGGGTCATGTCAATCACATCATTCTCCTAATGATGTGATCCCATTAATCAAATGACAACACATGTCTATGGTTAGGAAACACAACCATCTTTGATTAATCAGCTAGTCAAGTAGAGGCATACTAGTGACTATATGTTTGTCTATGTATTCACACATGTATCATGTTTCCGGTTAATACAATTATAGCATGAATAATAAACATTTATCATGATATGAGGAAATAAATAATAACTTTATTATTGCCTCTAGGGCATATTTCCTTCAATCTTGCTGTGAAAGACTGGGTATCATGGGCCGGAAATTGTTCACATATCATGCTGAGGAAAAATTGAGGAGACTTATATCATAAATTTCTCCCGATAGCGTGTGGAAGAATACTGGGTTTCTTATATCCAAAACTTCATTCTGATATACGGACTGAAATCCATACACACGCCCATAATATTCTGAGGCGGATTATTTGCATGGGAAATATGGTTTGGCTGTCTTCCTTGAGCATATCACATTCTGGCTTTATTTCGGATGGTAACATATTTCAAGCATCATGCATTGCTGAGCCAAAACTTTGTTTATGATCCATACCTCTGTCTGAAAATATACCGTTGATCTTGTACCTGACTTGTCTTTTGCTGGCTGGATCATAACTGCTGTGAGGATTTTGCACTGAAGGGGACTCGATGCTGATAATCAATCCAATACACCATTGGTATTCTAAGCAGATATTAATGTCATAATGCAGTTAACTGGGTAGACCATAATATTTAGCTAAGCTTCTTCCAACCATTTGAAATCCTTATTACTTCTTTGAGGCCAGTGTCAGTTGATGAGCAACTCTTTATAGGGGAAAAATAATGTAACCCCGGGGCCCAAAAAGAAAGAAGCAAAAGAAAACTCAACTAAACAAAAGCACACAACAACAATCAATTCACACACAAACAATGTCACATATTACTGCTAGTCACACAATATGCATGCCTACTTAAGCACACAAATCTCGCGGGATCTCCGGTTCTACGATCTAGCATGCTGTGATGATGTGCACGAGGACGAATAAATGTGTGGAGGAATTGGTGTAAACATTGCTACACCAAGTGCTAGCTTAGCCAGGTGGCAACCTAAACTAGCTCGTAGGTGAGGACGCACTCGGTAATCATGTAGTGGGACACGAAGGTCGCAACCACATTATCATCAAGCGGACGGAAAAAGATCCGTACTCGTCCAAGAAATGGGATTGCGGGGAAAAACTGAGGCTGCTGACATTGCCCTTCCTTGATTACTAAGATCATTAAGGGTTGCCAACACAACAAAATAAAAGAACAATCCGGATAGAAGCATGTCCATCACCGAATGATAGGTGGGGCTGAGAGAAAGACATCGGCGCGATACCTGAGCACCATTTTTGCAAACAGTGTCGGGATCACTTGGCATCACTCTGCTGGGACAAAGATGACACCAAACATCGAAAGAAAAAGGAAGTGGAGGAATGCAGAGGTTGAGCTGCAGTGGATCCGAACCGATGCCAGCTACACTCACCAGATAAACCGTTAGTAACCAATAATAAGGCTATATGCATGCCATGCAACAAACAAATGCAATCATCAAGCCAGACTCTATACTACCGATTTCTACCGCTCGCGCTGACTAGGGCGTCCTATAGCCAGACCTGCTCTGATACCAAGCCTGTGGCACCCCGGCTCAGAGAAACCGGAACGCCCCGTATTCCAGCCCAGAGATCGAGGAGAAGTCTCTAGAATACGACACTGCTTGACATAGAACAAATCAGCTCTTATTACAAGAATAATAATACAAAGGTCTGATGTTACAAAGGTTCACATCAGCACGGCAACACTACGCCTGTGATACTACACTTGCTCTATGCTAGCAGCGGAACAACTCGAAGCAGCGGAACAACGATGAAGGCGGTGAACTCCACTCCGCAAGGATTCTGGCTGGAATGCTTATCCTAGCTCGCACGAATAGAAACCACGACAAGCAAGCAATCAAATCCGGTATGACCTGCAAACTGGCATGACACGCCAGGTCAGTACATTGAATGTACTTGCAAGCTCACAATAACCAGAAGCATTCAAGACAGACAACAGCATGGCAATTACAGGTAAAACAGGAATTATCATGAGATCATCAGAATAACATGGCATGACCAACATAACTATGGTACAGCTAGAACAATATGAGCATGACATGACGATACTAGCATGCATCATGATGACACTACATGCACCACTTATTCTGCTCGGGTTACCTGGTAACGTCACATGCATCACTTACCAACCTCGGACATCACACGATCATCTCAGGATCAAATCAAGCTTGGTATAAACAATACCGTAGCGATCATTAAATGACCACAAGGAGCTTGATCTTTACCCACGATTCTCGCACAACATCATGAATATCCAACAACTCGGTATCCTCAATACCACGGTGATCTTTCCGGCGATCACAACCGCGACCAACACTTGGTCCCAAACGGTGATCCTTACGGCGAGCACCACCACGACCAATATTTTGCCTCAACCGTGATCCTTACGGCGATCACAACCACGACCAATATTTGGCCTCAAATCATGATCCTTACGGCGATCACAACCACGACCAACACTTGGCCTCAGACTGTGATCCTTACGGCGATCACAACCAACTTATCTCATCATCGAACCGGGGTTGTTATTAAGCACATTATTCTTATTACTGTTGACTCATAGTGTGACCGAAATGAACTGGGCCCTTATCCGCGGCCGCGGCTATTGATAGATTTAATATACACACTGTAGAGGTTAGTACACTGTACCCACACTACGGAACCCATGGCCTCGCACTCCCATTCGGGTGGACCAACGGCGTTCCTACAAAACCATCCTACTGCCATGACACTCTCCCGGCCACTCCGACTTACTCCCCACTGGGCTAAGTCATGGGTGGCCCCGTGTCTACCAAAGACACAACGACCACCGGCGTGGCCAAAACAATAAACGATCCCAAATGGTGACCCGCCGGCTATAACAACTACGGGCACACAAGGTTCTGTCTGCTTACCGGGCCAGGGTACCGCACGCCCATAACCTTCCCCTCGTTGGAGGCACCGGCGAGAGGCATGACAATAGTCCCAGTTAGGGCCATCCCATACCGGCAAGCGTGGTTGCACTGGTCAGCTCGATTCAGTGGCACCATGACTCAGCCAACAGTTGTTCAAGTTCAATTTAATCCGGTTAAACTTGAATGCAAATATGCTGAGCCATGATAACATAACATGATGAAAATTACAATGCATGAACATGATATCAACATAATCATTAGGGTATCACATAACTATCCACCATATCAACAATGAATCATATCCACTGAGCATGGCATACTGACTAGCATGCACATCACCAGTACATACTTCTCCGAAACATAGCATGACCACTAGCATCAACAATAAATATCATGCAAGGACATATCAGCAATGCCATCATGCAAGCATTTAACCAACTGGATGCAATGGAACATGCATAACAACGGTACTCGGGACAGACGACAGTCATGCACCGAAGACCATCACCAACATCAACATGTACTAGTAGCAAGCATAAACATATGAAAGGAAATACTAGCAGGTAGAACATGATAACAGAGTACAAGACAACATAGCACAAAAGTGAACATGCAAATCTAAACATCACCGGAACAACGATAACCATCTTTTCAACAAGCAAACATTTAATCAAGATTCAAGTTGAAAACCATGGCTACTGCATGACTATCATGCAAGTGGGTATTGTGGCTTGCCTTGGGTGGAATAAATCACCAGGAGAAAGTGCAAGAAACTCGCGGAAAGAATTGCCGGAACTCGTTCTCTCTCGGAGGGGGCTGATTAAGGGCAAGGGCATAATGGTCGTTTTCACAGTGCCAAACCATAGTGAAAATGAAACCAACAGAACGGGCTCGACGAGACAAAGAAGTGGGCTTTGGATTCACCTAATTTGGAGTTACGGTTAAAAAGTTGTGAGGTGTTTTCCGCTAGGGACCTATCTGTAAGAAAAATATTTTCAAACAGGGGCCTAGACAGAAAACTAAAAGCGTATTTTGGAAACCACGTTTCCACTTGCCACGTGGGCTGAGGCGTCTGGGTCACTGGCGCGTGGGGCCCAGGGGCAGGGGGAGGGGGCCAGCGAATCATCGTCTTCCTCCTCCTGCCTCCCCGATCGGAGACAGAGGAGCGAAGCAGGGGAGGTGGGCACGGCGAGGGGCCCAGGCGGCTCCGGCCAAGTCTGGCCAGGCGGGGGCCACCGGCGGGTGTGGCTCGGCCGGCCGCAATGGAGAGAGGCAGCAGGGACGGCGGGGATGCCTTGGGGAAGTGGCGACGGGAGGAGAACAGAGAGGAGCAGGGCGGGCGCCGGCGATGGAATGGGCTGCTCCGGCCACCTCAGGCCAAGGCACGGGCACCGGCGGGTTCAAGGCGGAGCACCGCATCCATTTAGAGGCAAAGGAGCCGCCAGAGAGTGGTGGAGAGGCGGGGAGGCGAACTCCGGCGAGACCGGATGACTCTAGTGGTCGGGGAGGCTTGGGGAGAGGCTGGTGAGGTGCGGAGGGTTTCGGGGGTCCTTATATAGGCGCGGGGAGAGCTCTAGAGCTCACGAGCGAGCTCCCTACCGAGCTTTAATGGCAGGCAGAGGCTGGACGCGGCATGGGCATGGCGCTAGCGGCGCATTTAAGGCGAACGATGAAGAAGAAGCAACGTAGAGCGATGCATCCGATCACGGGCGAGCTCCAGGACATGAATGGAGGTCGAGACGAGGAGGGAGGAGACGAGCACAGTGGCCGGACCGATCCAGAGCTTGCACTGTGCGTGACGCCAGCGTGATCACCACGGGCTCTGGTGCAAACGGCGTGTTCTGGCTGGGCCGACCATGTCCAGTAGATAGAACATCGTGCCCTTAGTCAAAATGAGGAAATAAATAGGTCCAGGAGAAAAGAAGTGATTTGCACTTAGCTCCAAAGTAAATCAGTAAGAAGGTGTTTGTAACTTGCTGTGGTGACACCAGCTTGGTAACGTGGTAAAAAGTTCGTCTGGGAGGTTTATCCATCGAAAGACTACAGTCCTAGAGGTTTTGAGGAGAAATGGACCAGGAATTAATATAGTTGCTTCACAACTGCATTTTTGGTCCAGAAATGAAGATCATGATGACGCTCTCACATGGAGTATCAACTTGATCTTAAATTGTGCAAGGCTTGATTACATGGACATATGAAGATTCTGTAAAAAGTTGATGCCAAATGCACAAGCCAAAATGGCACTTGCTTCACAAACATCCCTGCTGACCAGAAACTTGAAATATTTTTGGTGATCAAATGGCTCATTGAAATGATGCTAAATTGGGTGGAGAGATGTTTTATGGTCAGAAGAATGATCTGGTAATTTATCAGTATTTTTGAAGCAATACAAAATACACTTGCTTCACAACCTCAAAATATTGCCAGAATCAAGGATTTGCTCCTGTGCTCACATAGATGATTGGATGGGGCTGCAAATGGGTGGATGGGGTTAATATGATCCCATTAAGGAGTGTGCAAAAGTTCAACTCATTTGGGTACTCCTCGCTAGTATTTCCTTCGCAAAGCCTTCTGTTTGGCAGGAACTTTGAAACTTCACTGAGGAAGATTGGCTAGGCAAATAAATTTGAACTTGTGCATGGGGCAATTATTTGGACATATAAACATGCCCAAAAAGGTTTGGAGCCACTAGGAAAAATATAAATGACACTTCCTTCACAAAGTGCCATTTAGGGCAGAAAGGAAGAATAATAATTGGGGAATTATTTTTGAACTGGCCAAGGCAATGTTTGGGCATATTTGAGCTATATATGACCCAAAGTAATTATGAGAATGAATTGGGGATTTTTGGATGGACATAAATATAGGTTGCTTCACAACCTAGAGAAGATAGGGTCATTCCTTTAATAGGAAATGGAATTTTCCCTAGAGAAGAATTTTAGGGCTTGGTCAAGGAGTGAAGTGATATGATCTTGGCAAGGTTATGAGAATGATGAGCCACTTGGGAGGGGAAATGAGGATGATTTCCCAGGTGGCAAGGCCATAGAACCACTCCAAAAAGAAAAACAGAGCAAAACCCAAATAAATCAAAAGAAAAAGAAAAGGGCCAAAATCCAGGCTGTTACAACTCTTACCCCCTTAAAGAAATCTCGTCCTCGAGATTCGATTGCTCAGGGAACAAGTATGACTTGAGGACACCGTTTCCAACTCGGGTATCCCTTTTTCCTTTATTTATTGTTCCGCCAAGAATTTCAGATGATCAACTTACCTTGCTCTGGGGTGGCTTGCTTCACCTTTCCCCAAATTCTGACAGGTTTTTGCTCACATTCCAAATCCTTTTACTGACGTGATTTTTCTCATATCTGCGGCGATGTCCACTGGATCTGAGCATAAATTTTCTTTTGATCATGAAAACCTTTTTACTTCTATCATGTGGTTGCTTCAAATACATGCAGGCCTTCTGGTTTCAATAAATGCAGAGAATTCTCATGGCCATCTTCTGACAGGATCTGACCGCTCATAGGTGGCACTGATTTATCTTGATTTATTTCTTTGTCTCAAGCATGAGATATGTACCAAAGATTTGACTGCCTTCTGTCGTGAGAAATATAATGGTGTATGGAGTTATAGCTGTGTCATACCTCATTTATTAACATCTTAAGACTGGTCCGACAGGGGCTGACGGACAATTGCTTTTTCTAACAGACTGACCATGTACTTGATTCCGTCGGTGAGTATACTAGGTCTGAGCTGATTGTTCGGCTTTTGATTTTTCTCATGTGACGACATACCCGTTTGTGGTAATAGGCTGTGATATGCTTTAACACTGCTGCTGAGGTCAGACTACTGAGCTTGCGAAGGACTATTGGATCTGACAGAACAGACTTGGATATTCCACACTAACCATGTCAAATGGGTCAGCGGGATATGAAAATCCTTGTAAATAGGGTAGGCCGCTGAGAGAATGACATTGTGGATCCATATGGGATTATGGCCTCCAACTGACTCGGGTATCCGGACCCTGATGGTCGCGCAAAAATTATCATACCTTTGCTGTCAGTCTCATCCTTTTTACGGTCATGATTTGTTTTGTCAGGATACCTTACTGAAATAACTTGGTCACACCTGTCCTTGATTCTTCATATGACCATGGATGTGATTAATGCATTATTCCTTGTGCTTGTTTTCTGACCTGGGTCCGCACACATATGACATATATCCGGGGTTTGTAGTTGTACGGAGCTCATTGTTGAGGCCAATCATACCAAAAAGGTGACAAAGTTTTATGATATCTTCTTGTCCGTTGCAGGAATAATGACCTTGGTATCCATTGTCATGACTGTTGAGGCTGACATGTCATCCCCAGATCTTGTCGATCCTTGTAATTCATGAGATGGGTCTCTGCTTATTTTCCTTTGCCTGACTCGTGAGGTTGTTGAATCCTTACTTTTCTTAGGTATATCTGCTGGATCACTCTCGCATCTCATATGCGTGACTGATATGACTGGGTAGGGGCGGATCCAGGATGAAAGTTGAGAGGGGGCAAAGATATAATAATCTTTTACATGGAGATGTGTAGGAACTATGGCTATCATTTGCAAACATTTAACCCACAATCATACATATATGAAGGGCAATAATTGATCTTTTATTCCATGAAAGTTCTGATCTATCACCTCATTAATGATTGTCAAATAATTCATTTTGTACAAGCAAATGAGGCTAGTGCGAAACAGACCATCTACCATTTCATTCTACTCTCACATACTCAAGCTCATTTTAAATAAATTACTACGTGAAGCTAGACTCAATCAACCCAAGAACATGGAGCTCAAGAAATGCCGCTGGACACCAGCGATTTTTTGAAATTCTTCACTAATTTTGCACTAATAATTTTTAATCTGTAAATATGACAACACTAATTTGGAGTTGCCCCATAGGATCTATTTTATAGCTTCGTCCCTGAATCAACCAAATTGACAGTTTGCATGGTATCACATAGTGGAGATTTTTATGAAACTCCTTAACTTCGTATGTGGAAATTCAAGAAGAGAAAGCAAATAAAGAATATGATTTAATGAATTGACCCTAGGGTTTACCTCGATTGATAAATATTTTTGGGGGAATACGCTTAGCAGCATATGTTTTGGGGAATACGCTTAGTAGCGTATCATTTCATCGATTGATAAATACATGCAGTGCTTATAGCGATCTTCTGAATATCCAAGAACCAAAGAACAACAAGGACCAGCAGACGTCAATGGCGCAGATCGTTGCCGGAGCGATGGGGCAATCTGGCGAGGTAACGTTGCATCTCGTGTGGTTAGGGCGGCGGCGGGTCACGTCCAGCAGCCTAGGACCCCATCTCCGTCTAGTTCGTGGCTCGTGGCTGAGTGCGTTTCAACGCCTCGCTCGTACGCACACCATATAGGCCGTCCTGCAGGCCTCTATGTGGGCTGCCTAGCACTGGTTGACAGGCTGCTTAGGCTTTGGAAATAACAAGAAGTGGGGGCAAATATCATGGGCTCAGTGGAGGCAATGCTTTGTACTCTGGACATAGTATTAAGTGGGCCGAAAATCAAGTGGGGGCATTCGCCCCCACAGAGCTGTACGTGCGTTCGCCCCTGTGACTAGGGATGCATGCTCACCATATATAAGAAGGATATGCCACCGAACACTCGATCCTTGCGGTAGGCATATGTTTTGACTGAATTGTACCTCTGACAAAAATTATTGCAAGTCTGATTCTTGAGCGGTACTGCCATACATTTGCAACTCATCATATAATCTCTAAGGATGGTGCAATATTGTGGTACTGATGCGGACTGGGTGACTTACGAGAGAAGCCATCTAAGTAGCTTGCTAGGGAAGACTTGTTAACTTCTGCTCAAATCTTTTGTTTGGGTATCATGCAGAAGAAGGCTCTATAGCTTACACACGAAGCTTCCTCTGATTTATGTGATCGAGAAGCCTGCGTTCCGTACTTGAGAAGCTTCTCCTCGGGTTTGCTTGTTGAGAAAATTTCATTTTCGTCTGTCAGAAGCTTTTACCGAGGTATCTTGCTGTGAAAGACTGGGTATCATGGGCCGGAAATTGTTCACATATCATGCTGAGGAAAAATTGAGGAGACTTGTATCATAAATTTCTCTCGATAGCGTGTGGAAGAATACTGGGTTTCTTATATCCAAAACTTCATTCTGATATGCAGACTGAAATCCATACACATGCCCATAATATTCTGAGGCGGATTATTTCCATGGGAAATATGGTTTGGCTGTCTTCCTTGAGCATATCACATTCTGGCTTTATTTCGGATGGTAACATAATTCAAGCATCATGCATTGCTGAGCCAAAACTTTGTTTATGATCCATACCTCTGTCTGAAAATATACTGTTGATCTTGTACCTGACTTGTCTTCTGCTGGCTGGATCATAACTGCTGTGAGGATTTTGCACTGACGGGGACTCGATGCTAATAATCAATCCAATACACCATTGGTATTCTGAGCAGATATTAATGCCATAATGCAGTTAACTGGGTAGACCATAATGTTTAACTGAGCTTCTTCCAACCATTTAAAATCCTCATTACTTCTTTGAGTCCAGTGTCAGTTGATGAGCAACTCTTTATAGGGAAAAAATAATGTAACACCAGGGCCCAAAAAGAAAGAAGCAAAAGAAAACTCAACTAAACAAAAGCACACAACAACAATCAATTCACACACAGACAATGTCACATATTACTGCTAGTCACACAATATGCATGCCTACTTAAAGCACACAAATCTCGCGGGATCTCCGGTTCTACGATCTAGCATGCTGTGGCGATGTGCACGAGGACGAATAAATGTGTGGAAGAATTGGTGTAAATATTGCTACACCAAGTGCTAGCTTAGCCAGGTGGCAACCTGAACTAGCTCGGAGGTGAGGACGCACTCGGTAATCATGTAGTGGGCCACGAAGGTCACAACCACATTATCATCAAGTGAACAGGAAAAGATCCGTACTCGTCCAAGAAATAGGATTGCGGGGAAAAACTGAGGCTGCTGACATTCCCCTTCCTTGTTTACTAAGATCATTAAGGGTTGCTGTAACGCCCCAGTTTTGATGCGCCAGGTGTCTGCCAGTTATTCGCCGTCATTGCCATGTCATTTGCTTGCGTGTTGCACTTTGCCATGTCATCATCTGCATTTCATATCATGTCATCATGTGCATTTCATTTTGCATGCGAGTTCATCTCATGCATCCGAGCTTTTTCCCCGTTGTCCGTTTTGCAATCCGGCACTCCTATGTCCTCCGGCGTTCCCCTTTTGTCTCTCATTGTGAGCAGGTGTTAAACTTTCTCGGAATGGCCCGAGGTTTGCCAAGCGGCCTTGGTATAGCACCGGTAGACCACCTGTCAAGTTTCGTGCCATTTGGAGGTCGTTTGGTACTCCAACGGTTAACCGGGGAACCGTAAAGCCCTCTTTTGTGTGCAGCCCAACACCCCTTCTAAAGTGGCCCAAAACCCATCTAACTCCCCTCCATGCTCTCGGTCGTTCGATCACGATCGCGTGGCCTAAAACCGCACCTCATTTGGACTCTCCTAGCTCCCTCTACATATAAATAGGTTGTTCCCTTCCAAATTTGCGGATGAAAATCCCCCCGAAACCCTAATTTTCCCCTCGCCGCCACCGGACGCGTCCGCCCAGCACCGGACACGTCCGCGCCCGCGCCCGCAGCCAGTCGTGGCTTGCCACGTGGCCTCCGGCCTCCGCCAGCCGCCGCTGGCCCG
>NC_041393.1:424330411-424336793 GCF_002162155.2 Triticum dicoccoides | reverse complement strand
GTCCGCTCCGCGACTCCGGCGAGCTCCACCGGAGCTGCGCCGCCCCGCAGCCGCCCGCGACCCCGCGCGCCCCGCCTCCCGCCGGGTCCACCGCCCCCTGCCGTCGGCGCCTCGACGGCCGTGCCCGCCGGCACCGCCTCCTCCGGCGTCTCCGACGAACTCCGGCGAGCTCGCGCCCCCGCCTCGAAGTCCGTGCCAGCCCCAGATCCAGATCCAAAAACTAGGTTGACCCCGTTTTCCCTAAGTCCCAGTTTTTGCACATTATCATGCCATGTTCATCGCATCACATCTCTGCATCCGTAGCTCCGTTTCGTGCGTATAATATGTCAAATTGTTCGCCTCGACGAGTACTTCATTTCGTTCCATTGCATCATTTTCATTTGAGCTCATCTTGATGCCCGAAATGCTGTTGGAAGAGTGCATGTTGCTGTTAATCTGCTGAAACTGTTATAACTTGCTCATTTGTCATTTTTGCCATGATTGATGTGTGCATCCTATGAGGTTGATGTCTACATGTATGTTGATCTATGCCATGACATCTTTCCAGGGGTGTATGCCATGTATTTTTGTGAGTTGTGTGCTGAGTGTATCAAGCTTGCTAAGTAGGGTAGTTGCTGTTGCTGTTTTGCTAGGCAGATTCTGTTATATTTTGTTGCTATGTTAACATGCTTCTACTAATCATTCTATGCATAATCTGGAGATGTCATATAAACATGTTTTGATCTACATGTCTTGCTCTATCCATTCATGCCCTTGGTTGTAATTATAGCCTGCTGGAACATGTTGTTATCTTGCTCTAAAGTTGCTTGAAAATGTTGCTGTCAGCCTGTTAACATTAAGTTCACTTGTTCCCATGTGTTTTGCTAGTGATCCATGTACCCTATGACCTTGCTATTGCCATGCTTAGCTTCATAAACATGCCTTCTTTCTTTTGATTGCCTTTCCATGCCATGTATTGCTCTGTGGTGAGTGGTTCAAGCTCACGAAGATGCCTACTTATTGTTGTTCCTGCCATGTTATGAATCTGTCATATAACTTGCCATGTTTACATGGGTGCCATCATATTTTCTGATCCTTTTTGGCTCATGGTCAGTAAGGGACTTTTGATCTATGCAATTAGTAGATTCATGCTATGCCTTTGTTTGCCATGAAATGTTCCTATAACGTGTTGTTTGATAGCTCTAAACATTGCAACCTGATGTTATTTCTGCTAAAGTCTGAAACTGTTATTATTTGCAATCTTACCATGTGTTTTGGAGCATGTTCTAGTGATTTCTGGAGATAGCTCAGTGTTCATGTTTTGTTATGCTTTACCTGTACTTCATGCCCATGCCTTTTGTTCTTATGTTGGGGTGCTGTAGCATATTGTTTTGATGCTTGTAATATGCCTAGTTGCTGTTTTGGACAGATTGTTGCTATGACTTGTATAGAGTGTATGTGTTGCACCGATGCTCCGTTTTGAGTGTGCTCTATATGAAACTTGCTTGATTTTGCATGTTGTTTCATATTATCATGTTGCATCCTTGTTTTGGTATGTTTGCTTGATGTTTGGGTGCATTTTGCATCAATGTCATGCTTAACTTGTTTTGCTCATATCTTCTAGACCGTAGCTCCGAATCTAATGAACTTTATATGTAACTTGACTAGAATCTCGTGTAGATCATATTGGTGCATCTTAACTTGCTGTTTAACAACTTGAACATAATGTTTATTCAGTTCTGGACCAATTTCGAAATTTGCATATGAGGACTTACCGGAATTGTTATATGTTGTTCCCGGCCTCATTTAAACTTGCCTTGATGTGTTGTTCTTGTTTGCATCATCTCTTGCCATGAGTAGCTTCATGTAGGTTGGTCGTGCATCATGCTTCTTGTGCATCATGTCTTGTTTATGTGTGGTGTGTTTACCTATGTTGTGTGCTTCTTCTCGATAGTTCCCATTTCGTTGCGATCGTGAGGATTCGTTCGTGTACGGTTGGTCCGGCTTCATCCGTTCGTCTTCTTCATGGACTCGTTCTTCTTACTTGCGGGATTTCAGGCAAGATGACCGCTACCCTGGATCTCACTACTATCATTGCTATGCTAGTTGCTTCGTTCTATCGCTATGCTGCGCTACCTATTACCTGTTTATCAAGCCATCCCATATTGCCATGAACCTCTAACCTTTGACACCTTTCCTATGCAAACCGTTGTTTGGCTATGTTACCGCTTTTGCTCAGCCCCTCTTATAGCGTTGCTAGTTGCAGGTGAAGTTGAAGATTTCTCCATGGTGGACAGGGTTTATGTTGGGATATCACAATATCTCTTATATTATTAATGCATCTATATACTTGGTAAAGGGTGGAAGGCTCGGCCTTATGCCTGGTGTTTTGTTCCACTCTTGCCTCCCTAGTTTCAGTCATACCAGTGTTATGTTCCCGGATTTTGCGTTCCTAACGCGGTCGGGTGATTTATGGGACCCCCCTGACAGTTCGCTTTGAATAAAACTTGTCCAGCAAGGCCCAACCTTGGTTTTACCATTTGCCTCACCACCACCTATCCCTTTTCCCTTGGGTCGGCCAACCCGAGGGTCATCTTTATTTCAGCCCCCCCGGGCCAGTGCTTGTCTAAGTGTTGGTCCGAACCGAGCCGCCTGCGGGGCCACCTCGGGGAAACTCGAAGTCTGGTTTTACTCGTAGCCTGTCTCATCCGGTGTTGCCCTGAGAACGAGATATGTGCAGCTCCTATCGGGATTGTCGGCGCATCGGGTGGTCTTGCTGGTCTTGTTTTACCATTGTCGAAATGTCTTGTAAACCGGGATTCCGAGACTGATCGGATCTTCCTGGGAGAAGGTCTATTCCATCGTTGATCGCGAGAGCTTGTCATGGGCTAAGTTGGGACACCCCTGCAGGGTATAAACTTTCGAGAGCCGTGCCCGCGGTTATGTGGCAGATGGGAATTTGTTAATGTCCGGTTGTAGATAACTTGACACCAGATCCGAATTAAAACGCATCAACCGTGTGTGTAGCCATGATGGTCTCTTCTCGGCGGAGTCCGGGAAGTGAACACGGTTTCTGAGTTATGATTGACGTAAGTAGGAGTTCAGGATCACCTCTTGATCATTACTAGTTGACGACCATTCCTTTGTTTCTCTTCTCGCTCTCATTTGCGTATGTTAGCCACCATATCTTGCTTAGTCGCTGCTGCAACCTCACCACTTTACCCCTTCCTTTCCCATTAAGCTTTGCTAGTTTTGATACCCATGGTAATGGGATTGCTGAGTCCTCGTGGCTCACAGATTACTACAACAACAGTTGCAGGTACAGGTTGTGCGATGATCATGACGCGAGAGCGATGTTTGCTTGTTTTGGAGTTCTTCTTCTGCTTCTTCTTCGATCAGGGGATAGGTTCCAGGTCGGCAGCCTGGGCTAGCAGGGTGGATGTCATTTGAGCTTCTGTTTGTGTTTCATCCGTAGTCGGATGGTGCTCTTATGTATGATGATGTTGTATTCATGTGGCATTGTTTTCCCTTTGTATGTATCCCCATCTATTATGTAATGTTGATGTAATGATATCCACCTTGCAAAAGCGTTTCAATATGCGGGTCTATCCTTGGTGGGACCTTCGAGTTCCTTTTGGATAGGGTCGCATATTGGGCGTGACAAGTTGGTATCAGAGCCTCGACCGACCTTAGGAGCCCCCTTGATTGATCGTGTAGTTTGGCCGTTGTTGAGTCTAGAAGAAAACTATTTTTGGAGTCTAGTTATATCGGAGAGTAGGAATTCTTTTTACTCCTAAGCCCCTTCGCCACTCTGGTGAGGAATCTTGACGTAGGTGTTTTGAACTACTCCTCTTCCCCTTCAAATTTTTCTTTAGGATCACGCAGTTGGTTTTCTCGATCGTTGTTCCCCAGCTCTTTTATCCGGTGCATCTCTCGTCAAGTTGACTCGAACCTCTTTGTCTTTCGCAAGATCAATCCTCAGTTCTTTTCGATCGATGTTGTTTCCTTGTCCGAAGTTGTCCTTGTTTTTCCCACCCGCCCTCCCTTCTTCTTCTCGGAACCGGAGTCCATAATCGAGTATCCATTCTACTCGTGTGAAGTCTTTGCCTTCTTTCCTCAATGATTTTAACTGGTGTTTCCTCTTCAAAATATTAGTCGGTTTCCCCTTCCAAGTTGTCTTTGTTTTTCCCGGCCTCCCACCCTCTTCCTCCCGGAGCTTGAGTCTGTTTCGACCGTCAATTTCATTCGTGCGGAGCCTCTTCAGTCTTCCATCAATCATTTCAACCGGTGATTTCTCGCCTCGTTTGTCATTCTTCATCTCTTTTCTTTTCCGGTGGATTCAATTCAAGTATTCGGTGTTGATCATATTCTTTTCCCTCGGCTCAAGTGTTTTCCTTGCTCATTCGCCTCTCGCCATTCAGTCCTTCCGGAGTTCAAGACATCTCAGAAGATTCGTCAGTGTTCCAATTAATTCGAGGTTGTCACCTCATTCAAATATTTCATTGTTCCCGTGCATCATCTATCTGTTCAACAATCCTTTCCAACGGTGTTTTTCTTTTAGTGGGCCCTAACCCACAGGTCTTTTCCCAGGATCTTACCTGACTCTTCTAATTCCCCCGGAGTTATTCTCAATCTTTTTTTCCGAAGTTTGACGTAAGAATGGATACCATCAGTCACTTGCCTTCTCCAAGTTCTCATTCAAATTCTTCTCATTGTTGGCTCAACCTCTTCGCTTTTCATTCTCCCGGAGTATCTCAGTAAATTTTGGTGGTATTTTCTGTCGTCATTTGAAGACCGAAGAAGAAGAGTTTTCCTCTAAATCTTGCCCGTTCTCTCGAAGATTCGTGGTTCTAGCTTCTTGTTAGCCTCTCGAATTATTCCATTTGTCAGTTATCCTTTTCATCCATCCGGAGCATTTCAGGAGTTGCTTTCTCTCTCGATCATCCGGAGGCCATCTTTTCGGAAGATTTCTTCGTTCTAAGTTTCAGCTTCGTCGTTCAAGTGTCCTTCAATCAGTTCGCGATCTCTTTGTTCTTTTGCATCTAAATCCCCTCAAGCATATTTGCCTTCTAATTCTTCCCGATGATTCATTCTCTTTCGCCAGACATTTCCGAACTCTCACGGTGGTTCGTTCAAGATTCTTTTCCTTGTTTATGATATTAATCCATTCCTTCTTCCAATCCTACCGGTGGTTCATGAAGACCTTCTCAAGTTTGTGATATGTCACTTCTCAATCCTTTTCTTCGGAGTTTGTTCTTGATGAATAAATTCTATTTCCAAGTGTTTTCATCTTTTCCTTTCCGGAGTTCAATTTTCCTCGGCCTTTTCGCCGGAATCTCCATCTAAGTCATCGCAAGCTTTAATCTTATTCTTTCATCCATTATTCTATCTCATCATCCTTTTGTTACCGGAGTTCTTCACGGTGGATCGTCATGATTTAATTCATTCTTCAATAGTTCATCAAGTATCATTCCATCCTCTCAAGTTCATGTTCAAATCCTTTCAGTCTTATCCGTTTCTTTTCTCATTCTAACCACTCCAGTTAGAACGAGTGATTTTAGAGTCTTTTGATTCCGTGTGCTTTCCATTCTCGTCATTCTCATCGTTCCTCTCTTCTTCTCGAGTGCTCTCGATTCTTTGCTTCTTCTCTTGAGTTCTTGTTTCACCTCATCCCTTTTTCCCTTCCGTCTCGGTCCTAAGATCTCGGGACGAGATCTCTTGTTAGTGGAGGAGTGTTGTAACGCCCCAGTTTCTATGCGCCAGGTGTCTGCCAGTTATTCGCCGTCATTGCCATGTAATTTGCTTGCGTGTTGCACTTTGCCATGTCATCATCTGCATTTCATATCATGTCATCATGTGCATTTCATTTTGCATGCGAGTTCATCTCATGCATCCGAGCTTTTTCCCCGTTGTCCGTTTTGCAATCCGGCACTCCTATGTCCTCCGGCGTTCCCCTTTTGTCTCTCCTTGTGAGCGGGTGTTAAACTTTCTCGGAATGGCCCGAGGTTTGCCAAGCGGCCTTGCTATAGCACCGGTAGACCTCCTGTCAAGTTTCGTGCCATTTGGAGGTCGTTTGGTACTCCAACGGTTAACCGGGGAACCGTAAAGCTCTCTTTTGTGTGCAGCCCAACACCCCTTCTAAAGTGGACCAAAACCCATCTAACTCCCCTCCATGCTCTCGGTCGTTCAATCACGATCGCGTGGCCGAAAACGGCACCTCATTTGGACTCTCCTAGCTCCCTCTACCTATAAATAGGCCCTTCCCTTCCAAATTCGCGGATGAAAATCCCCCCGAAACCCTAATTTTCCCCTCGCCGCCGCCAGACGCGTCCGCCCAGCACCAGACACGTCCGCGCCCGCGCCCGCAGCCAGTCGTGGCTTGCCACGTGGCCTCCGGCCTCCG
>NC_041393.1:424277682-424329841 GCF_002162155.2 Triticum dicoccoides | reverse complement strand
GCGCCCGGCCCCGCGCCGCGCTCCGCCGCCCCTTCCCGCGGTCGCCGCCGTCCGCGGCTTCGTCCACCGCCGCCCGGCGCAGCCCCGTCCGCCCCGTGACTCCGGCGAGCTCCACCGGAGCTGCGCCGCCCCACAGCCGCCCGCGACCCCGCGCGCCCCGCCTCCCGCCGGGTCCGCCGCCCCCTGCCGTCGGCGCCTCGACGATCGTGCCCGCCGGCACCGCCTCCTCCGGCGTCTCCGACGAACTCCGGCGAGCTCGCGCCCCCGCCTTGAAGTCCGTGCCAGCCCCAGATTCAGATCCAAAAACTAGGTTGACCCCGTTTTCCCTAAGTCCCAGTTTTTGCCCATTATCATGCCATGTTCATCGCATCACATCTCTGCATCCGTAGCTCCGTTTCATGCGTATAATATGTCAAATTGTTCGCCTCGACGAGTACTTCATTTCATTCCATTGCATCATTTTCATTTGAGCTCATCTTGATGCCCGAAATGCTGTTTGAAGAGTGCATGTTGCTGTTAATCTGCTGAAACTGTTATAACTTGCTCATTTGTCATTTTTGCCATGATTGATGTGTGCATCCTATGAGGTTGATGTCTACATGTATGTTGATCTATGCCATGCCATCTTTCCAGGGGTATATGCCATGTATTTTTGTGAGTTGTGTGCTGAGTGTATCAAGCTTGCTAAGTAGGGTAGTTGCTGTTGCTGTTTTGCTAGGCAGATTCTGTTATATTTTGTTGCTATGTTAACATGCTTCTACTAATCATTCTATGCATAATCTGGAGATGTCATATAAACATGTTTTGATCTACATGTCTTGCTCTATCCATTCATGCCCTTGGTTGTAATTATAGCCTGCTGGAACATGTTGTTATCTTGCTCTAAAGTTGCTTGAAAATGTTGCTGTCAGCCTGTTAACATTAAGTTCACTTGTTCCCATGTGTTTTGCTAGTGATCCATGTACCCTATGACCTTGCTATTGCCATGCTTAGCTTCATAAATCTGCCTTCTTGCTTTTGATTGCCTTTCCATGCCATGTATTGCTCTGTGGTGAGTGGTTCAATCTCACGAACATGCCTACTTATTGTTGTTCCTGCCATGTTATGAATCTGTCATATAACTCGCCATGTTTACATGGGTGCCATCATATTTTCTGATCCTTTTTGGCTCATGGTCAGTAAGGGACTTTTGATCTATGCAATTAGTAGATTCATGCTATGCCTTTGTTTTCCATGAAATGTTCCTATAACGTGTTGTTTGATAGCTCTAAACATTGCAACCTGATGTTATTTCTGCTAAAGTCTGAAACTGTTATTATTTGCAATCTTACCATGTGTTTTGGAGCATGTTATAGTGATTTCTGGAGATAGCTCAGTGTTCATGTTTTGTTATGCTTTACCTGTACTTCATGCCCATGCCTTTTGCTCTTATGTTGGGGTGCTGTAGCATATTGTTTTGATGCTTGTAATATGCCTAGTTGCTGTTTTGGACAGATTGTTGCTATGACTTGTATAGAGTGTATGTGTTGCACCGATGCTCCGTTTTGAGTGTGCTCTATATGAAACTTGCTTGATTTTGCATGCTGTTTCATATTATCATGTTGCATCCTTGTTTCGGTGTGTTTGCTTGATGTTTGGGTGCATTTTGCATCAATGTCATGCTTAACTTGTTTTGCTCATATCTTCTAGACCGTAGCTCCGAATCTAATGAACTTTATATGTAACTTGACTAGAATCTCGTGTAGATCATATTGGTGCATCTTAACTTGCTGTTTAACAACTTGAACATAATGTTTATTCAGTTCTGGACCAATTTCGAAATTTGCATATGAGGACTTACCGGAATTGTTATATGTTATTCCCGGCCTCATTTAAACTTGCCTTGATGTGTTGTTCTTGTTTGCATCATCTCTTGCCATGAGTAGCTTCATGTAGGTTGGTCGTGCATCATGCTTCTTGTGCATCATATCTTGTTTATGTGTGGTGTGTTTACCTATGTTGTGTGCTTCTTCTCGATAGTTCCCGTTTCGTTGCGATCGTGAGGATTCGTTCGTCTACGGTTGGTTCGGCTTCATCCGTTCATCTTCTTCATGGACTCGTTCTTATTCCTCGCGGGATTTCAAGCAAGATGACCGCTACCCTGGATCTCACTACTATCATTGCTATGCTAGTTGCTTCGTTCTATCGCTATGCTGCGCTACCTATTACCTGTTTATCAAGCCATCCCATATTGCCATGAACCTCTAACCTTTGACACCTTTCCTATGCAAACCGTTGTTTGGCTATGTTACCGCTTTTGCTCAGCCCCTCTTATAGCGTTGCTAGCTGTAGGTGAAGTTGAAGATTTCTCCATGGTGGACAGGGTTATGTTGGGATACCACAATATCTCTTATATTATTAATGCATCTATATACTTGGTGAAGGGTGGAAGGCTCGGCCTTATGCCTGGTGTTTTGTTCCACTCTTGCCGCCCTAGTTTCCGTCATACAGGTGTTATGTTCCCGGATTTTTGCGTTCCTAACGCGGTCGGGTGATTTATGGGACCCCCCTGACAGTTCGCTTTGAATAAAACTTGTCCAGCAAGGCCCAACCTTGGTTTTACCATTTGCCTCACCACCACCTATCCCTTTTCCCTTGGGTCGGCCAACCCGAGGGTCATCTTTATTTCAGCCCCCCCCCCCGGGCCAGTGCTTGTCTAAGTGTTTGTCCGAACAGAGCCGCCTGCGGGGCCACCTCGGGGAAACTCGAAGTCTGGTTTTACTCGTAGCCTGTCTCATCTGGTGTTGCCCTGAGAACGAGATATGTGCAGCTCCTATCGGGATTGTCGGCGCATCGGGTGGTCTTGCTGGTCTTGTTTTACCATTGTCGAAATGTCTTGTAAACCGGGATTCCGAGACTGATCGGGTCTTCCTGGGAGAAGGTCTATTCCTTCGTTGATCGCGAGAGCTTGTCATGGGCTAAGTTGGGACACCCCTGCAGGGTATAAACTTTCGAGAGCCGTGCCCGCGGTTATGTGGCAGATGGGAATTTGTTAATGTCCGGTTGTAGATAACTTGACACCAGATCCGAATTAAAACGCATCAACCGTGTGTGTAGCCGTGATGGTCTCTTCTCGGCGGAGTCCGGGAAGTGAACACGGTTTCTGGGTTATGATTGACGTAATTAGGAGTTCAGGATCACCTCTTGATCATTACTAGTTGACGACCGTTCGTTTGTTTCTCTTCTCGCTCTCATTTGCGTATGTTAGCCACCATATCTTGCTTAGTCGCTGCTGCAACCTCACCACTTTACCCCTTCCTTTCCCATTAAGCTTTGCTAGTTTTGATACCCATGGTAATGGGATTGCTGAGTCCTCGTGGCTCACAGATTACTACAACAACAGTTGCAGGTACAGGTTGTGCGATGATCATGACGCGAGAGCGATGTTTGCTTGTTTTGGAGTTCTTCTTCTGCTTCTTCTTCGATCAGGGGATAGGTTCCAGGTCGGCAGCCTAGGATAGCAGGGTGGATGTCGTTTGAGCTTCTGTTTGTGTTTCATCCGTAGTCGGATGGTGCTCTTATGTATGATGATGTTGTATTCATGTGGCATTGTTTGCCCTTTGTATGTATCCCCATCTATTATGTAATGTTGATGTAATGATATCCACCTTGCAAAAGCGTTTCAATATGCGGGTCTATCCTTGGTGGGACCTTCGAGTTCCTTTTGGATAGGGTCGCATATTGGGCGTGACAGTTGCCAACCCAACAAAATAAAAGAACGATCCGGGATAGAAGCATGTCTATCACCGAAATGATAGGTGGGGCTGAGAGAAAGACATCGACGTGATACCTGAGCTCCATTTTTGCAAACAGTGTCGGGATCACTTGGCATCACTCTGCTGGGACAGAGATGACACCAAACACCAAAATAAAAAGGAAGTGGAGGAATGCAGAGGTTGAGATGTAGTGAATCCGAACCGATGCCAGCTACACTCACCAGATAAACCGTTAGTAACAAATAATAAGGCTATATGCATGCCATGCAACAAACAAATGCAATCATCAAGCCAGACTCTATACTACCGATTTCTACTGCTCGCGCTGACTAGAGCGTCCTACAGCCAGACCTACTCTGATACCAAGTGTCGGTGTCAAAACCGGCGGATCTCGGGTAGGGGGTCCCGAACTGTGCGTCTAGGCGGATGGTAACAGGAGACGAGGGACACGATGTTTTTACCCAGGTTCGGGCCCTCTCGATGGAGGTAAAACCCTACGTCCTGCTTGATTAATATTGATGATATGGGTAGTACAAGAGTGGATCTACCATGAGATCAAGGAGGCTAAACCCTAGAAGCTAGCCTATGGTATGATTGTTGTAATGTATGTTGTCCTACGGACTAAACCCCTCCGGTTTATATAAACACCGGAGGAGGCTAGGGTTACACAGAGTCGGTTACAATGGTAGGAGATCTACATATCCGTATCGCCAAGCTTGCCTTCCACGCCAAGGAAAGTCCCATCCGGACACGGGACGGAGTCTCCAATCTTGTATCTTCGTAGTCTTGGAGTCCGGCGGATAATGATAGTCCGGCTGTCCGGATACCCCCTAGTCCAGGACTCCCTCAGTAGCCCCTGAACTAGGCTTCAATGACGATAAGTCCGGCGCGCATAATGTTCGGCATTGCAAGGCGGGTTCCTCCCTTGAATAATCCAGAGAAGATCATGAACACCAGGATAGTGTCCGGCTCTGCAAAATAAATTCCACATTCCACCGTAGAGAGAATAAAATATACACTAGTTCAATCTGCTGACGTATTATGCGGCGTGACATCACACCGCTACCAAGCCACTGTTTGAATCATTTTTTACTATACCACCTCAGCACGTTTAGCGAAGCGGTTTCCTTGGCACGTCTTGTCGAAGCAGAGATCGTGTTCCCCTTATTCTGGGATTCTCATCAAGACGTGCGTGGGTAACCCAACCGTTCCTATCGCCACGCCTCCTCTATCGAAGGTGAATCCCAAACGGTCACGGAGACGGCTCTTGGTATTTTTCCCCTTTATAAGAGGACCAAGGCTCATTCTTGTTCTTCAATCTCGCATCGAATCTCCTCCTCGCTCCTAGTTCCAACACCCAGAGCCTCATTTTCAAGCACTTCGGATTCTCAATCATGTCCGGCTCCGAACTCCAGGGCCGGTGGATGCCCTCCTCCGTCACGGAGGAGGACATATTGAAGTTACGTGAGGCCAAGTAGCTGGCCTACGAGGTTTCGCACAGGTTGCCCGCCCAAGGGCAGGCCATGCCCGCCCCCGAGCCCGGTGAGTTCGTTGTCTTCGTATCCCACCTCCGTCGGGGTTTAGGCTTCCCGACGGACCCCTTCGTGAGAGGACTCATGTTCTACTACGGGCTGGACTTTCACGACTTGGCTCCGGAGTCCATCCTCCACATCTCCGCATTCATTATCGTCTGCGAAGCCTTCCTCCGCGTCACTCCCCACTTCGGCCTGTGGCTGAAGACCTTCAAGGTGGAGCCGAAGATGATCGGGGGGCGTCAAGGGGAGTGCGGCGGGGCGGCCATAAGCAAAAAGGCCGATGCCCCGTGGCCCGAGGGTTCCTTCCAAGAGGAACTCGGACTGTGGCAGCAGGAGTGGTTCTATATCACCGCTCCGAGGGGCAGCAAGCAAAAGCCGCCGCCTTCATTCCGCTCGGGACCTCCATGCCGACTGATGTCATGGGTCAACCAAGGGCTCAATTGGGGGCCGTCCGAAGACGTGCCCTTATTGCAGGGCCGGATCCGAGACCTCCAGGCGAGGGAGATCAATCTGACTGTGGTGATGCAGGTTATGCTAATCCGGCATCTTCTGCCCTGCAAGCGTCGTCCTCTCCATCTATGGGAGTTCAATCCGGAGGGACCTCGGATTCTCCAACACTTCATGGGTACGACACCCGTGGAGATGTACAAGTTGTTCTTCGGACCGCAGGTGGCGTGTCCGGAACTGGCCGAGGACGCAGGCCTAAGCCGCAATCGCCCGGATACTCAGGTAAATAGCTCAGAGTCCGGACGACCTGTTTATCTTCTTTTCTAGAGTTCGCCTCCCGACCCATTACTCTTCACAGGAGTGGGTAGCACATTCGAGGCTGATAAGGTGTCCGGCCCCCCTCCCAGAGACCGCACTGGAGCCCGTGCTGGTCAGAATGTTGGAGGTCGCACCCATGGAAGGGAGCGATGGGGAAAGTAGAGGAGCTATTATTTCGCCCAGAGGGGCGTCTGAAGAGAGGGGAATAAAAAACCCCTCCTTCCAAGGGGACAAGAGGACCGCCTCCAAAGATCCAAAGGCCAAAGCCCCTAAGTGGGGGAAGAGATCTTCACCGGGGGGTCCGGCGTCCAGAGAGAATCCGGACGCACAATCATCGCCAAAGGATCAGCCCTCCAGCGAGCCGTGAGTATGAAAAAGGGGGAGTTAATTAGTAAGGAAATACCTCCATTTGTGCTTCTGTGGGTAACCGAAATATTTATCTTGTAGTTCGGATCTGCAGCCTTCTCAGATGAGTTCATCTTCGGGGGACCTTCTTCCGGTGATGATGGAGAGCGAAACGCCTCCGTCTGCTGTGCCGTCAGATAAGGCAGGCGAGCCTGAAGTATCGTCACGGAGGGTATCCCCGAGTCCGGAGGGGCCAGAGAGTTCGACACCCGCTAGTATCCGGCCAGGAGAACTGAAGAATCTGTTTGAGAGGGCGTCCATCTCAGAAGATCACCGTGCGTTGATGCGTGTGGTGATTGGAAGGATTTCGTCCGCCGAGAGCGGATTGCGCAATGCCGCTATGAGCTTGCTGGCGGGGTTTGAGGTACGCGAAAATGACGCATCTCTTTGTCTATTAACAATTTTGCATATGAAAATGCGCCTTGTATAGATAGTAGCCCCCGAGACTCGGTAGGTTGTCGAAGACGACAGCGTGCCGAGGATCGAAATCGTAAGTAATTAATGTCGCCATTCCTATGCAGGTGGCGGATAGTCCGGGGGATAGCCGGACTAGTGGAGTTGCCGAGTTAATGCGGCAACTTGACGTGGCGGATGCAGACATCGCGCTTGTCAACCGGCGACTTGACGAGTCGCAAGGTAAATTAGTTCTCTGCAGTCGCTTTATTAAGGAGGTCAAAGCCCTCCTCTTGATAAATTATATTCTGTTGCACAGACGGTGCTGCTGCTGTGGAGAGCCTTCGGGCCGAACTTGCCCAAGCTAAGGAGCAAGCCCGAAGGAGTGACGCGGCTGCCTCGAGGGCGGCCGAGGAGTTGAAAGCCGAAAAGGCTGCACACTGCCTAAGCAGGGAAGAGGTGGCCGAATTGGCCATGAAATTAAAAGATGCTGTCGACCGCAATGAGGCTCTTGAAAAGGAGCGCTTATCGGAGCAGGAAGACCTGAAGAAGGCCACCGCCGAAGCCAAGGATGCCCGCTCTGCAATGCGGGCGATGAAGGAGGAACTGTGCCAGGCTGGAGATATCATGGCTGGCAAGCCTTTTCTGCTGCGTCGCCGGTTTATGGATCAAAAGTATGCTCAATTTGAGCGGCTGTGGAGTCCGGAGGATCCGTATATGGACTTAGCTGCAAGTGCGGCTGATGTCAGAAGGATCACAAGACGGAAGAGCTATATTGGTCTCAATTCCATAGTCCGGATCGCTCACTTCCGTTGACAGACCGGTTGGCCGAATGAGCCGAGCTAAATAGATTGTCCGGACTTGCCATGACTGACATCGTGGCCCATGTCTGGCCAGAGAGGCCCAAGGCGACGAGCTACTTCGGCTTACTGCAGCAATTCCTTGGAGCGGTGCCGCATATAAAGGAGATGAAGCGGTCGGCCTGCATCGAGGGCGCACGGATGGCTCTTGCCCGTGTGAAGGCGCATTGTCCGGGGATGGATGCCACCGTTTTTGCCTCCCAGGGTTCGGATGAAAGCCGGCTCCCCGCCGAGCACTATTTCGGGGAAGTTATGCGTGGTGCTCGTGTAATAGAGTCGCAGTGCTCGAAAAATGTCACGTTCAAATGAACGTATTAGCTTGTAAAATGATGATTATGCTATAATTGCTTTTTATACTTGTGCGTCCCAAGTAGTAAAACTTCTCCTGTGCGGCCGTTTACGTATACATTTGTATAACTTGAAAGATTGCAGTCTTCGGCTTCAGCCCCCACGCACAGGGTGCGGGGGTGTTCGCAAAAATAGCGCGTTTTCACACTTAATCTGATGTCTCGGTCCTGTTTAAGGAGGTGGTAGCGTAGCGAACGAGGCAATCCGGACTATAATGCTTTATCACTTTCACTTAGCCAGTGGAGCTCGAGGGTGGGGCTACGATATAGCCCCTGGTGGCACCGCACTTCTCCGAATTCAGGGCGCGTATGTGCCTGACCGGGAAATGGTCCTTCATCAAAGCGGGGAATTCTAGACATTCCGGTAGTCGATCGAGTGGTTGACCAGTCTCTCGATGTATCATGATAGTCAGTTTTCGGCTTTCTCTACTGAGGTGCTCGCCCAGCCGAACTGGGGCACAATAGCAGTAGTTGTCCTGGTGCCGCGTTAGCCGATGATACGGAACGTAAGGCAGCAAAACACAGGAGCCGGGCAAACCCAACATTTGACCAAAGACATGATTCGGAGCTGATGCATATAATGCCTAACTCGAGACGCCGAACACTCCCTAAGGTGTTCCTTCTTTATAATAATGGGCAGAATGATGCCCTAAGCCCCTAGGGTCCAGGTACGGGCATGGTCTTCTAACGCGGCCGATGCCAAAACGTCAGGCTCCGCTTTGGTTATAGGAAGAAACCAAGGGAGAATAACAACAAGAGACAGTAAAAAAGGTTTACGTAGGGTCTTAATCTGAAAAGAATCCTCACAATGGGTCCCTACTGCACGTCTGCGCCTGTGTCTCCATTGCGCCGTTATCCTAGACGGGTATGCACGTTGTTCATCTGTAGAAAGAGAGGAACGTTTAGTTTGAAAACAATTCGTGCGAAAAAATATATGTAAAAGAAGAAATATAAATAAGTAAAGCGGGGTTTGTATGAACCCGTGGTTGTTTGTGCGCGCAGCCCCCTGTGAAGAGGTATGCGGCTAGGGAGCCCCTAGCCTGCTGAAGCCGGATTCGTCTATCCGAGTCCGGGGTCTTTAAGTGACCCTCGCACTGAAATGACGCCACGCGGACCGGGCATCTTGAGTGTAAGAGACGCGTAATGCGGTATGGCGTTGAAGCGGACAAAAGCCTTTCGTCCCAAGAGTGCTTGATACCCACTTTTGAATGGGACGATGTGAAAAATTAATTTTTCGTGCCGAGCATTGTTCGGTGATCAAACACGACTTCTAGTAATATGGAGCCTGTGCACTTGGCGTAAGGGCCTGGCGTCACTCCTTTGAAGGAAGTGCGGCTGTGTCGAATTTTTGTAGGGTCTATCCCCATCTGACGGATTGTGTGTGAATACAACAGGTTTAAGTCGCTGCCTCCGTCCATTAGGACTTTAGTAAATTGTAATCCGTCTATTATGGGATTCAATATCAGGGGAGTCCGTCCCGCGTTTCGAACGCTTCTGGAATAGTCCAGGTGGTCGAAAGTGATTGGTTTTGATATCCAATCTCTATGGTTTGCTGGGTTGGACCGCGCGAGGCTCTTTTTAGAAAGTGCCGCACTATTTTTCCGTATTATCACATGAAGTGAATTCACTGCTTTGACCCCTTGTGGGAAAGTCTTTTGTTTTCCGGTGCTCTGCTGGTGGGGTTTATCGTCTTCGCTTGACGCGTCGAGCCCCTTGTGTTCGGCGTTTAGTCGGCCGGACTATTTAAAAACCCAACAATTCCGATAGGTGTGATTTGTAGGCCTTCCGGGGGTGCTGTGGATTTGACATATCCGACCCAAAATCTTGTTTAAGTTGGACAACTCATCACTGTCATCTTTAGGAGGCGATGTTTTGTTGTTTGACCGCGAGCTTTTGAATCCGGCGTTGACTGCCGTGCTCTTTGGGCTTTTCTCTTTATTCCGGCGCTGCTCTTTTCTGCGCCGCGATTTTCTGTTTCCATCTCTTATCTCGGATGTACTTGGGTCGCTGGTGCTGCATCTTGCTAGCCAGCTATCCTCTCCCGCACAGAAGCGGGTCATGAGGCTTGTTAGCGCGGGCATTGTCCTCGGTTTTTCTTGGCCGAGGTGTCTGGCAAGCCATTCGTCTCGGACATTGTGTTTAAAAGCTGCTAAGGCTTCGGCGTCCGGACAGTCGACTATTTGGTTCTTTTTGGTGAGTAACCTGTTCCAGAATTTGCGCGCTGATTCTCCGGGCTGTTGAGTTATATGACTTAAATCATCTGCATCCGGAGGGCGGACATAGGTCCCTTGAAAATTTGCTCTAAACGCTTCCTCGAGCTCTTCCCAACTTCCCACACTGTTTTCTGGGAGGCTTTTAAGCCAATGACGGGCTGGCCCTTTGAGCTTGAGGGGTAGGTATTTTATGGCGTGGAGATCATCTCCTCTGGCCATGTGTATATGTAGTATGTAATCTTCTATCCAGACTCCAGGGTCTGTTGTTCCATCGTAGCCTCTATGTTTATGGGTTTGAATCCTGCTGGGAATTCATGATCCAGCACCTCATCGGTGAAACATAGTGGGTGTGCGGCACCCTTGTATTTGGGTGTGCCACTATCTTCGGACACTTGACGTGTTGCCTTGTTTCCTGGGGCCTTCTTCTTTGGCCCGTAGATGGACCTGGGTGGGCCATCTGTTTTTCCAGGTTCATTATGTGTGACGCCGCTTTCAGAATTTGGCCTATCATCTGGCCGTCTATCCAACCAGGCAGCCTCTTTATGTCTTGACGGTGGAGGCTCTATGGCCTCTTCGTCAAATTCTGGTAGCAGCTTGCGCTTCGGGTAGCTCTTTGATTGGTGACCATTGTCATATTTGTCCGTGGTCTTGGGTACTTTGCTCCATCTCATTCTGAGTGTATCTTCCGCTGTTTTGAGATTCCGCTTTTCCTTCTTCAGGCTTCTTGCAGTGTTGATGAGTCTTTTTCGAAGATTTTTGCTCTCCGGCGGCGTGTCCGGCATGAGATCGTCCGGACTGTCGTTTTCGCCGGGCCTGGATTGATTATCTGACTCATCATGTTCGGACGATTGCTTATCTGCATATTCGTCGTCCACTTTTGAGCCCTGCTGTGTTACGGGCTCCTTAGGAGCGTTGTTGTTATCGAGGCGGGACTTAGGGAGGCGTCTGCGCCGCCGTTTTGGTTGTTTATCGGCGGGGTTATCTCCTGCCGCAGCCCGTTGGTCCTCGTTATCGCTCTCTTTTGGGGTATCCACCATGTATATGTCGTGTGACGGGGTGGTCCTCCCATGCCTTATAGGCTCTATTTTTTGTTCGTCTCCGGCATCGTCGTCTATTCCGTCGATGTGATCGGAGTCGTAGTCTAGCATGTCGGTTAGATCGTCGACAGTGGCTACAAAGTGGGTGGTGGGTGGGCTCTGAATTTCTTCGTCGTCCGTACCCCAACCATCCTGGCCATAGTCCGGCCAGGACTCTCCCGATAACGAGAGATACTTTAGCGAATTTAGGATGTCGCCAAAGGGCGAGTGTTGGAAGATGTCCACGGCGGTGAATTCCATAACCGGCGCCAATTCCGGATCAATTGGTAGGGGCGCGGGAGGTTTGGAGTCCGGCAGGGAGTCCGACACCTCGGAATCACGAGTTTTGCGCGGGACAAGATTAATGTTCGGCACCATCGCCGTGGAAGTTGGAGCCCCCAAGGTGGCGTCTATCCACCGATCCTTGATCTGGGCGATTGGCTCCGGACTAATGGCCGAAGCAGATTCATGTGCGGCCACCAAGGCACTGTTCAGCGGCAGAGCTAGATCATGCCCATCGTCACAGTGCGGCGCGCTCGGCTGTGGCTCAAGTCCGTCGAAGATCAAGTCTCCGCGGACATCGGCCGTGAAGTTTAGGCTTCCGAATCTGACCTGACGGCCAGGGGCGTAGCTTTCGATCTGCTCCAGATGGCCAAGCGAATTAGCCCGCAGTGCGAAGCCACCGAATACGAAGATCTGTCCGGGGAGAAAAGTCTCGCCCTGGATAGCGTTGTTGGTTGAAGATGCCATGAAGCCTATCGGTGACGACACAGAGGAACTCTCAATGAAAGCACCAATGTCGGTGTCAAAACCGGCGGATCTCGGGTAGGGGGTCCCGAACTGTGCGTCTAGGCGGATGGTAACAGGAGACGAGGGACACAATGTTTTTACCCAGGTTCGGGCCCTCTCGATGGAGGTAAAACCCTACGTCCTGCTTGATTAATATTGATGATATGGGTAGTACAAGAGTGGATCTACCACGAGATCAAGGAGGCTAAACCCTAGAAGCTAGCCTATGGTATGATTGTTGTAATGTATGTTGTCCTACGGACTAAACCCCTCCGGTTTATATAGACACCGGAGGAGGCTAGGGTTACACAGAGTCGGTTACAATGGTAGGAGATCTACATATCCGTATCGCCAAGCTTGCCTTCCACGCCAAGGAAAGTCCCATCCGGACACGGGACGGAGTCTTCAATCTTGTATCTTCGTAGTCTTGGAGTCCGGCAGATAATGATAGTCCGGCTGTCCGGACACCCCCTAGTCCAGGACTCCCTCACCAAGCCTGTGGCACCCCGGCTCAGAGAAACCTGAACGCCCCATATTCTAGCCTAGAGATCAAGGAGAAGTCTCTAGAATATGACACTACTTGACATAGAACAAATCAGCTCTTATTACAAGAATAATAATACAAAGGTCTGATCTTACAAAGGTTCACATCATCACGATGACACTACGCCTGCGATACTACACTTGCTCTATGCTAGCAGCAGAACAACTCGAAGCAGCGGAAATCTTCTAGCAGCGGAACAACGATAAGCAACTCCACTCCTCAGGGACTCTGGCTGGAATGCTTATCCTAGCTCGCACGAACGGAAACCACGACAAGCAAGCAATCAAATCCGGCATGACCTGCAAATTGGCATGACACACCAGGTCAGTGCATTGAATGTACTTGCAACCTCACAATAACCAGAAGCATTCAAGACAGACAACACTGCAATTATAGGTTAAACAGGAATTATCATGAGATCATCAGAATAACATGGCATGACCAACATAACCATGGTACTGCTAGAACAATATGAGCATGACATGACGATACTAGCATGCAACATGATGACACTACATGCACCACTTATTCCGCTCGGGTTACCTGGTAACGTCACATGCATCACTTACCAACCTCGGACATCACACGATCATCTCAGGATCAAATAAAGCTTGGTATAAACAATACCGTAGCGATCATTAAATGACCACAAGGAGCTTGATCTTTACCCACGATTCTCGCACTACATCATGAATATCCAACAACTCGGTATCCTCGATACTGCTACATCTTGAGCTTGCGTTGGTTTTCCTTGAAGAGGAAAGGGCGATGCAGCAATAGTAGCGTAAGTATTTCCCTCAGTTTTTGAGAACCAAGGTATCAATCCAGTAGGAGGTTCCTCAAAATTCCCACGCACCTACACAAACAAACAAAGAACTCGCAACCAACGCAATAAAGGGGTTGTCAATCCCTTCATGGCCACTTGCGAAAGTGAGATCTGATAGCGATAGTATGATAAGATAAATATACTTTTGGTATTTTATAATATAGATGCAAAAAGTAAAGATGCAAATAAAAGTAGATTGAAAGCTTATATGATAAAAGATCGACCTGTGGCCCAGAGGTTTCACTAGTGGATTCTCTCAAGATAGCATAAATAATACGGTGGGTGAACAAATTACTGTCAAGCAATTGATAGAAAAGCGAATAATTATGAGATTATCTAGGCATGATCATGTATATAGGCATCACGTCCACGACAAGTAGACCGACCCCTGCCTGCATCTACTACTATTACTCCACACATCAACCGACTCCTTCCTGCATCTAGAGTATTAAGTTCATAAGAACAGAGTAATGCATTAAGAAAGATGACATGATGTAGAGGGATAAACTCAAGCAATATGATATAAACCCCATCTTTTTATCCTCGATGGCAACAATATGATACGTGCCTTGCAACCCTTTCTGTCACTGGGTAAGGACACCACAAGATTGAACCCAAAGCTAAGCACTTCTCCCATGGCAAGAAAGATCAATCTAGTAGGCCAAACCAAACTAATAATTCGAAGAGACTTGCAAAGATAACTCAATCATACATAAAAGAATTCAGAGGAGATTCAAATATTTCTCATAGATAAACTTGATCATAAACCCACAATTCATCGGATCTCAACAAACACACTGCAAAAAGAGTTTACATCGAATAGATCTCCACAAGAGAGGGGGAGAACATTGTATTGAGATCCAAAAAGAGAGAAGAAGCCATCTAGCTAATAACTATGGACCCGAAGGTCTGTGGTAAACTACTCACAACTCATCAGAGGGGCTATGGTGTTGATGTAGAAGCCCTCCTCAGCCGATTCCCCCTCCGCGGAGCACCGGCGAAGGCTCCAAGATGGGATCTCGCGGATACAAAAGGTTACGACGGTGGAAATTGTGTTTCGTTGGCTCCCTAGATGTTTTCGGGGTACGTAGGTATATATAGGAGGAAGAAGTACGTCGGTGGCCGCCTATGGGGCCCAGGAGATAGGGGCGTGCCCAGAGGGGGTGGGCGCGCCCTCCTGTCTCCTGGCCGCCTCGCAAGCTTCTTGACTTGCACTCCAAGTTCTCCGGATCATGTTCGTTCCAAAAATCACGCCCCCGAAGGTTTCATTCCGTTTGGACTCCGTTTGATATTCCTTTTCTTTGAAATACTAAAATAGGCAAAAAACAACAATACGGGCTGGGCCTTCGGTTAGTAGGTTAGTCCTAAAAATGATATAAATGTGTAAAATAAAGCCCATAAACATCCAAAAGGGGTAATATAATAGCATGTAACAATAAAAAATTATAGATATGTTGGAGACGTATCAAGCATCCCCAAGCTTAATTCCTGCTCGTCCTCGAGTAGGTAAATGATAAAAACAGAATTTTTGATGTGGAATGCTACCTAGCATAATTCTCAATGTAATTTTATTTATTGTGGCATGAATGTTCAGATCCAAATGATTCAAGATAAAAGCTTATAAAACATAAAAATAATAATTCTTCGAAGCATACTAACAAATAATCATGTCCTATCAAAATAGCATAGCCAAAGAAAGCTTATCCCTACAAAATCATATAGTTAGGCCATGCTTCATTTTCATTACACAAAATACTCCCATCATGCACAACCCCGGTTTCAGCCAAGCAATTGGTTCATACTTTTTAACGCGCTTCAGCTTTTTCAACTCTTACGCAATACATGAGCGCAAGCCATGGACATAGCACTATGGTGGTAAATGGTGGTGGTCGTGAGGACAAAAAGGGAGAAGATAGTCTCACATCAACTAGGCGTATCAACGGGCTATGGAGATGCCCATCAATAGATATCAATGTGAGTGAGTAGGGATTGCCATGCAACGGATGCACTAGAGCTATAAATATATGAAAGCTCAACAAAAGAAACTAAGTGGGTCTGCATCCAACTTGCTTGCTCATGAAGACCTAGGGCATTTTGAGGAAGCCCATCATTGGAATATACAAGCCAAGTTCTATAATGAAAAATTCCCACTTAGTATATGAAAGTGACAACATAGGAGACTCTCTATCATGAAGATCATGGTGCTATTTTGAAGCACAAGTGTGGAAAAAGAGATAGTAGCATTGTCCCTTCTCTCTTTTTCTCTCATTTTATTTATTTATTTTCTTTCTTCTTCTTTTTTCTTTTTTTCTTTGGCCTTTCTATTTTTTCTTTTTTTTGGCCTTTCTCCTTCATTTTTATTTCTTTTTTTTCTTTTTAAAGTCCGAAGTCTCATCCCGACTTGTGGGGGAATCATAGTCTTCATCATGCTTTCCTCACTGAGACAATGCTCTAATAATGAAGATCATCACACTTCTATTGATTTACAACTCAAGAATTACAACTCAAAGCTAGAACAAGATATGACTCTATATGAATGCCTCCGGCGGTGTACTGGGAGCAATGAATCAAGAGCGACATGTATGAAAATTATGAAGGTGGCTTTGCCACAAATACGATGTCAACTACATGATCATGCAAAGAGCAATATGACAATGATGAAGTGTGTCATAGTAAACGGAACCGTGGAAGGTTGCATGGCAATATATCTCGGAATGGCTATGGAAATGCTATAATAGGTAGGTATGGTGGCTGTGTTGAGGAAGGTAAATAATGGGTGCATGATACCGGCGAAAGTTGCGCGATATAATAGAGGCTAGCAAAGTGGAAGGATGAGTGTGCGTATATCCATGGACTCACAATAGTCATAAAGAACTCATATACTTATTGCAAAAGTCTACTTGCCCTCGAAGCAAAGTACTACTATGCATTCTCCTAGGGGAAGGGTTGGTAGGAGTTAACCATCGCGCAATCCCGACCTCCACTCATAATGAAGGCAATTAAAAGAGCACCTCATGCAACAAATTTGTCACACAACTTTTACCATACGTGCATGCTACGGGACTTGCGAACTACAACAAAAGTATTTCTCAATTTCATAATTACCCACTATTATGACTCTAACATTACTACCTTTATATCTCAAAACAATTATCAAGCATCAAATTGATCCTAGTGTTTTATGCACTTTCTATGATAATTTTTATTATACCCAACTTGGATGCTTATCATTCTAGGACCAAATTTGTAACCATAGCAAATACCATGCTGTTATAAAAGACTCTCAAAATAATATAAGTGAAGCATGAGAGACTAGCAATTTCTTCAAAATTAAGCCACCGCCGTGCTCTAAAAGATATAAGTGAAGCACTAGAGCAAAAACTATCAAGCTCAAAAGATATAAGCAAAGCACATACAGTATTCTAGCAAATTCTAATCAAGTGGGCTTCTACCAAAAGGTGTGTACAGCAAGGATGATTGTGGTAAACTAAAAACCAAATACTAATATAATACACGACGCTCCAAGCAAAACACATATCATGTGGCGAATAAAAATATAGCTCCAAGTAAAGTTACCAATGAACGAAGACGAAAGAGGGGATGCCTTCCCGGGGCATCCCCAAGCTTAGGCTGTTGGCTATTCTTGAATATCTTGGGGTGCCTTGGGCATCCCCAAGATTAGGCTCTTGCCACTCCTTATTCCATAGTCCATCAAAGCTTTACCCAAAACTTGAAAACTTCACAACACAAAACTCAACAGGAAATCTTATAAGCTCCGTTAGTGAAAGAAAACAAAACCACCACATAAGGTACTGTAATGAACTCATTCTTTATTTATTTTGGTGTTAAACCTACTGTATTCCATATAAACTATTTTACTAGCCATAGATGCATCAAAATAAGCAAACAACACACGAAAAATAGAATCTATCAAAAACAGAACAGTCTGTAGCAATCTGTAACTAACGCAAACTTATGGAACTTTAAAAATCCTACCAAAATAGGAAGTCCTGGAAAATTTATCTATTGATCGGAAGCAAAAAGAATCAGTGCAAAAGCACGTTTCTGTGATTTAACAAAACTAATTTCGTGCGTGCAAAGTTTCTGTTTTTCAGAAGAATCAAATCAACTATCATCATAGGTTATCCTATAGGTTCTACTTGGCACAAACACTAATTAAAAGATAAAAACACATCTAAAGAGAAGGTAGATGCAAAATTTATTACTAAACATGAACAAAAACAAAAAACACAAATAAAATTGGGTTGCCTCCCAACTAGCGCTATCGTTTAACGCCCCTAGCTAGGCATAAAAGCGAAGATAGATCTAAGTAGTGCCATCTTTGGCACTCAATTCCTCAATAGAGCACTTATTCTTTAGGGGTTTCTCCCTTTTTAGCAATGACTAAACCTTTAGGTAAAAATTCAAGAAATTCGTTTGTAGCATAGGTTCCTTAACGATAGAGAGACAATTGGGATGAACACTTATGGATTTGAGATCCGCGTCTCCCTTACTAGAAGATTGACCCTTATTTTTGGGAAAATAAATAAAGTTGGCAGTTTTGTTAGGGGGTTTTGGAGTGTTTTTCATGGAAGAAAACGCGGAACCTAAGTTGGTACTGATATCCTCAAGTTTACCGATTCTTGCAGAATCTAGATCTATTTTTTCATTAACTATAGGTTCTTTCTCTTTAAGATTTTTCAAAGTAACTCCAACCCTAGATCCATATTGGGTAATGTGATTATGAATCTTTTTATCCAAATTTTCAATCAACTCAACAGTGGCAATTTTATTTTCAATAATCTCAAGCCGTTGCATAACGCGTTCTAAAGTTAAAATAGTTCCATTAACCAAAAGAGGTGGTGGGGCAAACAAATCTAACATAACATTATAAGCATCAAACGTATGGCTACTCAAGAACTCCCCTCTGGCAACGGTATCAAGAACACATCTATTCCAAGGAGTAGTGCCTACATAAAAATTGTGAAGAAGAACGGAAGTAGAAAGCTTCTTAGTAGATCTATTTTGAGCATTGCAAATTCTATGCCAAGCATCTTTTAAATTTTCTCCCTCCCTTTGCTTAAAATTGAGAATTTCATGTTCGGGAGTGATAACAAGGATAGGAGGACTAGCCATAACGACAAGGTAAACGATCTAACACACGAGCAAACGGAAAAAGGCAAGCGAAAAAGAGGAGAAGATTGGAAAAGAGAGGGCAAATAAAACGGCGAGGGTGAAGTGGGGAGAGGAAAATGAGAGGCAAATGGCAAATAATGTAAATGCGAGGGAGATGAGTTTGTGATGGGTACTTGGTATGTCTTGACTTGAGCGAAGACCTCCCCGGCAACGGCGCCAGAAATCCTTCTTGCTATGTGTTGAGCTTGCGTTGGTTTTCCTTGAAGAGGAAAGGGTGATGCAGCAATAGTAGCGTAAGTATTTCCCTCAGTTTTTGAGAACCAAGGTATCAATCCAGTAGGAGGCTCCTCGAAAGTCCCACGCACCTACACAAACAAACAAAGAACTCACAACCAACGCAATAAAGGTGTTGTCAATTCCTTCACGGCCACTTGCGAAAGTGAGATTTGATAGAGATAGTATGATAAGATAAATATAGTTTTGGTATTTTATAATATATATGCAAATAAAAGTAGATTGAAAGCTTATATGATAAAAGATAGACCCGGGGGCCATAGGTTTCACTAGTGGCTTCTCTCAAGATAGCATAAATAAGACGGTGGGTGAACAAATTACTGTTGAGCAATTGATAGAAAAGCGAATAATTATGAGATTATCTAGGCATGATCATGTATATAGGCATCATGTCTGCGACAAGTAGACAGACTCCTGCCTGCATCTACTACTATTACTCCACACATCGACCGACTCCTGCCTGCATCTAGAGTATTAAGTTCATAAGAACAGAGTAACACATTAAGAAAGATGACATGATGTAGAGGGATAAACTCAAGCAATATGATATAAACCCCATCTTTTTATCCTCGATGGCAACAATACAATACGTGCCTTGCAACCCTTTCTGTCACTGGGTAAGGACACCACAAGATTGAACCCAAAGATAAGCACGTCTCCCATGGCAAGAAAGATCAATCTAGTAGGCTAAACCAAAATGATAATTCAAAGAGACTTGCAAAGATAACTCAATCATCCGTAAAAGAATTCAGAGGAGATTCAAATATTTCTCATAGATAAACTTGATCATAAACCCATAATTCATTGGATCTCGACAAACACACCGCAAAAAGAGTTTACATCGAATAGATCTCCACAAGAGAGGGGGATAACATTGTATTGAGATCCAAAAAGAGAGAAGAAGCCATATAGCTAATAACTATGGACCCGAAGGTCCGTGATAAACTACTCACAACTCATCGGAGGGGATATGGAGTTGATGTAGAAGCCCTCCATGGTCGATTCCCCCTTCGGTGGAGAGCCGGCGAAGGCTCCAAGATGGGATCTCGCGGATACAGAAGGTTATGGCGGTGGAAATTGTGTTTCGTTGGCTCCCTGTATGTTTTCGGGGTATGTAGGTATATATAGGAGGAAGAAGTACGTCGGTGGCCGCCTTTGGGGCCCAGGAGATAGGGGGCGCGCCCAGAGGGGGTGGGCGCGCCTTCCTGTCTCCTGGCCGCCTCGCAAGCTTCTTGATTTGCACTCCAAGTTCTCTGGATCACGCTCATTCCAAAAATCACGCTCCCGAAGGTTTCATTCCGTTTGGACTCCGTTTGATATTCCTTTTCTTCGAAATACTGAAATAGGCAAAAAAACAGCAACATGGGCTGGGCCTCTGGTTAGTAGGTTAGTCCCAAAAATGATATAAATGTGTAAAATAAAGCCCATAAACATCCAAAAGGGGTAATATAATAGCATGGAACAATCAAAAATTATAGATACGTTGGAGACGTATCAGATACCACGGTGATCTTTCCGGTGATCACAACCGCGACCAACACTTGGTCCCAAACGGTGATCCTTACGGCGATCACAACCACGACCAATATTTGGCCTCAAACCGTGATCCTTACGGCGATCACAACCACAACCAATATTTAGCCTCAAACCATGATCCTTACAGCGATCACAACCACGACCAACACTTGGCCTCAAACCATGATCCTTACGTCGATCACAACCAACTTATCTCATCATCGAACCGGGGTTGTTATTAAGCACATTATTCTTATTACTGTTGACTCACAGTGTGACCGACACGAACTGGGCCCTTATCCGCAGGCGCGGCTATTGATAGATTTAATATACACTCTGCAGAGGTTAGTACACTGTACCCACACTGCAGAACCCATGGCCTCGCATTCCTCTTCGGGAGGACCAACAGCGTTCAGATAAAACCGTCCTACTGCCATGACACTCTCCCGGCCACTCCGACTTACTCCCCACTGGGCTAAGTCATGGGTGGCCCCGTGTCTACCAAAGACACAATGACCACCATCGTGGCCAAAACAATAAATGATCCCAAACGGGGACCCGTCGGCTATAAAAACTACAGGCACACAAGGTTATGTCTGCTTACCGGGCCAGGGTACCGCACACCCGTAACCTTCCCCTCGTTGGAGGCACCGGCGAGAGGCATGACAATAGTCCCAGTTAGGGCCGTCCCATACCGGCAAGCGTGGTTGCACTGGTCAACTCGATTCAGCAGCACCATGACTCAGCCAATAGTTGTTCAAGTTCAATTTAATCTGGTTAAACTTGAATGCAAATATGCTGAGCCATAATAAAATAACATGATGCAAATTACAATGCATGAACATGATACAACATAATCATGAGGGTATCACATAACTATCCACCATACCAACAATGAATCATATCCACTGAGCATGGCATACTGACTAGCATGCACATCACTAGTACATACTTCTCCGAAACATAGCATGACCACTAGCATCAACAATAAATATCATGCAAGGACATATCAAAAATGCCATCATGCAAGCATTTAACCAACTGGATGCAATGGAACATGCATAACAACGGTACTCGGGACAGACAGCAGTCATGCACCGAAGACCATCACCAACATCAACATGTACTACTAGCAAGCATAAACATATGAAAGGAAATACTAGCAGGTAGAACATGATAACAGAGTACAAGACAACATAGCACAAAAGTGAACATGCAAATCTAAACATCACCAGAACAACGATAACCATCTTTTCAACAAGCAAACATGATTCAACTTGAATGCTACTGAATGAATATCATGCAAGTGGGTATTGTGGCTTGCCTTGGGTGGAAGAAATCACTAGGAGAAAGTGCAAGAAACTCACGGAAAGAATCGCCGGAACTCGTTCTCTCTCAGAGGGGGCTGATTAAGGGCAAGGGCATAATGGACATTTTCACAGTGGCAAACCATAGTGAAAATGCAACCAACAGAACGGGCTCGACGAGACGAAGAAGTGGGCTTTGGATTCAGCTGATTTGGAGTTACGGTTAGAAAGTTGTGAGGTGTTTTCTGCCAGGGACCTATCTATAAGAAAAATATTTTCAAATAGGGGCCTGGACAGAAAACTGAAAGCGTATTTTGGAAACCACGTTTCCACTTGCCACGTGGGCTGAGGCGTCTGGGCCATTGGTGTGTGGGGCCCAGGGGCAGGGGGAGGGGGCCAGCGAATCGTCGTCTTCCTCCTCCTGCCTCCCCGATCGGAGACAGAGGAGCAAAGCAGGGGATGTGGGCGCGGTGAGGGGCCCAGGCGGCTCTGGCCAAGTCCGGCTAGGCAATGGCCACCGGCGGGCGCAGCTCAGCCGGCCGCAGCAGAGAGAGGCAGCAGGGACGGCAGGGATGCCTTGGGGAAGTGGCGACAGGAGGAGAACAGAGATGAGCAGGGCGGGCACCGACGATGGAACGGGCTGCTCCGGCCACCTCAGGCCAAGGCACGGGCACCGACGGGTTCAGGGCGGAGCACCGCATCCATACAGAGGCAAAGGAGACACTGGAGAGTGGTGGAGAGGCGAACTCCGGCGAGACCGGACGACTCTAGTGGTCGGGGAGGCTTGGGGAGAGGCTGGTGAGGTGCAGAGGGATTCGGGGTCCTTATATAGGCGCGGGGGAGAGCTCGAGAGCTCACGAGCGAGCTCCGGACCGAGCTTTAATGGAGGGCAGAGGTTGGACGCGGCACGGGCATGGCGCTAGCGGCACATTTAAGGCAAACGACGACAAAGAAGCGACGCAGGGCAATGCAGTCGATCACGGGCGAGCTCCAGGACATGAATGGAGGTCGAGACGAGGAGGGAGGAGACGAGCACAGTGGCCGGACCGATCCAGAGCTTGCACTGTGTGTGACGCCAGCGTGATCACCACGAGCTCTGGTACAAACGGCGCGTTCTGGCCGGGCCGACCATGTCCAGTAGATAGACCGTCGTCCCCTTAGTCAAAATGAGGAAATAAATAGGTCCAGGGGCAAATAAGTGATTTGCAGTTAGCTCCAAAGTAAATCAGAAAGAAGGTGTTTGCAACTTGCTGTGGTGACACCAGCTTGATAACGTGGTAAAAAGTTTGTCTCGGAGGTTTATCCATCGAAAGACTACAGTCCTGGAGGTTTTGAGGAGAAATGGACCAAGAATTAATATAGTTGCTTCACAACTGCATTTTTGGTCCAGAAATGAAGATCATGATGATGCTCTCACATGGAGTATCAAATTGAGCTTAAATTGGGCAAGGCTTTATTATTTGGACATATGAAGATGCTGTAAAAAGCTCATACCAAATGGACAAGCCAAAATGGCACTTGCTTCAAAAACATCCCTGCTGACCAAAAATTTGAAATAATTTTGGTGATCAAATGGCTCATTTAAATGATGCCAAATTGGGTGGAGAGATGTTTTATGGGTAGAAGAATGATCTGGTAATTTATAAGGATTTTTGAAGCAATACAAAATACACTTGCTTCATAACCTGAAAATATTGCCAAAATCAAAGATATGCTCCTGTGCTCACATAGATGATTGGATGGGGCTGCAAATGGGTGGAAGGGGTTAATATGATCACATTAAGGAGTGTGCAAAATTTCAACGCATTTGGGTACTCCTAGCTAGTACTTCCTTCACAAAGCCTTCTGTTTTACAGAAACTTTGAAAATTCACTGAGGAGGATTGGCTAGGCAAATAAATTTGAACTTGTGCATGGGGAAATTATTTGGACATATAAACATGCCCAAAAAGGTTGGGAGCCACTAGGAAAAATATAAATGACACTTCCTTCACAAAGTGCCATTTAGGGCAGAAAGGAAGAATAATTATTGGGGAATTATTTTTGAACTAGACAAGGCAATGTTTGGGCATATTTGAGCTATATATGACCCAAAGGAATTATGAGACTTGATTGGGGATTTTTGGATGGACAGAAATATAGGTTGCTTCACAACCTAGAGCAGATAGGGTCATTCCTTTAATAGGAAAAGGAATTTTCCCTAGAGAAGAATTTTAGGGTTCTGTCAAGGAGTGAAGTGTCATGATCTTGGCAAGGTTTTTAGAATGATGAGCCACTTGGGAGGGGAAATGAGGATGATTTCCCAGGTGGCAAGGTCACAGAACCACTCCAAAAAGAAAAACAGAGCAAAAACCAAATAAATCAAAAGAAAAAGATAAGGGCCAAAATCAAGGCTGTTACAAGTTTGTGCAAAACGGAGGTCCGTTTTGGGTCGTGTGTTGTAGTTGGCCTTACAAGTGGGACCGCAGTTGAGGAAACCGACTATCGGTAAACCCCCACCTCTCCCGCCGTGCGATGGCTGAGTTAGAGAAATGACGAGGTTGAAAGAGATTGCTCTAGCACGGACTCCAAGAAATATGGTGTCAGATGGAAGTCGTGCTGGTGGTGTGTGCCATACTCCTGGATGTGAATGCTTGTTCTAGCCCATGCCACCCGACTACTCCTACTACTTATATAGTGGTAGTATCGAGGATTCGAGGTGCTGGTTACGTACAACGAACACATTAACATATGGCCCACCTCACACCGTGGCCAAATTTCCTGGAGTCTGTGCTAGGTTAAAATGTGTTCTTTGTGAGGGTGGGTGGTTGGTCTCAAGTTTAAAACTTGTTGTATTACGTATATGTAGACGTAGAGATAGTGTCGTAGTTCTGGAAGTTTGAACCCAAACATCAGAATGCAATTTCTACTGGACTCATCCGAGGAACTAGGATGATGGGATTCGCAGCTACAGTAAAAACACCCGCTCGACGCGCGAAGCATGTGAAGCTAGTACAAATAGTGTACTACTATTGTTGATTGGCCTGATCCGATAACCTATTGCAACGCACATACAATTATGTATTCGGAAAACATTTTTTTGCCTCGTCGCAACACTCACTCAGAGAAGCGACTCGAAAGCCATTCATAAATTTAGTAAGTTTATCACAGGCATATCATTTTATTACATACAACAGGTCATCAACCCACATCGACAATGAGGATACATTATAAATACTAAAGTTTTCATCACACAACAAATAACAAGCAATGAAATGAACTTAAACTCAACCAATCCTCAGCGTTGGAAATGCCTACTTTGAACCACAAGTGATTCTTTGGGAAGGGCCATCCATTGTCGATCTCGAGACCAATGCAGGACTGATCATCTAGGCTGAAGTGGCCTACTATATCAGTACCAGGGTAGGGAACCACCGAAATGTCCGAGGTATAGATGTAGTTGCTTCTCATAAATGGTAGTAACGTTGTGTCAATAGCAGTTGGATCACCTTTCACCATCATTGGATAGTTTTGTCCAAGGAAGAGTGAGTTTTCTCCAAGACTATCAATTACGTACAAGGGAGAAGGTGTTGGCGCTAGCACACTAGTATCCATCCCGAATACCATGCAACGGGTGTTGGAATAGGTCCGGAGAGTGCGACCATGGGAGACAACACCTGCTTCCTTAGTAGTAACATCAGTAGTGGGCTGTATACAGACAAGAAGGGGTGATCCATCGGAATAAGTTGCCAGGCGCCACTGAGTATATGGGCACTGCTCGTCCTCATGCTCGTGATTATCAGCATCGTCATCTCCCCCTTGGTTATAAAAATTTTCAAGTATAGGTGGTGGAATGTTCACAGGACCTTGGAAACACAAGAAGAAGGTTAATTAGTAAAGGGAAACTTTCTAACCCGCATGCATGTGGATTAAACAATTATAATTACCATGGAAGACAAACGTACGAAACTACGAGTATCCCATGCAAAAACAATGCCATGAGTGGTGGAAGCAAATACAAGACCCTCGTATTGAATTGCATCACAGTACTCATCTATGTATAGAAACTGATTTTGAGCAATATCCATCTAGTCTAACCACAAAGGACGGCAACAAGCTTGTCGAAGATAGCAACAACTACATAGTTCTTGTAATTCCAAGAGCGGTTGGGAACTCGACAAATTGCTATCTTCTGTAGAAGACAATCACCATGATCGTATTTGAACGTGCGTAGAATACCGGTGTGCTCAACTCTGGGCAGTCTGCTAAGATTTTTGGAAGTGGAACCCGGTGACGAGTGTACACATTCACAAGTTCCCACTTGCTGTTGTACTCAATATAAACAACCCAATCTCCATTTGTGCCTGCCCAAGCCTTGCCCTCAAGCGATGGCATCTTAACATCATACGTATCATTATCAAGCGGCATCAACTTGCACAAGGCGAGGCCTCCATCGTCCCCGCGCCAGTCATCAGTGTCACAGCGAAGAAGATAGGGGAGATCAAATCATTCCTTAACCCTTGGGTTACTTGTAATGATGTTATTAGTTGACTCGAGAATGGTCTTGGACGAACCTGCCATGCTAGCCGAGGTGATGATAACGCACCGATCAATGAGTTTCTCCACCATGTCATCTTTCAGATTAGGGCAAGAATAACAGGGTCATTTCCGGCCTGTTCCCTCCATGGAGAATACGATCGAACAATGGCAGAAGGAAGGGTGAAGGCAAATGGAGGAGGGAGGAAGAGTGTCGGTGTCAAAACCGGCGGATCTCGGGTAGGGGGTCCCGAACTGTGCGTCTAGGCGGATGGTAAGAGGAGACAAGGGACACGATGTTTTACCCAGGTTCGGGTCCTCTTGATGGAGGTAACACCCTACGTCCTGCTTGATTAATATTGATGATGTGTATTACAAGAGTGGATCTATCACAAGATCAAGGAGGCTAAACCCTAGAAGCTAGTCTATGGTATGATTGTTGTAATGAATGTTGTGTCCTACGGACTAAAGCCCTCCGGTTTATATAGACATCGGAGAGGGCTAGGGTTACACAGAGTCGGTTACAATGGTAGGAGATCTACATATCCGTATTGCCATGCTTGCCTTCCACGCCAAGGAAAGTCCCATCCGGACACGGGACGAAGTCTTCAATCTTGTATCTTCAGAGTCTTGGAGTCCGGCGGACGATGATAGTCCGGCTATCCGGACACCCCCTAGTCCAGGACTCCCTCAGTAGCCCCTGAACCTGGCTTCAATGACGATGAGTCCAACGCGCATAATGTTCGGCATTGCAAGGCGGGTTCCCTCTCCGAATAATCCATAGAAGATTGTGAACACCAGGATAGTGTCCGGCTCTGCAAAATAAATTCCACCGTAGAAAGAATAAAATGTACACAAGTTCAATCTGCTGACGTACTCCATGGCATGACGTCACGCCACTACCAAGCCTTTACTTGAATCGTTTTTTATTATACCACCTCAGCGCGTTTAGCGAAGCGGTTTCCTTGGCACGTCTTGTCGAAGCAGAGATCGTGTTCCCCTTATTCCGGGATTCTCATCAATACGGACGTGGGTAACCCAACCGCGCCATTGATGGTGGCGCTTGGGAGATAAGCGAGTTTTACCAGGCTAGTGGGGATGCATAGTCTTCGTCCGCCTATATATAAGGGATAAGGATTCACCTTTTCACCTACGCCTTCTTCCTCCTTTGCTTATCCATCTCCGCGCACTCGAGCTCCAGCGCCCAAGTTCGCGCATATCGTCTCAACCTTCTCCGACCATGTCCGGAGCGGGAGGTAAATGGTTGGCCTCCGCCGTTAAGGAGGAGCACATCGCCAAACTGCGCAGCGCCGGATACCTCTCCGGCGACGTCGCGCACCGGCTGCCCGACGAGGGGCAGCTCATCCCCACCCCCAGGCCCCATGAGAGGGTCGTTTTCCTTCCCCACTTCCTCCGTGGACTGGGCTTTCCACTTCACCCCTTTGTCCGGGGGCTCATGTTCTACTATGGCTTGGATTTCCATGATCTGGCGCCGAACTTCATCCTCAACATCTCGGCGTTTATCGTCGTGTGCGAGGCCTTCCTCTGCATCCAGCCCCACTTCGGCTTGTGGCTCAAGACCTTCAATGTCAAGCCGAAGGTAGTGAAGGGCACTCAAGCGGAGTGCGGAGGCGCCATGTTGGGCAAGATGCCCAACGTCCTTTGGTTCGAAGGGGCCTTCGTGGAATCCATCAAGGGGTGGCAGTCGGGGTGGTTGTATATCACCGAGCCACGCGACCCTACGTGGGCGGCGGCCCCCGAGTTCAGATCTGGTATCCCTACGCAGCTCACCTCCTAGAAAGAGAAGGGCTTGCTGTGGGGTAATTCGAAGGAGCTGACGGGACTCCAAGCCTGTATCCAGAAGCTGGTGAACAGGAAGCTCAGGCCGGTTAACGTGGTCCAAGTCATGCTCGTCCGCCGGATTCTCCCATGCCAAGAACGGGCATTCAATCTGTGGGAGTTCGATCCGGAACAGCACCAGGCGTTGAGCAGGCTCTTCGACATGACGTACGAAGGCGCCTGGAGGGTGCTGTTTAAGGGCGCCGAAGCCCCCGCATCCGCGACGGAAGATCGCGGATTTCACTCGCAGCGTCCAGCTGACGAGGTAAGTGATTCTACCCCTTCACGGGACACTTGTTGTTAATAGTTTGATTCTGAGCGGGTTTCAATCTCCCTTTTCCTTTGACAGGACTGGATGAAGAAGGCGGAGCAGCTCGTCTGTCCGGCTCCCATGCCAGAAAACCCAGTAGACGCCCGTCTAGCGGGGCTGCTGGTTCCGGCACCGCATGTGGTGCCGGAGAAGAAGGCCAAGAAGGTGGCCACGGGTACTCGAAAGAGTTCCCGTTTTCAGGTTTCCGACGAATCCGAGGCGGACTCCTCCCCCGAAGATGAGGAGGAGGAAGAGGACTCTCTCCCAGAGGAGGGAGAGAGGAAGAGGAAGGCTTCCCCAACAAGGGAGGCCGAAGGGTCCAAGAGGGGAAGAACTATTCCCCCGGACAGCTCTGCCAACACCAACGTTGGCGACGAAGAGTGGCCTTCAAGGGCCAGGCCTCCGGCGAGGTCGTAAGTATCTGGATTCCTGAATGATTTATAATTTCTCTTTTGTGTCACATAGCGTCCTTCTAATGCCGCATACTGCCTGCAGTCCGGCCGATGATGATCTCCCCGCTTCATCGAGCGGGTCGTTGGCTCCGTCGGATGTGGATTCCATCCCGACTGCCTCCACCCCTCGCGCCGCTGAGGACGCCGAGGTGGGGTCCCAGGAAGGGACCCATCAGGAGGAGGCTCCGGAGGTGCCGCAAGGCAGCCTCCCGGACTTTGTGCCGGACTCCACGCTGGAACCCGCAGTGGTTCCGGAGTTTGGCAGGCGGCCCCTTCACAAGAAGGGCAAGATCGTGACGCCGGCGGCCTCCGTCCTCCAACCGGAGGCGCCGGACAACTTGCTGGAGGTGCTCAAAGGCGCTTCCATCGAGGAAGAACACCGCACTATTATGAGTGCGGTGATTCAGAAGGTTCAGCTCGCCAAGAGCGGGCTGACCGAAGCCTGCAGTAGCCTTCTAACAGGCTTTGAGGTAAGAAGTTAAAATTATGTAATGTAATACCGCATAGATAGTAGCCCCTAATGCTCAGTTCGGTGTTCGGAAAGAAAAGCCGGACTAAGGATCTAAAAAGATATACACAGGGTTGCTAAAAAGTATGTCAATATGGGTTTGCAGGCTGTGCTGCTGACCTCTGCCGCACTGACCGCGGAGGTTGGTGCATTGAAGCAGGATCTCCAGCGGTTCGAGCAAGAGCTCAGCCGTGCCAAGAAGCAGCTCGAGGACAAAGAAGGTGAGTAACACCACTTTGAATAGTTACCTTACAGAAAAGGATTTAGGTTGCAATAAAAGAATAACAAGGATAACATGGGTACTGCAGGGGCCACGAACGAGGTGGCAACCCTGAAGGAGGCTGTGTCCGCGGCCGAACGCAATGCGGCCGCAGAACGGGCAGAGCGAGAGAAGCAGGAGGCGCGGGCTGCGGAGGTGCGGCAAGAGCTCTAGGCTCTCATGGAGAAGCATGAGAGTTTGGAGCGCGACTCAAAGACTCGAGAGTCCGAGCTCGCCTCGGCTCTCGAAAGTGCCAAGTCCGCCAAGGCCGAGGCCCGTAAGGCCCTTCAGGAGGTGGAAGATGTGAAGAAAATAGCGGCGGGTAAGGCATTTTTCATGCAAAGCAAGCATGTTAATGTAAACTACCTGACACTTACCCAAATTCGGAGCTCTCCAGGAGCGTTTGCAGATTTGCCTCGCAGTGTATCCGATGCCGCCGCATTCTACCGTGGTGAGGAGGGGAGCTCAACGGAGAAGGTCTTCTAGTCTCAGTATGCTGAGGCCGGCCACCCGGTGCCCCCTAGCGACCAGCTGAAGCAGCTGGTCGAACTCCACAAGGTAGCTGAGGAGGCCATGAAGGGCCTCATAGTCCGGCTGTGGCCTGGAGAGGCCATGCCTGGGAGCTACTTCGGCCTCGTGCGACGGCTGGTGGATGCGTGCCCCTGGGTGGAGGTCATCAAGCGCTCCTCCTGTATTGAAGGTGCTCGTCGGGCCCTTGCCCGCGCAAAGGTGCACTGGGGCAGGCTGGATGCGGAGAGGCTTCTTACTGACCCGCCGCCAGCGGGCAAGGAGTATCGTACGCCCTAAATGTACTATAAGACTGTCCTGAAGGGTGCCCGCAATATTGCGGATGAGTGCCCCAGAGATGTAGTGAGTAAACTCGCTATGTATTATCCTATGCGCTGAAAACTTTGTTCATATGCGCTAAGCAACGCTTGTTTAATTTAAAATATTACCTTCTGTGCGGCCGTTTATAAAATCTGAGAGATGGCAAGTCGTTGGCTTCAGCCCCCATGCCACTAGTGCTGGGGTGTTCGGGATAAACTTGAGCACTCTTGTTCCCATTTTTGGGTCCATCTAGGGAGGCGCTCAACACAACGAACAAGGCAACCGGACTTATAATGCTTGAACACTCTCACTTAGCCATAGAATTCTATAATTTTAAATTTCGGCGAAGCCCCTAGTATTCGGAAGACCGAATTCGGGGCGCTATCCACGCCTTCGTCGGACATTATCCGGTACTTTGCTCGAAGCGGCATAAGTCTTTAGGGACCCGAAAAGACCTCTTGAACAGCGACCAGTCTCTCGCCTTATCATGCCAGTCAGTTTTAGCTTTCTCCACTGAGGTGCTCGCCCAGCTCAACCGGGGCGCAATCGCAGTGGTTCTCCCAGTGCCACCTTAGCCGACAGAACGGAACGTAAGGCACCAAAACGTGGGAGCCGGGCAAACCCAACTATTGACCCAAGACATGATTCAGAGCCGATTCATATAATGCTATAAGTTCGGGGTGCCGCACTTGTGAAAGTGTTCGGACTTATCACACCATAATGCGGGGAACATAAGCCCATGGTGTATTCGGCCGTACCAAAATATACGGGTGCAAGATGTCATTAGTGAACATATATGTAAAGTAATGCGTTTACAGGCAAAAAGTGCTGCATTATTTATTCAAGGAATTCTGCTATGAGTGCGGAAGGATACAAATAGTGCGGTAAGCAAGGGATTGGACTAAATAAACATGTCCCCCCTCCCGGGGTGGGTTGCGGACTGGTGTATATAATCGAATTTAATGCTCGTAATGGAGACCACCTGAGTGTTCGTCGCAACCTTTTTCCCTCCCTAGCTGTTGCATCGTGAGTTCGGCTGGGTCGCCGTCGGACAGGGCCTCTGATGAACGGAGTCCTGTGTATACAAAGAAGGAAAATAGGAAAAAAAAGAGAGACACACTTGTGAGCTCCTGGTGTGGTCGAGCCGCACTCTGGGTCTGTTGTGGTCGTGCCCCTCCCCCTAGACCCATGGTATCTCCAGAGCGTAATGATGTACGCGGAGGGTTGGTCTTGCAATCATGCGAGGGCTGGGGTTGGGGCCGCATTGCTACGCGTGCTCGGAACGTGCTAGGTGGTCTTGGTTGATGTTCCTCCGGGCACGTTTGGCCATGTCCGGCCGTTTAACGGCTGGACTCGAAAATTGCCTTAGAAGGCTGCTCTGTACTTCTGCTGCGAGAGCCGCTGTATGTTCCTCCGTTCGGAGGGAGCATTCCGTATTTCCGTTGACCGTAATGACTCCACGAGGGCCTGGCATCTTGAGCTTGAGGTATGCATAATGCGGCACCACGTTGAACTTTGCAAATGCGGTTCGTCCGAGCAGAGCATGATAGCCGCTGCGGAACGGGACTATGTCGAAGATTAACTCCTCGCTCCGGAAATTATCCGGGGATCCGAAGACCACTTCCAGCGTGACTGAGCCTGTACAATTTGTTGGGGAACGTAGTAATTTCAAAAAATTTCCTACGCACACGCAAGATCATGGTGATGATATAGCAAAGAGAGGGGAGAGTGTTCGTCCACGTACCCTCGTAGACCGTAAGCGGAAGCATTAGCACAACCCGGTTGATGTAGTCGTACGTCTTCACGATCCGACCGATCCAAGCACCGAACGTACGGAGCCTCCGAGTTCAGCACACGTTTAGCTCGATGATGATCTCCGGCCCTCCGATCCAGCAAAGGCTCCGGAGATGAGTTCCATCAGCACGACGGCATGGTGACGATGATGATGCTCTACCGGCGCAGGGCTTCGCCTAAACTCCGCGACGATATGACCGAGGTGGAATATGGTGGAAGGGGGCACCGCACACGGCTAAGGAACGATCCGTAGATCAACTTGTGTGTCTATGGGGTGCCCCCGCCCCCGATATAAAGGAGCCAGGGGGGAGGAGGCCGCCGGCCTAAGGGGGCGCGCCAAGGGGGGAGTCCTACTCCCACCGGGAGTAGGACTCCCCTTTTCCAAGTTGGAGTAGGAGAGAAAGGGGAAAGAGGGGGAAGAGGGGAAGGAAAAGGGGGGGCGCCGCCCCCCTTCCCTTGTCCTATTCGGACTAGGAGGGGGAGGGGCGCGCGGCCCCCTCCTTGCTCCTTCCTCTTCTCCCTCTTGGCCCATGTAGGCCCATTAACCCCCCCGGGGGGTTCCGGTAACCTCCCGGTACTCCGGTAAAATGCCGATTTCACCCGGAACCATTCCGATGTCCAAACATAGGCTTCCAATATATCAATCTTTATGTCTCGAGAATTCTGAGACTCCTCGTCATGTCCGTGATCACATCCGGGACTCCGAACAAACTTCGGTACATCAAAACTTATAAACTCATAATAAAACTGTCATCGAAAAGTTAAGCGTGCGGACCCTACGGGTTCAAGAACTATGTAGACATGACCTAAAACCATTCTCGGTCAATAACCAATAGCGGGACCTGGATGCCCATATTGGTTCCTACATATTCTATGAAGATCTTTATCGGTCAAACCGCATAGCAACATACGTTGTTCCCTTTGTCATCGGTATGTTACTTGCCTGAGATTTGATCGTCGGTATCCAAGTCTCTTTACTCGTTCTGTAATACGTCATCTCATAACTAACTCATTAGTTATAATGCTTGCAAGGCTTAAGTGATGAGTATTACCGAGAGGGCCCAGGGATACCTCTCCGACAATCGGAGTGACAAAACCTAATCTCGAAATACGCCAACTCAACATGTACCTTTGGAGACACCTGTAGTACTCCTTTATAATCACCCAGTTACGTTGTGACGTTTGGTAGTACCCAAACTGTTCCTCCGGTAAACGGGAGTTGCATAATTCTCATAGTTACAGGAACATGTATAAGTCATGAAGAAAGCAATAGCAGAATACTAAACGATCAAGTGCTAAGCTAACGGGATGGGTCATGTCAATCACATCATTCTCCTAATGATGTGATCCCATTAATCAAATGACAACACATGTCTATGGTTAGGAAACATAACCATCTTTGATTAATGAGCTAGTCAAGTAGAGGCATACTAGTGACTATATGTTTGTCTATGTATTCACACATGTATCATGTTTCCGGTTAATACAATTCTAGCATGAATAATAAACATTTATCATGATATGAGGAAATAAATAATAACTTTATTATTGCCTCTAGGGCATATTTCCTTCAGTCTCCCACTTGCCACTAGAGTCAATAATCTGGATTACATAGTAATGATCCTAACACCCATGGAGTCTTGGTGCTGATCATGTTTTGCTCGTGAGAGAGGCTTAGTCAACGGGTCTGCAACATTCAGATCCGTATGTATTTTGCAAATCTCTATGTCTCCCACTTGGACTTGGTCCCGAATGGAATTGAAGCGTCTCTTGATGTGCTTGGTCCTATTGTGAAATCTGGATTCCTTTGCCAAGGCAATTGCACCAGTATTGTCACAGAAGATCTTCATTGGTTCAGATGCACTAGGTATGACACCTAGATCGGAAATGAACTCCTTCATCCAGACTCCTTCATTCGCTGCTTCAGAAGCAGCTATGTACTCCGCTTCACATGTAGATCCCGCCACGACGCTTTGTTTAGAACTGCACCAACTTACAGCTCCACCGTTTAATATAAACACGTATCCGGTTTGCAATTTAGAATCGTCCGGACCAGTGTCAAAGTTTGCATCGACGTAACCTCTTACGACTAGCTCTTTGTCACCTCCATATACGAGAAACATATCCTTAGTCCTTTTTAGGTATTTTAGGATGTTCTTGACCGCTATCCAGTGATCCACTCCTGGATTACTTTGGTACCTTCCTGCTAAGCTTATTGCTAAGCATACGTCAGGCCTGGTACACAGCATTGCATACATGATAGAGCCTATGGCTGAAGCATAGGGAACATCTTTCATTTTCTCTCTATCTTCTGATGTGGTCGGGCATTGAGTTTGACTCAACTTCACACCTTGTAGCACAGGCAAGAATCCTTTCTTTGCCTGATCCATTTTGAACTTTTTCAAAATTTTGTCAAGGTATGTGCTTTGTGAAAGTCCTATTAAGCGTCTTGATCTATCTCTATAGATCTTGATGCCCAATATATAAGCAGCTTCACCAAGGTCTTTCATTGAAAAACTTTTATTCAAGTATCCCTTTATGCTATCCAGAAATTCTATATCATTTCCAATTAATAATATGTCATCTACATATAAAACTAGAAATGCTACAGAGCTCCCACTCACTTTATTGTAAATACAGGCTTCTCCAAAAGTCTGTATAAAACAATATGCTTTGATCACACTATCAAAGCGTTTATTCCAACTCCGAGATGCTTGCACCAGTCCATAAATGGAACGCTGGAGCTTGCACACTTTGTTAGCACCTTTTGGATCAACAAAACCTTCCGGCTGCATCATATACAACTCTTCTTCCAGAAATCCATTCAAGAATGCAGTCTTGACATCCATTTGCCAAATTTCATAATCATGAAATGCAGCAATAGCTAACATGATTCGGACAGACTTAAGCATCGCTACGGGTGAGAAAGTCTCATCGTAGTCAACCCCTTGAACTTGTCGAAAACCTTTCGCAACAAGTCGAGCTTTATAGACAGTTACATTACCATCAGCGTCAGTCTTCTTCTTAAAGATCCATTTATTCTCAATAGCTTGCCGATCATCGGGCAAGTCAACCAAAGTCCATACTTTGTTTTCATACATGGATCCCATCTCAGATTCATGGCCTCTAGCCATTTTGCGGAATCTGGGCTCATCATCGCTTCCTCATAGTTCGTAGGTTCATCATGGTCTAGTAACATGACTTCCAGAATAGGATTGCCGTACCACTCTGGTGCGGATCTTACTCTGGTAGACCTACGAGGTTCAGCAGAAACTTGATCTGAAGTTTCATGATCAATATCATTAGCTTCCTCACTAATTGGTGTAGTTGTCACAGGAACCAGTTCTTGTGATGAACTACCTTCCAATAAGGGAGTAGATACAGTTATCTCATCAAGTTCTACTTTCCTCCCACTCACTTCTTTCGAGAGAAACTCCTTCTCTAGAAAGGATCCGAATTTAGCAACGAAAATCTTGCCCTCAGATCTGTGGTAGAAGGTGTACCCAATAGTCTCCTTTGGGTATCCTATGAAGACACATTTCTCGATTTGGGTTCGAGCTTATCTGGTTGAAGTTTCTTCACATAAGCATCGCAGCCCCAAACTTTAAGAAACGACAACTTTGGTTTCTTGCCAAACCACAGTTCATAAGGTGTCGTCTCAACGGATTTTGATGGTGCCCTATTTAACGTGAATGCGGCCGTCTCTAAAGCATAACCCCAAAACGATAGCGGTAAATCGGTAAGAGACATCATAGATCGCACCATATCAAGTAAAGTACGATTACGACGTTCGGACACACCATTCCGTTGTGGTGTTCCAGGTGGCGTGAGTTGCGAGACTATCCCGCATTGTTTCAAGTGTAGACCAAACTCGTAACTCAAATATTCTCCTCCACGATCAGATCGTAGAAACTTTATTTTCTTGTTACGATGATTTTCCACTTCACTCTGAAATTCTTTGAACTTTTCAAATGTTTCAGACTTGTGTTTCATCAAGTAGATATACCCATATCTGCTCAAATCATCTGTGAAGGTGAGAAAATAACGATATCCGCCACGAGTCTCAACATTCATTGGACCACATACATCTGTATGTATGATTTCCAACAAATCTGTTGCTCTCTCCATAGTACCGGAGAACGGTGTTTTAGTCATCTTGCCCATAAGGCACGGTTCGCAAGTACCAAGTGATTCATAATCAAGTGATTCCAAAAGCCCATCATTATGGAGTTTCTTCATGCGCTTTACACCGATATGACCTAAACGGCAGTGCCACAAATAAGTTGCACTATCATTATCAACTCTGCATCTTTTGGTTTCAACACTATGAATATGTGTATCACTACTATCGAGATTCAATAAAAATAGACCACTCTTCAAGGGTGCATGGCCATAAAAGATATTACTCATATAAATAGAACAACCATTATTCTCTGATTTAAATGAATAACCGTCTCGCATCAAACAAGATCCAGATATAATGTTCATGCTCAACGCAGGCACCAAATAACAATTATTTAGGTCTAAAACTAATCCCGATGGTAGATGTAGAGGTAGCATGCCGACCGCGATCATATCGACTTTGGAACCATTTCCCACGCGCATCGTCACCTCGTCCTTAGCTAATCTTCGCTTAATCTGTAGTCCCTATTTCGAGTTGCAAATATTAGCAACAGAACCAGTATCAAATACCCAGGTGCTACTGCGAGCATTAGTAAGGTACACATCAATAACATGTATATCACATATACCTTTGTTTACTTTGCCATCCTTCTTATCCGCCAAATACATGGGGCAGTTCCGCTTCCAGTGTCCAGTCTGCTTGCAGTAGAAGCACTCAGTTTCAGGCTTAGGTCCAGACTTGGGTTTCTTCTCTTGAGCAGCAACTTGCTTGCCGTTCTTTTTGAAGTTCCCCTTCTTCTTCCCTTTGCCCTTCTTCTTGAAACTAGTGGTCTTGTTGACCATCAACACTTGATGCTCCTTCTTGATTTCTACCTTCGCGGCTTTCAGCATCGCGAAGAGCTCGGGAATAGTCTTGTTCATCCCTTGCATATTATAGTTCATCACGAAGCTCTTGTAGCTTGGTGGCAGTGATTGGAGAATTCTGTCAATGACGCTATCATCCGGAAGATTAACTCCTAGTTGAATCAAGTGATTATTATATCCAGACATTTTGAGTATATGCTCACTGACAGAACTATTCTCCTCCATCTTGCAGCTGTAGAACTTATTGGAGACTTCATATCTCTCAATCCGGGCATTTGCTTGAAATATTAACTTCAACTCCTGGAACATCTCATATGCTCCATGACGTTCAAAACGTCGTTGAAGACCCGGTTCTAAGCCGTAAAGCATGGCACATTGAACTATCGAGTAGTCATTAGCTTTGCTCTGCCAGACGTTCTTAACGTCGTCAGTTGCATCAGCAGCAGGCCTGGCACCCAGCGGTGCTTCCAGGACGTAACTTTTCTGTGCAGCAATGAGGATAATCCTCAGGTTACGGACCCAGTCCATGTAATTGCTACCATCATCTTTCAACTTTGCTTTCTCAAGGAACGCATTAAAATTCAACGGAACAACAACACGAGCCATCTATCTACAAACAAACATAGACAAGCAAAATACTATCAGGTACTAAGTTCATGATAAATTTAAGTTCAATTAATCATATTACTTAAGAACTCCCACTTAGACAGACATCTCTCTAGTCATCTAAGTGATCACGTGATCCAAATCAACTAAACCATGTCCGATCATCACGTGAGATGGAGTAGTTTCAATGGTGAACATCTCTATGTTGATCATATCTACTATATGATTCACGCTCGACCTTTCGGTCTCCGTGTTCCGAGGCCATATCTGTATATGCTAGGCTCGTCAAGTATAACCTGAGTATTCCGCGTGTGCAACTGTTTTGCACCCGTTGTATTTGAACGTAGAGCCTATCACACCCGATCATCACGTGGTGTCTCAGCAGGAAGAACTTTCACAACGGTGCATACTCAAGGAGAACACTTCTTGATAATTAGTGAGAGATCATCTTACAATGCTACCATCAATCAAAGCAAGATAAGATGCATAAAGGATAAACATCACATGCAATCAATATAAGTGATATGATATGGCCATCATCATCTTGTGCTTGTGATCTCCATCTTCGAAGCACCGTCATGATCACCATCGTCACCGGCGCGACACCTTGATCTCCATCGTAGCATCGTTGTCGTTACGCCATCTATTGCTTCTACGACTATCGCTACCGCTTAGTGATAAAGTAAAGCAATTACAGGGCGTTTGCATTTCATACAATAAAGCGACAACCATATGGCTCCTGCCAGTTGCCGATAACTTCGGTTACAAAACATGATCATCTCATACAATAAAATATAGCATCACATTTTGACCATATCACATCACAACATGCCCTGCAAAAACAAGTTAGACGTCCTCTACTTTGTTGTTGCAAATTTTACGTGGCTGCTACGGGCTTAGCAAGAACCGTTCTTACCTACGCATCAGAAACCACAACGATAGTTCGTCAAGTTGGTGCTGTTTTAACCTTCGCAAGGACCGGGCGTAGCCACACTCGATTTAGCTAAAGTGAGAGAGACAAACACCCGCCAGCCACCTTTAAGCACGAGTGCTCATAACGGTGAAACCAGTCTCGCGTAAGCGTACGCGTAATGTCGGTCCGGGCCGCTTCATCTCACAATACCGCCGAACCAAAGTATGACATGCTGGTAAGCAGTATGACTTGTATCGCCCACAACTCACCTGTGTTCTACTCGTGCATATAACATCAACGCATAAAACCTAGGCTCGGATGCCACCGTTGGGGAATGTAGTAATTTCAAAAAATTTCCTACGCACACGCAAGATCATGGTGATGATATAGCAACAAGAGGGGAGAGTGTTCGTCCCCGTACCCTCGTAGACCGTAAGCGGAAGCGTTAGCACAACGCGGTTGATGTAGTCGTACGTCTTCACGATCCGACCGATCCAAGCATCGAACGTACGGAGCCTCCGAGTTCAGCACACGTTCAGCTCGATGACGATCTCCGGCCCTCCGATCTAGCAAAGGCTCCGGAGATGAGTTCCTTCAGCACGGCGGCGTGGTGACGATGATGATGCTCTACCGGCGCAAGGCTTCACCTAAACTCCGCGACGATATGACCGAGGTGGAATATGGTGGAAGGGGGCACCACACACGGCTAAGGAACGATCCGTAGATCAACTTGTGTGTTTATGGGGTGCCCCCCGCCCCCGTATATAAAGGAGCCAGGGGGGAGGAGGCCGCCGGCCTAAGGGGGCGCGCCAAGGGGGGAGTCCTACTCCCACCGGGAGTAGGACTCCCCTTTTCCAGGTTGGAGTAGGAGAGAAAGGGGAAATAGGGGGAAGAGGGGAAGGAAAGGGGGGGGCGCCGCCCCCTTCCCTTGTCCTATTCGGACTAGGAGGGGGAGGGGCGCGCAGCCCCCTCCTTGCTCCTTCCTCTTCTCCCTCTTGGCCCATGTAGGCCCATTAACCCCCCGGGGGGTTCCGGTAACCTCCCGGTACTCCGGTAAAATGCCGATTTCACCCGGAACCATTCCGATGTCCAAACATAGGCTTCCAATATATCAATCTTTATGTCTCGACCATTCTGAGACTCCTCGTCATGTCCGTGATCACATCCGGGACTCCGAACAAACTTCGGTACATCAAAACTTATAAACTCATAATAAAACTGTCATCGAAACGCTAAGCGTGCGGGCCCTACGGGTTCAAGAACTATGTAGACATGACCTAAAACCATTTTCAGTCAATAACCAATAGCGGGACCTGGATGCCCATATTGGTTCCTACATATTCTACGAAGATCTTTATCGGTCAAACCGCATAACAACATACGTTGTTCCCTTTGTCATCGGTATGTTACTTGCCCGAGATTTGATCGTCGGTATCCAATACCTAGTTCAATCTCGTTACCGGCAAGTCTCTTTACTCGTTCTATAATACGTCATCTCATAACTAACTCATTAGTTATAATGCTTGCAAGGCTTAAGTGATGAGTATTACCAAGAGGGCCCAGAGATACCTCTCCGACAATCGGAGTGACAAAACCTAATCTCGAAATACGCCAACTCAACATGTACCTTTGGACACACGTGTAGTACTCCTTTATAATCACCCAGTTACGTTGTGATGTTTGGTAGTACCCAAAGTGTTCCTCCGGTAAACGGGAGTTGCATAATTCTCATAGTTACAGGAACATGTATAAGTCATGAAGAAAGCAATAGCAGAATACTAAACGATCAAGTGCTAAGCTAACGGGATGGGTCATGTCAATCACATCATTCTCCTAATGATGTGATCCCATTAATCAAATGACAACACATGTCTATGGTTAGGAAACATAACCATCTTTGATTAATGAGCTAGTCAAGTAGAGGCATACTAGTGACTATATGTTTGTCTATGTATTCACACATGTATCATGTTTTCGGTTAATACAATTCTAGCATGAATAATAAACATTTATCATGATATGAGGAAATAAATAATAACTTTTTTATTGCCTCTAGGGCATATTTCCTTCACAATTAGCTTCAACACCTGGTATGACGCCTTTAAAGGTCGTCTTTGTAGGTTTAATCCTTGAGGGGTCTATGCCCATCTTGCGCACTGTGTCCTGATAAAGCAGGTTCAGGCTGCTGCCGCCGTCCATCAGGACTCTCGTGAGATGAAATCCATCGACGATTGGGTCTAAAACCAATGCGGCGAATCCGCCATGGCGGATGCTGGTCGGATGGTCTCTTCGATCGAAAGTGATCGGGCAAGAGGACCATGGATTGAACTTCGGGGCGACTGGCTCCATCGCGTATACGTCCCTTAGTGCAGGCTTCCGCTCCCTCTTGGGTATATGGGTTGCGTATATCATGTTTACCGTCCGCACTTGTGGGGGGAAACCCTTCTGTCCTCTACTGTTCGGCGGCCGGGTCTCTTCCTCGTCGTCGCTATGCAGCCCCTTGTCATTGTTTTCGGCAATTAACTTGCCTGCATGCTCGAATACCTAACAATCTCTGTTGGTGTGGTTAGCTGGCTTTTCGGGGGTGCCATGTATCTGGCATGAGCGGTCGAGTATTCGGTCCAAATTGGACGGACCCGGAGTGGTTCTTTTAAATGGCTTCTTCCGCTGACCGGGTTTAGAGCCTCGGAATCCGGCGTTGACTGCCGTATCCTCCTTGTCGTCGCCGTTAATGCGACGTTTATTTTTGCTTCGACGCGACCTGCCATTGTGGTCCTTGGTATCCGGACTGCCAGAATTTTTACTGAGGTTGTTGGTGCGAGCTAGCCAGCTGTCCTCTCCCACACAGAAGCGGGTCATTAGGGATGTGAGGGCTGCCATGGATTTCGGCTTTTCCTGTCCTAGGTGCCGGGCTAGCCACTCATCGCGGATGTTATGTTTGAAGGCTGCGAGGGCCTCTGCATCCGGACAGTCGACGATTTGATTTTTCTTTGTTAAGAACCGTGTCCAGAACTGTTTGGCCGATTCGTCTGGCTGCTGAATTATGTGGCTTAGGTCATCGGCGTCTGGTGGTCGCACATATGTGCCCTGGAAGTTGTCGAGGAATGCGGCTTCCAAGTCTTCCCAACACCCAATTGACTCTGCGAGCAAGCTGTTAAGCCAATGCCGAGCTGGTCCTTTAAGCTTGAGCGGGAGATACTTGATGGCGTGGAGATCGTCAACGCGGGCCATATGGATGTGAAGGAGATAATCTTCGATCCAAACCGCGGGGTCTGTCGTGCCATCGTAGGATTCAATGTTTACGGGTTTAAACCCTTCGGGGATTTGATGATCCATTACTTCGTCAGTGAAGCATAGTGGGTGTGCGGCGCCTCTGTATTGAGCAATGTCACGACGTAGCTCGAGGGAGCGTTGTGTGCTGTGTTCGGCCCGGCCGGATTTGTTGTATCCGGCGCGACGGTATTCGTCGTGGGTCGTGGGGTGCCCACGTGATCCATAGAGGGATCTGGATTGCCTTTCTTTGTCCTCCAATATATCTCGCAAGTCCGGAGCGTTCCCTCTTGGCTTCGCGCTTTTGGAGCGTGCCGGGGTACGGTCCTGGTGGAGGGCCTGGATGCCCCTCTGTCGCGACCACGGGGTGGTCGGTCGGCCGTATTATGCGCTGGTGATGAAGGTATGTATGCTTCCTCCTCTAGTCGGGGGAGCAACTTGCGTTTTGGGTAGCTCTTGGAGGGGCGTTCGAGTTCATACTCTTCGGCCGCGAGGACCTCGGTCCATCTGTCGGCCAGCAGGTCTTGATCAGCTTGAAGCTGCTGCTGCTTTTTATTTAGGCTATTTGCCGTGGCGATAAGCCTGCATTTAAAACACTCTTGTTCGACGGGATCCTCCGGCACGACGAATTCGTCGTCGTGGAGGCTTGCCTCGTCTCCGGAGGGAGGTATGTAATTATCATCCTCGACCTCTTCGTCTGCCCCTCTCTCATGAGGGCTTGCTTCTGCATCCTCCTGCGCTGAATCTTGCTGGAGGGGATTGTCTTTGGCACTTTCTGGGGTGTTGTTATCTCCTGTGCCGGAATCTCCATTCTTGCTGTGGCGGGATTTAGAGCGGCGCCGCTGACGTCGGCGCTTGGGCTGTTTCTTTAAGGAATCTGCCTCCGCTGCTTCTTCGCCGTCCCCATCTTTTGGGGTGTCCACCATGTATATGTCATATGACGAGGTGGACTTCCAGTGCCTTGTAGGCGCTGGCTCTTGTTCGTCTCCGGCATCGTCGTCCATACCGTCGATGTCATCGGAGTCATAGTCTAGCATGTCGGTTAGATCGTCGACAGTGGCTACAAAGTGGGTGGTGGGTGGGCTTTGAATTTCTTCGTCGTCCGCATCCCAACCATCCTGGCCGTAGTCCGGCCACGCCTCTCCGGATAGCGAGAGGTGCTTTAGCGAATTTAGGATGTCACCAAAGGGTGAGTGTTGGAAGATGTCCGCGGCGGTGAACTCCATGACCGGCGCCCAATCAGATTCGATTGGCAGGGGCGCGGGAAGTTCGGAGTCCGGCAGGGAGTCCGGCACCTCGGAGTCACGAGCTTTATAAGGGATAGGGTTAGTGTTCGGCTCTATCGCCATGGAAGTTGCAGCCCCCGAGGCGGTGTCCAACCACCGGTCCTCGATCTGCGCGATCGGCTCCGGACTAAGGGCCAGCGCAGATTCGTGTGCGGCCTCCAAGGTACTGTCCGGCGGTAGAGTTAGATCATGCCCATCGTGACAGCGCGGCACGCTCGGCTGTGGCTCGAGTCCGTCGAAGATCAAGTCCCCACGGACGTCGGCCGTGAAGTTTAGGCTTCCGAACCTGACCTGATGGCCAGGGGCGTAGCTTTCGATCTGCTCCAGATGGCCAAGTGAATTGGCCCGCAGTGCGAAGCCGCCGAATACGAAGATCTGTCCGGGGAGAAAAGTCTCACCCTGGACGGCGTTGTTGTTGATTGGAGGAGCCATCAAGCCTATCGGTGACGACACAGAGGAGCTCTCAATGAAAGCACCAATGTCGGTGTCAAAACCAGCGGATCTCGGGTAGGTGGTCCCGAACTGTGCGTCCAGGCGGATGGTAACAGGAGACAAGGGACACGATGTTTTACCCAGGTTCGGGCCCTCTTGATGGAGGTAAAACCCTACGTCCTGCTTGATTAATATTGATGATGTGTATTACAAGAGTGGATCTAGAAGCTAGCCTATGGTATGATTGTTGTAATGAATGTTGTGTCCTACGGACTAAAGCCCTCCAGTTTATATAGACACCGGAGAGGGCTAGGGTTACACAGAGTCGGTTACAATGGTAGGAGATCTACATATCCGTATTGCCAAGCTTGCCTTCCACACCAAGGAAAGTCCCATCCGGACACGGGAGAAGTCTTCAATCTTGTATCTTCATAGTCTTGGAGTCCGGCGGACGATGATAGTCCGGCTGTCCGGACACCCCCTAGTCCAGGACTCCCTCAAAGAGCGTGCGACAACAATTCCAAATCAAGAGGGAAAGGCGAAGAGTCGGTGGATGGTTGCCAGCTTGCCACGGTACACGAAGAGGCGCCCCAGCCTACACATCAGTTCGAAAATACTAGTAGAAAAGGACTCGCCGTCGTCTCACTAATATGTTGGAATGAGACCACATGTGAACGAAACATGTTGTGTAATTTCTCGTGCAAATGCGATCTAGCCGCGTTGGCCCGAGGTGCCGCATTAGTTATCGACCTTTATTTTTTAATGGCGTGTTGTTCAGTTTTCAAGCACGACTAACTGGTACTATATGCAGAGAAAATGTAAACTAATCTACCACTACTCCACCTCTAGTACTAGTAGTATAAAAAAGATATATAGGCTAGAGCTTCAGCGCTTTCTTGCCAAGGGCTGCCCACTTGCTTCTCACACTATCACCCTCTCTCCAGATCTAAAAAAGACGGCCTCGCTCTCCCTCCTTGCTGGTGGTCACAGATCCGCCGGGGAAGAAAAGGACGTGCAACATTGACGCACTCGTCGTTGGCGAGCGAGGTCACACACTGACGACAAGGCCGTCCTCTCAGACCTAGCGCCCGTGTGGGATGGCCTTCGTCCCCAAGCTCGCTGCCGTAGTGTGTGCGGAGGACGACGACCACGAGCGAAGCCACTTCCCGCCGACCCTCACATATGCTACCTCTTTTCGAACTATACCCTTGTTCTATTGCCCCATCTACCACGTCGCTGCATGTGGATCTTTTTCCACTCCACCATCTTCCCAATTTGATATCCTCTGCTCTGCTGGTCACGCAGACGAAAACCTTAATTTGCACTATTAAAGGAAACACTACTTCATGCAAACTAATCCATGTCTCGGTTGAATAAGGAAAGGAAGGGAGACTGTACTGTCCAAGAGAGTAGGCATGGAACTCGCATCTAGGTTGAAAAGGGGAAATCTGTAGCTAAGGAATGAGTCGCGTGTCTCTTGGTTGAAGAAGGGTAGAAAGGCATGACAACACAATAGAGAATGACCAGGTCGATCGGTTTGTTGTCCTCACATAGGAAAAAGGTGGCTAAAGAGAACAAAAATGGGATGTAATCCACATATGCTGCCTAGATATTTGTTGCTCTGGGAAACCATACCTCCCTCACCACTCTACGTCCGTGGAGGTACATCGTACTGGTGCGCCCACTGTCTGAATGGGCCTCCCATGCTCTTATTGACACTTTTTTGCTGTTAGTATAACGCCAGCAGTCAAGTTAAGCAATGCTACCGCTAAAGTGATGCCAGATTTAACTAATGCCGCACTCAGTCTAATGCCACCGATAAATTTAAGTAATGCCATTTAATGTCACTGGATTATTTCAGGGTTAGCTGTTGATTGTGGATGTATTAAAGATTTTTCAGCTAAGGCATTCTAATGCTGTTGCACAGCCAGTATACCAACGATGAAACTTGTTACTACCTTCAGATTTTTGCACTGTTAATGCTTATAGATTACATACCTCACTTTCATGAGATAAGTTAATGTTTTTGTACAGTGTCACCAAAATGCCAAGGCACTGATGTCATTTTACTTTGGTTAAATTGCACAAAAAATTATGAAGACAAGAGGAAAGGTCAAGAGTGGGCACCTCCTCCTCCAGCTGTTCTCTTGATTCGTTCGATCAAGTTTTTATTTTTGGCCGATTATCAAGATTGGGATAGCAATTTTTAAGGTCCCCCCGAGTTCGAAATGATATTTACCTTGGAGGTACATGGTTTGCAATTTTTTATACTGTCATTAGTTAATAATGCTAGTTACCTTCAGACTTTGTATTTGGTCTAATGCTCAAGCACAGCTAGTATACCAATGTTAAAACTTGTTACCTTTACATTTTGTATTGTTAATTCTTATAGAGATCTTCCAGTGCTAGAGTTTATTGAAATCTGTTCAGTAAAACCATTGTACTGTACCCTGTAATAAAATAACTACTCTACTGTTGCATTAGCCACTGGATTAGTGTATATTTGTAGTATTCGAATGGTGTTGCATTAGCATATGGACATAAATAAAGTGTGGCAAGCTTTCCTAGATATGTGCTCAAGAAAACTACTAACTATTTTTCTAAATACTAGACGTTTGGGTACTTTAAATTGAACTGCGAAAATGTCTTATATATATTAAGGAATAGAGGGTGTAGAGTTCACTCAAATTATCCTGGTAAAGCTAGTCACACCTTTGTTAAAATTAATGTTCATTATGTTATCGGAGGAGGTCTGTATGTTTGTCTCTAATGCATGTCGACTACATACCTGACATCATGATGTAATGTTAAGTCATTTCCTTTTGTACAGTGTCACTGATTGTCAAGGCGGTGATGGCATTTTATTTTAGTTGAACTGCACAAAATATGCTTAAAACAAGAGGAAAGGTGAGGAGTCGATCATTCTTTCAAAAAGAACTATATATGCCTTTCTAACATCAGCCGCTGTTGCCTTATTTATTCCTTTCAAACAGGTGGTTAGAAACAGTCTTGCTTCCTTTTCCCATTAAGAAATTGGAATGTTTATATTTGTGAGTCTATGCTTCAACTAGTGTCATTTTTATAGTAATCACACTTTCAATATCTATGCAAACAGGGATGCTCGATTTTAGTGAAACTGCACAAAAAGTCCAACTGGTTCAACATCAGGAGCATGTTTTTCTTCCAAACCTTTATATCCAATTGGTGGCACTATGAGCTGTTCATTACGAAGGTACATGGTTTGCTACTATCTTGTTACTCTTTTTGTACTGTCGTTAGATAGTAATACTAGTGGTTTGCATGCAAATTTATTGGCAGGGTGGACCTACATTGGAGGTGCAGGACATGATTCAATGATTGGATGCTCAATTTCGGTTGTATCGGTTTCACCTCTTCCATCGCTGCGGACATGGATATCCTTGGTCTGATGAAGAATAGGCAGTATATTTCTGCTCTGGACCAGCAAATCAATTCAATATGAAATTGTCTAGGGCAAAACATAACTGTATCAAATTGTCCAGTGCAGAACATGACAGATGCTAAGCGGAAGAGCCATGTTTAAACCGAAAATACAGGGTGTGGTATATGTTTACTAGCTGCTTGATATTTGTGCATACAGAGATGTCTGCCCGTTGCTATTTGGCAAACAAACAAATTGACCGCAATTTTGGTTGAACTGCGCAAGAGAATAGTATAGTCACTTCATGCAGTGCCATTTGAAAATAGACACAGAAAGATTGGATAGTCACTTCATGGACTGCAGAAAAGTAGTACTGTACTATTTATTGGCCAACACTAGGTGCTTCATTGCTTTGGTCTGATTATACAATGGGCATCATTTTGGCTAAGTTAAAGTTTGTATTCTGGAAATAGTCTCGCCGTGTGATCGAGAGAAGACCAAATCATATTGTAGTGGATGTTCCTCCATCATGTGTGGTTCATTCTCATGGTTCTAGCTGTTGGTGAAACCACTTACGTTTGCAAGAGGAACTGTAGACTTCACAAACAAATTTGTCTTTCAGTCTGTACTGAATGTTGGCGAAGAGAAGCATCCATGTTAGTCGGAAGAACAAATGTTTTTTCTAGATCTTTGCTTTTGGAGCTACATATTTGTATATGATCTGTGAATCATTGAGATGCATTAACATGTTGATCTTATATATGGGAATCGTACTAGTTGGTTTTAGTTGTGACGCAAGATCCGAAATGGCTGATCTTTGCTTTTGGAGCTACATATTTGTATATGATCTGTGAATCATTGAGATGCATTAACAGTTACTTATTTCTGTTCGCTCAGTGTTTACAAATTACTGATCGATCACTAGCTAGCCTACTAATGCGCTCCTGGCAGTTTTATTTGCGACGCAAGATCCGAAGTGGCAGTTTTTTGAATAAAAATGCCTACCTATGAAGAAACTGACAAGCTACACTATCCGACCTACTCGATCCTACACGGATAAATAGCGGATTACGCACGTACCACCTCCTTTCTGGTTTGCAGGGCTCAATTCAAGAAACGACCTACTCGACCCTACACGAATAAATAGCGGATCACGCACGTACTAGTACCTCCTTTCCAGTTTGCAGGGCTTAATTCAAATCTCTCACCAACCAAGGCACTCCCTCCATCTGGGTTTATTAGTCCCGTGAGCAAAGCAGCAAGACCAATGCATGGCAATAATTAACTGTATGCAGAAGTTTAAGCCTAATTAATTCCAGCAATTTAAGTGGCTGCATGCGTGCCATCAGCTGCGACTCGTTGCATGCTGCTCCGTGTACTGGCTGCGAGCGATTCTGAGTGCCTGCTTGCAGCCGGCCGTAATTAAGGCAGCTAACTGATGCGAAAAAAGATGCGCTTTAATTGTTGCGGGCTTTTTAAATCCGTGGCATCATTATTGACAAGGAGGGAGATGATTCGAGTGACTCGTTTGACCGTCATGCCGGCGTGCGACCCAGACGGGACGGGACGGCACAGTCATAATTTCAGTTTCTCTAGTTTTCCACGGCAAGTTGGCGCGCTAAGCCATGCCTGCTTATGCATTGAATTCCAATGACTGTCGCGCTACCTTTCGCCGATAAGTACCGTTTCCCGGCCTTCTCCGGTGGCACCGCGACCCAACTCGCCATATCCTCATAAGCCCTCACCGGCCCGACGTCACTCGCCACTTATCCTCGCCCTCGCCACATCTGCCATGCCCCCGCCCGTCCGCGGTAGGCGAGGCCGGAGGCGGTATCCGCCGGAACTAGTGTTCGGTTTTTCACCGGAAGGTAGGCCGAGGGAGGAGGCATTCTATCTGTCTTTAGATGGCAATGCAGAGATCGAGGACTTGTTGGAGCGCGACCTCCTGGCAGAGGAGCAGGAGTTGTTGGAGCACGACCGCCTGGCGGAGGAGCAGCGTATCACCGATTTGCGCCGCCAGCGGGACATGGAGCAGCAGTGCACCGACGCTCTGAGTCGCGAGCAGAGCGCCCGCAACTGGGACGACTACGTGGAGGCCGGCGCCCGGCAAATAGCCCTAGAGGCTGTCGGGCATGCACGCGTTCGCGACGCCGATTTTTACTACTAGCTCGTCATGTGGGTTTCCCTCTTAGAAGCCGAAGCTTCGGTGGACCACGCCGGCTTGGAAAGGGCCAACGTGCGTGAGTAACGCACCCTATCGCACCTCTGGCAAGTCTGAGGTGAGGCGGAGGATGCCTGTGCCGCCGTTTAGCGTGTACCGCAGATGGTGGCCGGCATCGTCTAATTAGCTAAGAGTAAGTTAGTACTTGTACGCTACTAGAGTATTAGTGGGAGTATATAGTTAACATGGCTATGATGGTTGTCAACGTGGAAGTTCAGTACTCTATATGTGGATCAGAACTGTTACTTTGCTTTGAATGTTGAACTTTTCGTTTGAACGTATGGAATGGACTGTTATTTTTTGAAATGGGTTGTATTTGTCCTCCACGGGTTTAGAGGCTGACTTGTGGGCCTACCAAGTTGGCGCGTACACAATCAGGAGATGATTGTACATGGAGAGGATGACAGCAGGGACCCGCCAAGGTCATGGCAGTACACAAGCAAGTGCCTTCTTATTTCAAGCTAATAGAAAATGGCTCCTCCTAATGGATTTCTGACATCTGGGTCCCATGCCATTGTCAACGTAGTCAATAAACGAGAGAATTGCACAACGAGCGACTGACACCAGGGACCCAACAGCTCCCCTAGTTATTTTTGTTTTGGGTTAATTTGATAAATACCACTCCAAATCTGGCATTTCCCAGAAATGCCACTGCAATTTCCAAACTTTGAAAAATGCCATTTCATGCCATTTCCAGTGGCATTTTTCGAAGTCTCGAGTGGCGTTTTTCAAAGTTCGCAAAATGCAGTGGCGTTTTTCAAAGTTTGCAAAAATTGCAGTGGCATTTTTCAAAGTTCGGAAATTGCAGTGGCATTTTTATGAATCGCCATAACTAGAGTGGCATTTATCTAATTTGTTTTTGAGACGGAAGTAGGGTGTCAACTAGGCTGTGCGGGACACTCAGGCCTGTCTAGACAACCTTTTCTTTTATGTTTACCACAGACCAGCCCAGTAGGTTTTTTTCTTTCTGAAAATGGCTAGCCCAATTTTTTTGTGATTTGTCAAGTAAGTCGCTTTGTCAGGCCTGTTGGGCTGCAAATCTTTCAAGACGAGGAGAGCTTCATTCGGGTGGCCGAGAAAATGGCCTATCAGTAATGAGAAATGGGCTGTATATTTTTAAAACACATCAAACCGACAATTAGTTTCAAATATCTTTTTTTCATTTCGAGATTTTAAATTGCATCGATTTTTTTGCGTGGACAATTTATTGGATTTTATATTGATATACATTTATTTCTAAAATCAGTTTGAATGTGACTCGAAATTTCGGGATTAAAAACAGTTCAAACCGCACCAACATATGCAAAATTTCGTATAATTTTTTAACCGTGGCCACAATATGGGCTGTAATGCTAACAAAAAGAATATGGGCTCCAAAAAACCGTAAGAATTAGCAAATGAGCTGTAAATTATTAGAAATAATGGCAGATGGCATGTATGATGTTTTCCACAGATTTGAGGCTTTCCTAAAAAAAGGTTGATGCACAAGCAGTCACTGTTGGAAGTCCATCCAACGGCCGTCGTGCTTTTTCAATCTTTGCTCTTCCTGCTCCAGCCGCTCAAACAAGCACTGGCGGGATTGCCTGCTCCCTCCTTCCCGCGGCCGGCTGTGCTGCCGCGCAGGCCCCACCGCCCCACCGTACTCCCATCGCTGGCCTAGCCATCCCTCTACTCACCCACACCTGCTGTTATTCTACGGCGACGGCAGACGAACCAGTAAACCCTCGTACAGTCGTACTCCCCTCCGTGTGGGAAACAACTGCCGGGTCCTCCCTGGCTTCGTGTCATTCCCTTCCTAGAGGTCGCCATCGTCCATCGCCCTATGTCACGCCCAATATGCGACCCTATCCAAAAGGAACTCGAAGGTCCTACCAAGGATAGACCCGCATATTGAAACGCTTTTGCAAGGTGGATATCATTACATCAACATTACATAAATAGATGGGGATACATACAAAAGGCACACAATGCCACACGAATACAACATCACAATACATAAGAGCATCATCCGACTACGGATGAAACACAAACAGAAACTCAAACGACATCCACCCTCCTAGCCCAAGCTGCCGACCTGGAACCTATCCCCTGATCAAAGAAGAAGCAGAAGAAGAACTCCAAAACAAGCATACATCGCTCTCGCGTCAAGATCATCGCATAACCTGTACCTGCAACTGTTGTTGTAGTAATCTGTGAGCCACGAGGACTCAGCAATCCCATTACCATGGGTATCAAGACTAGCAAAGCTTAATGGGAAAGGAAGGGGTAAAGTGGTGAGGTTGCAACAGCGACTAAGCATGATATGGCGGCTAACATACGCAAAAGAGAGCGAGAAGAGAAACAAGCGGAACGGTCGTCAACTAGTAATGATCAAGAGGTGATCCTGAACTCCTACTTACGTCAATCATAACACAGAAACCGTGTTCACTTCCCGGACTCCGCCGAGAAGAGACCATCACGGCTACACACGCGGTTGATGCATTTTAATTCGGATCAGGTGTCAAGTTATCTACAACCGGACATTAACAAATTCCCATCTACCACATAACCGCGGGCACGGCTCTCGAAAGTTTATACCCTGCAGGGGTGTCCCAACTTAGCCCATGATAAGCTCTCGCGATCAACGAAGGATATTCCTTCTCCCAGGAAGACCCAATCAGTCTCGGAATCCCGGTTTACAAGACATTTCGACAATGGTAAAACAAGACCAGCAAAGCCGCCCGATGCGCCGACAATCCCGATAGGAGCTGCACATATCTCGTTCTCAGGGCAACACCGGAT
>NC_041393.1:424274682-424277247 GCF_002162155.2 Triticum dicoccoides | reverse complement strand
AAATAAAGATGACCCTTGGGTTGGCCGACCCAAGGGAAGGGTATAGGTGGTGGTGAGGCAAATGGTAAAACCAAGGTTGGGCCTTGCTGGGCAAGTATTATTCAAAGCGAAATGTCGAGGGGGTCCCATAAATCACCCGACTGCGTTAGGAACGCAAAAATCCGGGAACATAACACCGGTATGACAGAAACTAGGGCGGCAAGAGTGGAACAAAACACCAGGTATAAGGCCGAGCCTTCCACCCTTTACCAAATATATAGATGCATTAATAATATAAGAGATATTGTGATATCCCAACAAAACCCTGTCCACCATGGAGCAATCTTCAACTTCACCTGCAACTAGCAACGCTATAAGAGGGGCCGAGCAAAGCCGTAACATAGCCAAGCAATGGTTTTCTAGGAATGGTGTCAAAGGTTAGAGGTTCATGGCAATTTGGGAGGCTTGAAGAGCAAATGATAGGTAACGCAGCAAAGTGATAGAACGGAGCAACTAGCATAGCAATGATAGTAGTGAGATCCAGGGTAGCGGTCATCTTGCCTGAAATCCCGCTAGGAAGAAGAACGAGTCCATGAAGAAGATGAAGCCACGAAGACGAACCACACGTAGACGAACGAATCCTCATGATCGCAACGAAACGGGAACTATCGAAAAGAAGCACACAACATGGTAAACACACCACACATGAACAAGACATGATGCACAACAAGCATGATGCATGACAAAGCTATATGAGGCTACTCATGGCAAGAGATGATGCAAACAAGAACAACACATCAAAACAAGTTTAAATGAGGCCGGGAACAACATATAACAATTCCGGTAAGTCCTCATATGCATATTTCGAAATTGGTCCAGAACTGAATAAACCTTATGTTCAAGTAGTTAAACAACAAGTTAAGATGCACCAAGATGACCTACACGAAATTCTAGTCAAGTTACATATAAAGTTCATTAGATTCGGAGCTACGACCTAGAAGATATGAACAAAACAAGTTAAACATGGCATTGATGCAAAATGCATACAAACATCAAGCAAACACCTCAAAACAAGGATGCAACATGATAATATGAAGCTACATGCAAAAACAAGCAAGTTTCATATAGAGCACACTCAAAACGGAGCAACGGTTCAACACACACACACACACTACACAAGTCATAGCAACAATCTATCCATAACAGAAACTAGGCATCTTACAAGCATCAAAACAATATGCTACAACACCCCAACATAATAACAAAAGGCATGGGCATGAATTACAGGTAAAGCATGACAAAACATGAACACTGAGCTATCTCCATAAATCACTAGAACATGCTCAAAAGGACATGGTAAGATTGCAAATAATAACAGTTTCAGACTTTGCAGAAATAACATCAGGTTGCAATGTTTAGAGCTGTGAAACAACATGTTATAGGAACTCATCATGGCAAACAAAGGCATGGCATGAACCTGCTAATTGCATAGATCAAAAGTCCCTTACTGACCATGAACCAAAAAGGATCAGAAAATATGATGGCACTCATGTAAACATGGCAAGTTATATTACCGATTTATACATGGCAGGAACAACAATAAGTAGGCATGTTGGTGAGCTTGAAACACTCACCACAGAGCAATACATGGCATGGCAAGGCAACCAACAACAAGAAGACATGTTTATGAAGCTAAGCATGGCAAGAACAAGTTCATAGGATGCATGGATCACTAGAAAATAACATGACCAAAACTGAACTTAATGTTAACAGGTTGACAGCAACATTATTTAGCAACTTTGGAGCAAGATTACAACAAGCTACAGTAGTCTATAAATGCAACCAGGGGCATGAATGGATAGAGTAAGAAATGTATAACAAAACAACCTTAGTGAACATCTCCAGAATAATGCACGAAATGACTTGTAGAAGCATGTTAACATAGCAACAAAATATAACCGAATCTGTCAGGAAAACAACAACAGCAACTACCCTACTTAGCAAGCTTGATACACTCAGCACACAACTCACAAAAATACATGGATGGAACCTCTGGAAAGATGGCATGTCATAGATCAAAACACATGTAGAGCTCATGTTCATAGGATGCACACATCAAACATGGCAAAAATGACAAATGAGCAAGTTATAACAGTTTCAGCAGATTAACAGCAACATGCACTCTTCCAACAGCATTTAGGGCATCAAGATGAGCTCAAATGAAAATGACGCAATGAAATGAAATTAATTACTCATCAAGACGAACAATTTGACATATTACACGTACAAAACGGAGCTACGGATGCGGAGTTACAACAGGTCAAACATGGCATGATTATGTTAAAATAATCGGGACTTGGCAGATTTTTCACCTCGCGGGATTGGGACGGAGAGATCCCGAGACGAACGTGGACACGTTTGGTTCGAGGGAGTGGTGGATCTGGTCCACCCGACCAGATCCGGCGAGGGAGGAGCTCCGGCGAGGCGACGATGGCGGGGCCGGCCGGACTGGGCGGAGGAGCGCCGGGGACGGCGAGGGGCGAGCCGGGCGGCGGGGTTCGGTGCGGATCGGGGGGAGACGGGCTG
>NC_041393.1:424269944-424274365 GCF_002162155.2 Triticum dicoccoides | reverse complement strand
GCGCGAGGCGAGGAGAGGGAGGCGATGGCGGCGGGGATGGCGGCACAGGACGGTGCGCTCCGGTCGCCGGAGTTGGTCGCCGGCGACGGCGCGAAGGCGGCAGACGGCGGCGCGGCCTGGAGGCGCTCGGCGGCGGAGAACGGGCCCGGCGCGGCCCGGTTCGGCCCCGGGGCGGGCCGGATCTGGGCCCCAGGCGGCGGCGGCGATGATGGCGCAGGCGGCGGTGACATGGCGCAACGTGAGTGGAGTGGAGTGGCGGCGGGGCTGACGTGGCGACGCCCAATTGGTCGGAGCGACGTGGCGGCGGCGGTGGACACGTCCGACGCGGAGGCGGACATGTCCGGCGGCGGGGAGGAGCGGGGCTAGGGTTTCATCTGCGCGAAAAATCCGGGGGAGCACATATAAATAGGTGGAGGGAGCTAGGAGACTCCAAATGAGGAGTGGTTTTCGGCACGCGATCGTGATCGAACGACCGAGAGCATGGAGGGGAGTTTGCTGGGTTTTGGGCCACTTTGGAAGGGGTGTTGGGCTGCAACTCAAAGAGGCTTTGGCGGTTACCCGGTTAACCGTTGGAGTATCAAACGACCTCCAAATGGCACGAAACTTGACAGGCGGTCTACCGGTGCTATACCAAGGCTGCTTGGCAAACCTCGGATCATTCTGAGAAAGTTTAACACCCGCTCACAACGAGAGACAAAAGGGGGACGCCGGAGGACATAGAAGTGCCGGATTGCAAAACGGACAACGGGGAAAAAGCTCGGATGCGAGAGACGAACACATATGCAAAATGACATGCACATGATGACATGATAAAATGCAACACGCAAGCAAATGACATGGCAACGACGGCGAATAACTAAAGGACACCTGGCACATCGAATCCGGGGCATTACAACACTCCTCCACTAACAAGAGATCTCGTCCCGAGATCTTAGGACCGAGACGGAAGGGAAAAAGGGATGAGGTGAAACAAGAACTCAAGAGAAGAAGCAAAGAATCGAGAGCCCTCGAGAAGAAGAGAGGAACGACGAGAATGACGAGAATGGAAAGCTCGCAGAATCACGAGAGACTCTGAAAGCACTCCGGTTAGAACGAGATGAGAAACGAATAAGACTAAAAGGATTTAGATAGCATTTCGGCTGAACAAGGAAATAATAGAACACGAACTTCACAAGATGGAATGACACTTGATGAGGACATGACACAAAACCTCCGGAAAGAATTAAAAGAGTTGAATGAAAAGAATGGAGAAGAAGATGACATCTTCTAGCACGAATGAAATTGAAAAGCATCCTTGCGAGAAAAGATTGAACGAAGTTGTTGAGAAAATCAACACCAAAAAGAATAAGCTTGTTGTGGACTTATAGATAACATCTCAAAATTATGAGGTGATCTCCGACCACAAGCGGAAAAGATTGAATAGCTGAGAAGAATGAAGAAATGCAAAACTCCACTTCAAAAGGATATGGAGAATTAATTGCACTTTGAGACGTGAGAAGAAAAGATACTAGAACTCCTTGAACAAGAATCTTGATGAACTCTTGAAAGAATGAATTAAATCATGAAGAACCACCATGAAGAACTCCGGTGACAAAAGGATGATGAGATAGACATGAAAGGATGAAAGAATAAGATTAAGCCTTGCGATGATTTAGATGGAGTTTCCGACGAGATGGCCGAGGAAACAATTGAACTCCGGAAAAGAAAAGATGAGAACACTTAGAACTAGAATTTATTCATCAAGAACAAACTCCGAAGAAAAGGATTAATCACTTGGATTAAATAAGAATAAGATTTATTGTATGATTATCCTTTATCAAATTAAATTGATGACAAGCAATGGATTTTACATACTACTTATTCTTCTTGAAAAAGGATTGAGAAGTGACATACCGCGAACTTGAGAAGGTCTTCATGAACCATCGGTAGGATTGGAAAGAATGAATGTATTAATATGATGAACAAGGAAAAGAATCTTGAACGAACCACCGTGAGAATTCTGAAATGACTGACGAAAGAGAATGAATCACCGGGAAGAATTAGAAGAACCAATATGCTTGAGGGGATTTAGATGCAAAAGAACGAAGAGATCATGAAGCTGATTAAAGGACACTTGAACGAAGCACCGGGAAAAATATAGAACGACAGCTGGAATGATGGCCTCCGGTGAAAGAAATGGAAAAACAACTCATGAAATGCTCCGGATGGGTGAAAAGAATTCCCACAATCGAAAACAATTATGAGAGGATGGCATCAAACTTGAACTACGCATCTTTGGAAGAACGGGTAAGGATTTAAGAGGAACTCTTCTTCGGTCTTCAAATGACGACGAGAAACACCACCAAAATTCCTGAGATACTCCGGAAGAATGAAAAGCGAAGGGGTTGAGCCAAAAATGAAATGATTTGAAATCGATCTTGAAAAAGGCATGTGACTGATGGGATCCATTCTTACGTCACACTTGAAAAGAATTTGAGAATAACTCCGGGGAAATCAGAAGAGTCAGCTAAGATCCTGGGAAAAGACCTGTGGGTTAGGGCCCACTGAAGAGAAAAACACCGTTGGAAAAGGATTGTAGAACAGATAGATGATGCACCGGAACAATTGAAATATTTGAATGAGGTGACAACCTAGAATTAATTGGAACACAGACGAATCTCCTGTGATGTCTTGAACACTCCGGAAGGATAAACTGGCGAGAGGCGAACGAGTAGGGAAAACACTTGAGCCGAGGAAAAAGAATATGATCAACCCGAAAAACTTGAATTAAGTCCACGGAAAGAAAAGAGATGAAGAATGTCAAACGAGACAAGAATTCACCTGTTGAAATAATTGAGGGAAGACTGAAGAGACTCCACACGAAAGGAATTGATGGTCGAGAGAGACTCAAACTCCGAGAAGAGAAAGGGTGGGAGGGCGGGAGGCAACTTGGAAGGGGAAACCGACGAATATCTTGAAGAGAAAACACCAGTTTAAATCATTGAGGAAAAAAAAGCAAAGACTTCGCGCGAGTAGGATGGATACTCGACTATGGACTCCGGCTCCAAGGAGAAAAAGGGTGGGCGGGTGGCAAAAGAAAACAACTGAGGATTGAACTTGGCAAAGATGAAGAGGCTTGAGTCAACTTGACGAGAAATGCACCGGATAAAAAGAGGATGGGCAACGAACGAAACTATCCACGTAATCCTAAAGAAAAATTTGAAGGCGAAGAGGAGTAATTCAAAACACCTACGTCAAGATTCCTCACCAGAGCGACGAAGGGGCAGAGGAGTAAAAAGAATTCCTACTCTCCGATATAACTAGACTCCGAAAAAGTTTTTTTCTAGACTCAACAACGGCCAAACTACACGACCAATCAAGGGGGCTCCTAGGGTCGGTCGAGGCTCTGATACCAACTTGTCACACACAATATGCGACCCTATCCAAAAGGAACTCGAAGGTCCCACCAAGGATAGACCCGCATATTGAAACGCTTTTGCAAGGTGGATATCATTACATCAACATTACATAAATAGATGGGGATACATACAAAAGGCACACAATGCCACACGAATACAACATCACAATACATAAGAGCATCATCCGACTATGGATGAAACACAAACAGAAACTCAAACGACATCCACCCTGCTAGCCCAAGCTGCCGACCTGGAACCTATCCCCTGATCGAAGAAGAAGCAGAAGAAGAACTCCAAAACAAGCATACATCGCTCTCGTGTCAAGATCATCGCATAACCTGTACCTGCAACTGTTGTTGTAGTAATCTGTGAGCCACGAGGACTCAGCAATCCCATTACCATGGGTATCAAGACTAGCAAAGCTTAATGGGAAAGGAACGGGTAAAGTGGTGAGGTTGCAACAGCGACTAAGCATGATATGGTGGCTAACATACGCAAAAGAGAGCGAGAAGAGAAACAAGCGGAACGGTCGTCAACTAGTAATATTCAAGAGGTGATCCTGAACTCCTACTTACGTCAATCATAACACAGAAACCGTGTTCACTTCTCGGACTCCGCCGAGAAGAGACCATCACGGCTACACACGCGGTTGATGCATTTTAATTCGGATCAGGTGTCAAGTTATCTACAACCGGACATTAACAAATTCCCATCTGCCACATAACCGCGGGCACGGCTCTCGAAAGTTTATACCCTGCAGGGGTGTCCCAACTTAGCCCATGATAAGCTCTCGCGATCAACGAAGGATATTCCTTCTCCCAGGAAGACCCGATCAGTCTCGGAATCCCGGTTTACAAGACATTTCGACAATGGTAAAACAAGACCAGCAAAGCCGCCCGATGCGCCGACAATCCCGATAGGAGCTGCACATATCTCGTTCTCAGGGCAACACCAGATGAGACATGCTACGAGTAAAACAAGACCTCGCATTTCCTGAAGGGGGCCCCGCAGGCGGCTCGGTTC
>NC_041393.1:424267437-424269934 GCF_002162155.2 Triticum dicoccoides | reverse complement strand
GACCCAAGGGAAGTGTATAGGTGGTGGTGAGGCAAATGGTAAAACCAAGGTTGGGCCTTGCTGGGCAAGTTTTATTCGACCGCGTTAGGAACGCAAAAATCCGGGAACATAACACCGGTATGACGGAAACTAGGGCGGCAAGAGTGGAACAAAACACCAGGCATAAGGCCGAGCCTTCCACCCTTTACCAAATATATAGATGCATTAATAATATAAGAGATATTGTGATATCCCAACAAAACCCTGTCCACCAAGGAGCAATCTTCAACTTCACCTGCAGCTAGCAACGCTATAAGAGGGGCTGAGCAAAGCGGTAACATAGCCAAGCAATGGTTTGCTAGGAATGGTGTCAAAGGTTAGAGGTTCATGGCAATTTGGGAGGCTTGAAGAGCAAATGATAGGTAACGCAGCAAAGTGATAGAACGGAGCAACTAGCATAGCAATGATAGTAGTGAGATCCAGGGTAGCGGTCATCTTGCCTGAAATCCCACTAGGAAGAAGAACGAGTCCATGAAGAAGACGAAGCCACGAAGACGAACCACACGTAGACGAATGAATCCTCACGATCGCAACGAAACGGGAACTATCGAAAAGAAGCACACAACATGGTAAACACACCACACATGAACAAGACATGATGCACAACAAGCATGATGCATGACAAAGCTATATGAGGCTACTCATGGCAAGAGATGATGCAAACAAGAACAACACATCAAAACAAGTTTAAATGAGGCCGGGAACAACATATAACAATTCCGGTAAGTCCTCATATGCATATTTCGAAATTGGTCCAGAACTGAATAAACCTTATGTTCAAGTAGTTAAACAGCAAGTTAAGATGCACCAAGATGATCTACACGAAATTCTAGTCAAGTTACATATAAAGTTCATTAGATTCGGAGCTACGGCCTAGAAGATATGAGCAAAACAAGTTAAACATGACATTGATGCAAAATGCATACAAACATCAAGCAAACACCTCAAAACAAGGATGCAACATGATAATATGAAGCTACATGCAGAAACAAGCAAGTTTCATATAGAGCACAATCAAAACGGAGCAACGGTTCAACACACACACACTATACAAGTCATAGCAACAATCTGTCCATAATAGCAACTAGGCATCTTACAAGCATCAAAACAATATGCTACAGCACCCCAACATAATAACAAAAGGCATGGGCATGAATTACAGGTAAAGCATGACAAAACATGAACACTGAGCTATCTCCAGAAATCACTAGAACATGCTCAAAAGGACATGGTAAGGTTGCAAATAATAACAGTTTCAGACTTTGCAGAAATAACATCAGGTTGCAATGTTTAGAGCTGTGAAACTACATGTTACAGGAACTCATCATGGCAAACAAAGGCATGGCATGAACCTACTAATTGCATAGATCAAAAGTCCCTTACTGACCATTAGCCAAAAGGATCAGAAAATATGATGGCACTCATGTAAACATGGCAAGTTATATTACCGATTTATACATGGCAGGAACAACAATAAGTAGGCATGTTGGTGAGCTTGAACCACTCACCACAGAGCAATACATGGCATGGAAAGGCAACCAACAGCAAGAAGACATGTTTATGAAGCTAAGCATGGCAAGAACAAGTTCATAGGATGCATGGATCACTAGAAAATAACATGACCAAAACTGAACTTAATGTTAACAGGTTGACAGCAACATTATTTAGCAACTTTGGAGCAAGATTACAACAAGCTACAGTAGTATATAAATGCAACCAGGGGCATGAATGGATAGAGTAAGACATGTATAACAAAACAACCTTAGTGGACATCTCCAGAATAATGCACGAAATGACTTGTAGAAGCATGTTAACATAGCAACAAAATATAACAGAATCTGTCAGGAAAACAGCAACATCAACTACCCTACTTAGCAAGCTTGATACACTCAGCACACAACTCACAAAAATACATGGATGGCACCTCTGGAAAGATGGCATGGCATAGATCAAAACACATGTAGAGCTCATGTTCATAGGATGCACACATCAAACATGGCAAAAATGACAAATGAGCAAGTTATAACAGTTTCAGCAGATTAACAGCAACATGCACTCTTCCAACAGCATTTAGGGCATCAAGATGAGCTAAAATGAAAATGATTCAATGAAATGAAATGAAGTACTCATTGAGACGAACAATTTGACATATTACACGCACAAAACAGAGCTATGGATGCAGAGTTACAATAGGTCAAACATGGTATGATTATGTTAAAATAATCGGGACTTAGCAGATTTTTCACCTCGCGGGATTGGGACGGAGAGATCCCGGGACGGACGTGGACACGTTTGGTTCGAGGGAGTGTTGGATCTGGTCCACCCGACCAGATCCGGCGAGGGAGGAGCTCCGGCGAGGTGACGATGGCGGGGCCGGCCGGACTGGGCGGAGGAGCGCCGGGGACGGCGAGGGGCGAGCCGGGCGGCGGGGTTCGGTGCGGGTCGGGGGGAGACGGGC
>NC_041393.1:424264248-424267029 GCF_002162155.2 Triticum dicoccoides | reverse complement strand
GGCGGCGAACGGCGGCGCCGGCGGCGGCCGAAGGCCTGCGGGGCGCGAGGCGAGGAGAGGGAGGCGATGGCGGCGGGGATGGCGGCACAGGACGGTGCGCTCCGGTCACCGGAGTTGGTCGCCGGCAACGGCGCGAAGGCGGCGGACGGCGGCGCGGCCTGGAGGCGCTCGGCGGCGGAGAACGGGCCCGGCGCGGCCCGGTTCGGCCCCGGGGCGGGCCGGATCTGGGCCCCGGGCGGTGGCGGCGATGATGGCGCTGGCGGCGGTGACATGGCGCAACGTGAGTGGAGGGGAGTGGCGGCAGGGCTGACGTGGCGACGCTCGATTGGTCGGAGCGACGTGGCGACGGCGGTGGACACGTCCGACGCGGAGGCGGACATGTCCGGCGGCGGGGAGGAGCGGGGCTAGGGTTTCATCTGCGCGAAAAATCCGGGGGGAGCACATATAAATAGGTGGAGGGAGCTAGGAGACTCCAAATGAGGAGCGGTTTTCGGCCACGCGATCGTGATCGAACGACCGAGAGCATGGAGGGGAGTTTGCTGGGTTTTGGGCCACTTTGGAAGGGGTGTTGGGCTGCAACTCAAAGAGGCTTTCGCGGTTACCCGGTTAACCGTTGGAGTATCAAACGACCTCCAAATGGCACGAAACTTGACAGGCGGTCTACCGGTGCTATACCAAGGCCGCTTGGCAAACCTCGGGTCATTCCAAGAAAGTTTAACACCCGCTCACAACGAGAGACAAAAGGGGGATGCCGGAGGACATAGGAGTGCCGGATTGCAAAACGGACAACGGGAAAAAAGCTCGGATGTGAGAGACGAACACGTATGCAAAATGACATGCACGTGATGACATGATAAAATGCAACACGCAAGCAAATGACATGGCAACGATGGCGAATAACTGAAGGACACCTGGCGCATCGAATCCGGGGCGTTACACCCTAGTGCTCTCGGCGTGGCATGGTCAACGTTGTCAACGACCGACATGCATCTGAAGTGGACTGTACGTGGACAGGCTGACAGCTGGGTCCACGACTGCACGCAATGAAATGCCTCCTTTTTACGTGCAAAATAATGATTCCTCCACCTAACATCTGGGACCCACCAAAAGGGCCTCTGTATTTCGTGAAAAAAACGTTACCACCGCTGACAGCTCGGACCCACCAGCTATATCTTCGCACGCAAGGAAGTGCCTCCTTATTATGCATAAAAAAATGAATACTCCCCCTGCTAGCTGGGACCCAGTATAGTGGGCTACTAAGTTGACAGGGACGGAGGGCTTTGTTAACTTAGTCAATATGCACGATTCTAGCTCCAGTGACCGTATGATGTCCATCCAATGGCCGTAGTGCTTCTTCAACCTCTGGTCTTCTTGCTCCAGCCGCCCAAAGTAGCGTCGGTCTTACCGCCTGCTCCTGCCTCTCGTGGCCGGCTATGCTGCCGCGGAGGCCTCACCGCCCCCATACTACTCCCACCGCTGGCCAGGCCATCCCTCCACTTCACTCACCCACACCCCCTGTTGTTCTGCAGCGACGGCAGCGCAACCGAACAAGTGAACCCTTGTACTCCTCTCCGCGTGGGCATCCACTGCCGTGTCTTCCCCAGCTCCGTGTTGTCCCCTTCCTAAGCCTTGCCGTCTTCCACCGCCGTGGTGCTCTCGGCGCGGCATGGTCAATGTGGTCAACGACCGACTTCCATCGGAAGAGTAGTATACATGGAGAGGCTGATAGCTGGGTCCACGGCAGCCGCAAGGAAGTGCCTCCTTATTACGCAGAAAATAATTATTCCTCCACCTGACAGCAGGGACCCACCGGACGGGCCACCAGTATTTCACGAAAAAATGTTTCCCCCCTGACTGCTGGGACCCACCGGACGGGCCACCGTATTTCGTGTAAAAAACGTTCCCCCCACTGTCAGCTCAGACCCACCAGAAGTGCCTCCTTATTACGCACAAAAAAAATGAATACTCCCCTGCTAGCTGGGACCAACCTTGGTGGGAGGCTGACTTGTGGGCCTACTAAGTTGATTGGGACGGATGCCTTTGTCAACTTTAGTCAATATGAATGATTCTAGGTCTAGTGACCGTACGATGTCCATCCTATGTCTGTATTGCTTCTTCAACCTCTGGTGTTCTTGCTCCAGCCGCCCAAAGCAGCGCCGGTCGTGCCGCATGCTCCTGCCTCCCGTGGCCGGCTATGATGCTGCGGAGGCCTCACCGCCCCCTACTACTCCAACTGCTGGGGCGCTGACCAGACCATCCCTCTACTCACACACACCCCCTGTTATTCTGCGGCGACGGCAACCTCACACCGCAGCCGAACCAGTGAACCCTCATACTCCTCTACGCGTGGGCATCCACTGCCGCGTCTTCCCCGGCTCTGTGCCGTCCCCTTCCTAGGCCTCCTCATCGTCCACCGCCCTGGTGCTCTCGGCGCGACGTGGTCAACGTGGTCAAGGAACGACTTCCATCAGACGTGCACTGTACGTGGAGAGGCTGACAGCTCGGTCCACGACCGCAGCAAGGAAGTGCCTCCTTTTTATGCGGTAAATAATGATTCCTCCACCTGATAGGAGGGACCCACCGGACAGGCCATCGTATTTCACGAAAAAACGTTCCCCCTGACTACTGGGACCCACCAGCTACATCTTCGCACGCAAGGAAGTGCATCCATATTACAGGCAAAAAAATGAATCGCCCCCTGACTGCTGGGACCCACCAGCTACATCTTCGCATGCCAGGAAGTGCGTCCGGGCAAAAAAAAAAATACAATTCGCCCCCTGA
>NC_041393.1:424215165-424264128 GCF_002162155.2 Triticum dicoccoides | reverse complement strand
GCACGCAAGAAAGTGCGTCAGGGCAAAAAAAAAAACGATTCGCCCCCTTACTACTAGGACCCACTAGCTACATCTTCGCATGCAAGGAAGTGCCTGACAGTCGGGACCCACCTGCTCGAAGCGTACGTAGCGTTGTCATTCTGGTCGCGAACATGTACGTATATACTGGTCGATGTAGAGGCGCGCACGTGTCGTAGTAGAAGCGCGTACGTAGCATGTACACGTACGTACAGCAGCCAGTGTGCAAGAAAGAAAATACGGCCACGTACGTACATACGGGTGGGGTCTCGAACGCCTACTCGCGCATACGTACGGCCAGGGCTCGTGTACATGGCTGGGTCAGAATGGAGAAACTGCGTCGTCGTCGTGTTCATGGGGAGGCAATGGAATGCATCATGTTCATTGGGAGGCAACGGAATGCGTCGTGTTCATCGGGAGGCAACGGAATGCGTCGTGTTCATCGGGAGGCAACGGAACGCGTGGGAGCCAACCGGCTTGGACGGAACAGCCGATGGAAACGAGGCCTGGTGCACCGCAGAACAGAGGAAACGACCTTGTGTTCGACCGGTCACGTTCGAAACGGGATCTAGTTCATCGGGAGGTGTCTGGCGTACCACAAAACGGAGGAAATGGAATTGTGTTGGAACTCCTATGGTCGAAACGGGGTCCTATTGAACAGGAGGGGTGTGGCGTACCTCAAAATGGAGGAAACAGACTTGTGTTAGAGCGCTACGGTCGAAACGGGGGTACTGTTCATTGGGAGGGGTGTGGCGTACCGCAAAACAGGACTCCACGGGATACTATTCATCTCCACCGTCGACCTCCTCCAGCCTCCACGGGCTACTGTTCATCCACCGTCGACCTCCTCCAGCCTCCACATGCGACTGTTCATCCACGGGCTCCTGTTCAACCAGCCTCCACCGCGCGCTACTCCACTAGCTACTATTCAACCACCCCTCTCCACGGGCTCCTGTTCAACCACCCCTCCATGGGCTACTGTTCATCCATCCCTCCACCGTCTACTTGTCACGCCCAATATGCGATACTATCCTAAAGAGACTCGAAGGTCCCACCAAGGATAGAACCGCATATTGACACGCTTTTGCAAGGTGGATATCATTACATCAACATTACATAATAGATGGGGATACATACATAAGGCATACAATGCCACACGAATACAACATCATCTTACATAAGAGCAACATCCAACTACGGATGAAACACAAACAGAAACTCAAACGACATCCACCCTGCTAGCCCAGGCTGCCGACCTGGAACCTAGCCCTGATCGAAGAAGCAGAAGAAGAACTCCAAAACAAGCAAACATCGCTCTCGCGTCATGATCATCGCATAACCTGCACCTGCAACTGTTGTTGTAGTAATCTGTGAGCCACGAGGACTCAGCAATCCCATTACCATGGGTATCAAGACTAGCAAAGCTTAATGGGTAAGGAAGGGGTAAAGTGGTGAGGTTGCAGCAACGACTAAGCAAGTATGGTGGCTAACATACGCAAAAAGAGCGAGAAGAGAGCAAACGGAACGATCGTAAAGCTAGCAATGATCAAGAGGTGATCCTAAACTCCTACTTACGTCAAACATAACCCAAAACCATGTTCACTTCCCGAACTCCGCCGAAAAGAGACCATCATGGCTACACACGCGGTTGATGCGTTTTAATTCGGATCTGGTGTCAAGTTATCTACAACCGGACATTAACAAATTCCCATCTGCCACATAACCGCGAGCACGGCTTTCAAAAGATAATACCCTGCAGGGGTGTCCCAACTTAGCCAATGATAAGCTATCGCGATCAACGAAGGATATACCTTCTCCCAGGAAGACCCGATCAGTCTCGGAATCCCGGTTTACAAGACATTTCGACAATGGTAAAACAAGACCAGCAAAGCCGCCCGATGTGCCAACAAATCCTGATAGGAGCTGCACATATCTTGTTCTCTGGGCACACCGGATGAGACTAGCTACGACTAAAACCAGACTTCGAGTTTCCCCGAGGTGGCCCCGCAGGCAGCTCAGTTCGGACCAACACTCGAAGGAGCACTGGCCCGGGGGGGCTAAAATAAAGATGACCCTCGGGCTCCGGAAACCCAAGGGAAAAAGGGCTAGCTGAGGCAAATGGTAAAACCAAGGTTGGGCCTTTCTGGAGGAGTTTTATTCAAAGTGAACTGTCAAGGGGGTCCCATAAATCACCCGACCGTGTAAGGAACACAAAATCCGGGAACATAACACCGGTATGACGGAAACTAGGGCGGTAAGAGTGGAACAAAACACCAGGCATAAGGCCGAGCCTTCCACCCTTTACCAAATATATAGATGCATTAATAATATAAGAGATATTGTGATATCCCAACATAATCCTGTCCACCATGGGGCAATCTTCAACTTCACCTGCAACTAACAACGCTATAAGAGGGGCTGAGCAAAGCGGTAACATAGCCAAGCAACGGTTTTCTAGGAAGGGTGTTAAAGGTTAGAGGCTAACATGGCAATTTGGGAGGCTTGAAGAGCAATTGATAGGTAGCGCAGCATAGCGATAGAACGAAGCAACTAGCAAAGCAATGATAGTAGTGAGATCCAGGGTAGCGGTCATCTTGCCTGAAATCCCGCTAGGAAGAAGAACGAGTCCATGAAGAAGACGAACGGACGTAGTCGAACGAATCCTCACAATCGCAACATTACCGGAACTAAGAAGCAACACCGGAAAGAAAAAAACAACATGGTAAACGCACAAGCATAATCATGGCATGATGCACAAACAAATATGATGCATGTCCGGTTTAATGAGGCATGGCATGGCAAAGTGCAACAAACAATACTACAAGTTAAGTGGAGCTCAATATGCAACGAGTTGCATATTGACAAAACACCACATTGACATATTTAGTTTAATCTCGTATAAGCTACCAAACAATATTAAATGTTGTTAAACATGGCAAGAGGTGAAGCATAAGAAAACTACCTATCTAGGCAAGTTTAAATGAGGTCGGAACAACAAACAACAATTCCGGAAAATCCCCATATGCATATTTAGAATTTGGTACTGTTCTACTCCAAACACAATTTTAATGTTGTTAAACAGGAAAATAAAGTCCACCATGTTAAACTAGGCATTTTTCCACCCCATTTACATATAAAGTTTATTTAAAACCGAGCTACGGTTATTTAGTTATGAATTAAATCATTTTAACATGGCATTTAAGCAAATTTAAACAAACAACATTTTAAACATTTCAAACATAGATGAAAGTAGCAGATTATGAAACTAGATAAAATTCTAAGCATTTTACATGTATAAAGTTTTTACATATGATGCATGGTTATTTAGTTATTAAATGCATGAAGTATGAGGGGTTTTCTGCAAATCTGTAAATCACTGGATAATTAGACAAATTCGCAGACGGAAAAAAAAATTGATCCGGGCCACATCTGGAGGCGGACTGGGCTGGGGAGAGCTGCTCACGTTGGGCCAACAGCCCGAGAGGGAAGCAGAGCGGCGGGCGCACGGATCTGGGCCGCGAGGCTTGCGACTGGGCCTAGTCAACGCTCTTGAGAACGAGCGCAGCTGCTCGATCTTCAGGCGCGCGGGACGAGCAGAGCTCCTGCTCGATGAAGAGGAAGCAGAGGCCATGGCGTGGACATGGCGGCAGGGACGTCGCGGGGACGACCTGATCCAAGGCAGGGAGGCGCGACGGGATGCAGGGGCGGTTGGATTTGGGCGAGGATGGCGTTCTCCGGCGAGACGCAAGATCCAGGCGGCTGCGAGGGAGCTCCTGGGGCTGTCCATGGCTGCCGTTCAGAGAGCAAAAGGGAGGTTAGCGGGAGAAGAGAAAAAGGGAGCAAGAGAAAAGGAGAAGGCAAGGGAGAGGCTTGGCTCACTTGCCTGGGGCTCTTGCCAGCGGCGGGCACGCGTGGGCGGGGAAGATGAGCTCCGGCAGTAGCTGTCCATGGTTGGCTCAAGGACGCCATGGAGTTCCTGCAAGTTTTATGGAGAAGAGAGACATCATGTGAGAGAGGAACCCAGAGGGAACGAGAGAAGAAGGGAAAGAGAAGCAGCGAGCGGGTTTGGCCTGGTTGCTGCTGCTGCTTGTCGGCGGCATGCTGGAGAGGAGCTCCGGCGAGGTGGTGCAGGTGATCGGGGCGCAGGTGAGGGAGCGGCTTGGTGGTGGAGCTGCTGGTCTCAGGCGCGGTCGAGGTGGCTGGGGATCGAACAGGGAGGAGCTAGAGAGCGATGGTTGGCTTGGTGGCTGAAATCGAGGAGAAGGGATCCCGAGGAGGATTTTGTGGAGTGGTGGCAGCGTGGGGATGGATGGGACATGATCCCTAGATCTTAGGGTTGGACCTATATATATAGCAAGTGGTTTAGGTTAGGGGTACCTAGTCCCTCCGATCGAAATCAAACGGCAGAGAATAAATAGGTAGGGAAGTCCAAATAAAAACGAAGATGTTTTATAGATGTTTGGGGATGATCTGGACCCATCGGTAACAACAACCCGGTTCGGGTTCGGGACAAATTACGGACGCGCGCGAGGGGGACTGAGCAAAGTGTAGAGAGGGTGGGCATTTAGACGAGAGGGGGAAACAAATAAAATGGGGTTTGCCGAAAGGCCACGGGGTCAAGGGGGTTTTGTTGGTCTCGGAGAAAGAGAGAAGAGAGGGGTCCAAATGGTCTGCGAGAAGGTCAACAAAGGCAAAGCGGTCCGAGGAGGTCAACGAGGACAAGGGCCTGAGAAAATGCCAATGGAGGCAAAGAAAGAAAGGGCAACTGCGAACGGTTACGAGTTACAGATGCAATGCGAATGATGACATAAGATGAAATGCATGACATGAACAAAATGCAAAAACAAAAGACAAAAACCCAACCACGGAGAAAAATAATATATCACATCTCCGGAAAAGGCTAGAGTTGGAGTTACGAATATGGAAAGTTGTATCCGGGGCGTTACAACACTCCACCACTATGAGAGGATCTCGTCCCGAGATCTAGGACAGCACCGGAGAGAAACGGAAGAGGAAGAGAAGAGGTAAACTAAGTTGCTTCTTTGACAAACGAGTGAAACCATGATCCTTGAGAGGTTGAGCAATTTAAAATAAAGAGTACAACAGAGATGAACAGGATTGCAAACAATCTGTTAGAAAAGAGGGACAAGGAGTATTACGAGAACTTGAAGGTTGAAAAGACATGAATGACGAGCACAATGGACAAGAAGGAATTGGAACCACTCTGGTTGAAATGAGATGCAAGACTTGATAAGATGAAAAGAACTTGAAGAGATGACACAACACTCCGGTTAAATGGATAAGCATGAAAAGAACACGATCCTCACAATTCGAGATGACGAGTGAAAAGAGCAACATCACAATGTCTCCGGAAGAAAAATAGAAGATAGATCATTGAAATAAAAGAATGGAGAATAAAATGCCAACTTCTGCCACAAAAGAACTTGGAAAGCACCCTTCCAAAAAGGTTATAACGGAGTTGATAGAAACCAACAACGAAACGAATAAGCTTGTAGTGGGCTTATGGAAAACTTCTCAAAATTATGAGGTGACAACCGGCCACTAACGGAAACAATTAATATAATTGATAACACCGACGAGATGAAAAATTTCTTCCACCAAGATGATAGAGAGATAACTTGAATCATTGATAAGCACCACAATAGCAACATTCCATAGGGAAGGCTTTAGGTGAAACATGACACAAGATGACTCCAACGAAGAGATTGATGGATTTAAAATACCTCATTCTTGACAAGATGTGAATCGAGAAACATGAATGGAAATTGTCAAGAATGATATAATGCCATCTCAAAAGATAAGGTAGAAAGGATTGCACTTGAAAATGCAAGAAGAAGAATACTTGATCTCCTCAAAACAAAACATGTGTTGAGCACCATGTTTAATTTTGAGTATAGCTTGGCGGATCATAACTTTGAGAGAAATCTTGAAGAACAATTGAAGAATGAAAGAATCCTTGACAAACCATCATGTAGAGCCTCCATGAAGAACTCCGGTAATAAAAGGATGATAGAAAGGAAGAGAAGTTGAAAACACAAGGTGAAGCCTTGCAATGATTTAGATGGAGCTTCGCGACGATGTAACCGAGAAAACTTGAAGCTCCAGAAAGAAAAGATAAACACTAGAACCGATAATTACTTCATCATGAACAATCTCCGGAAGAAAAGATTTGAATCACCTCGAGGAAATAAGAATAAGATTTATTGTATGTTTATCCTTCATCAAATTAAATTGATGACAAGCAATGGATTTGGCATACTACTTATTCTCATTGAAAAATGATTACAGATAGAGATATAGCGCAAACTTCAGAAGGTATTGATGGAACCACCGGTGGATTTTGGAAACAACGAATATTTGATATGATAACGGAGGAAGAGAAATCCTGAACGAACCACCGTAAGAATTGAGAATGAACGTAGAAAAGGCACGATTCACCGGGAAGAATTGGAAAATGAATGAAGATACTTGAGGTGATTTAGCTACCTGAGAACGAAGAGATCATGAACTGATTAGAGGATATTAGAACGATTCACCGGTAAGATTTGGAGAATGATAGCTACATGCTGAGAATGAAGAATTATGACATGATGGCCTTCGGAGGAAAGAAATGGAAACAACTCATGAAATGCTTCGGAGAGTAAGAAAAGAATTGTCACAATCAAAAACAATTATGAGGATGGCATGAGGCTAGAACCATGAATCTCTAGACGAACGGGTAAGGATTTAAGAGGAACCCTTCTTCGGTCTTCAAAATCCGAGAATTACAAGGAGAAACACCACCAAATTGTTGAAGCACTCCGGAAGGATTAAAATAGCAAAGATTGAGCCAAAGATGAAAAGAATTTGAAAACGACCTTGGAGAAGGCATGTGACTCATGAAAATTCATTCTTACGTAACACTTGAAAAGAATTGAGAAAAACTCCGGGGGAATCAGAAGAGTCAGGGAAGATCCTGGGAAAAAACCTGTGGGTTAGGGCCCACTAAAATAAACCACCATTGGAAAGGGATGTTGAACAGATAGATGATGCACCGGAACAATTGAAATATTTGAATGAGGTGACAACCTCGAATTAATTGGAACGTAGACTAATCTCCTGAGATGTCTTGAACACTCCGGAAGGATAAACTGGCGAGAGGCGAACGAGCAAGGGGAAAACACTTGAGCCGAGGAAAAGAATATGATCAATCCGAAAAACTTGAATTGAGTCCACCGAAGAAGAAAAATAACGAAGAATGATGAACTCAAAGCTCCGTTAGTATCTTCGTGAGAATCACCGGATAAGAACATTGACGGGAAAAGAATGGAGAAACTTCACATCCATAAGATGGATACTTGATTAAGATATCTGAGTCCTTGAAGAAAAAAGGGTGGGAGGGCTGGAAAACAAACACAACTTGGGGACAGATGAAACAAATACCGTTGAGAAAACATAGAATTGATCTCACAAATGTTGCAATGATCGGATCCACTTGAAGAGAAGCACACCGGTTGGAAAGAATTGACATGACAATCTCGATGATCAAAAGGATTAGTATCCCCATAGGAATATGAGAACACCATTTAGAAAAGGTATGGAATCAACACTTGACAATGAAGCAACTCAAATACCACAACTCAAAACAAAACAAAGGATTGGCTTGCGGAAATAAGCCGGAACAAATACATATGATAGAGATTTACCCAATCCCATATCATGCATCTGTCAGAAAGATATTCTAGGAGCTACTTGAATTCCCACCTATAAACTCCCGAAACTTTCTGGTTATGCAATCTGGTGTTGGGGATACAGGGGAAGCAATATATCTCACCCAAACTAACAATCCCTACATCCAGTTGTATCCATCCGTCAACACATAACCAAGAAAACTCCAGAAATTGTGTACCTCAACCTTCGAAAAGCATCCGTTATACGAGCTATGGCAATACTCCCGAACTCCCCAGTACTGGGTGGCGTCGAGGTTATCTCACCAACAACTGCATAAAAGAGATTTTCGATGTCGGCAAAACCTAGGTATTCCAGAACTGCAACGATAAAATTATGACGACAACACCTCAGAGCTCAACTCCCCGGGACACTGCCACAACCCCTAAATGTCAGGAGGCACCAAGAACAATGTTCTCGTCATAAGAATATCGGAACGATCCCAAGATACCCGCGTGATCCTAAAAAATTTTAGTGAAATTTGAGGAGAAGAAAGACAAAGCATCTACGTCAGGAGTCCTCACCAGAGCCATGAAGGGGGCTGAGGAGTAAAAAGAATCCTACTCTCTGATATATATAATCCTAAGACTCAAAATAGTTTTCTTCTAGACTCAACAACGGCCAACAATCAAGGGGGCTCCTATGGTCGGTCGAGGCTCTGATACCAACTTGTCACGCCCAATATGCGATACTATCCTAAAGAGACTCGAAGGTCCCACCAAGGATAGAACCGCATATTGACACGCTTTTGCAAGGTGGATATCATTACATCAAAATTACATAATAGATGGGGATACATACATAAGGCATACAATGCCACACGAATACAACATCATCTTACATAAGAGCAACATCCAACTATGGATGAAACACAAACAGAAACTCAAATGACATCCACCCTTCTAGCCCAGGCTGCCAAACTGGAACCTATCCCTGATCGAAGAAGCAGAACGAGAACTCCAAAACAAGCAAACATCGCTCTCGCGTCATGATCAACGCAAAACCTGCACCTGCAACTGTTGTTGTAGTAATCTGTGAGCCACGAGGACTCAGCAATCCCATTATCATGGGTATCAAGACTAGCAAAGCTTAATGGTTAAGGAAGGGTGTCGGTTTCAAAACCGGCGGATCTCGGGTAGGGGGTCCCGAACTGTGCGTCTAGGCGGATGGTAACAGGAGACAAGGGACACGATGTTTTTACCCAGGTTCGGGCCCTCTCGATGGAGGTAAAACCCTACTCCTGCTTGATTGATATTGATGATATGGGTAGTACAAGAGTGGATCTACCACGAGATCAAGGAGGCTAAACCCTAGAAGCTAGCCTATGGTATGATTGTTGTAATGGTTGTGTCCTACGGACTAAAACCCTCCGGTTTATATAGACACCGGAGAGGGCTAGGGTTACACAGAGTCGGTTACAATGGTAGGAGATCTACATATCTGTATCGCCAAGCTTGACTTCCACGCCAAGGAAATTCCCATCCGGACACGGGACGAAGTCTTCAATCTTGTATGTTCATAGTCTTGGAGTCTGGCTGACGATGATAGTCCGGCTATCCGGACACCCCCTAGTCCAGGACTCCCTCAGTAGCGCCCGAACCAGGCTTCAATGACGACAAGTCCAGCGCATATATAGTCCTTGACGTTGCAAGGCGGGTTCTCCTCCAAATTCCATGTGCTTGCCGAATAGTGTTCGGCTTCCTTACGAATGTTGCGCTCCTTGGCTTCCCCGCCCAATAATGGCCCTCTTCCACGCGTCGCACGAATGCGAAAAGTCAGGGTATCTCTTATGTTTTACCCCCTAGCTGCACGAATAATCTGCCTATAAGAGAGGCAAGAATCCAGATCCAAATCACACCATCTTCCTCCCGCGAGTACTCACCGGAGCGCTTCTGACCAAGAATCCATTCCATCATGGATCGCCGACGTAGATCCTCTTCTCGCGCTCCCAGCCCTCTGTCCGGAGATTGGAGGAGATGTTCTGTCCCGCACAACGAGCTGGTGAAGCTTCAAGTGGAGGGATATCTTCCTCCGGCCTTTATGGTCCCGGTTTGAGCCGGGCTGGCCACCTACAAGGATGGGAAGCAAGCGGAAGCCACCCCAAGTCCCAACAAAGGGGAGCGGGTATGCTTCGTCCCCTATCTGATAAGGGGGCTCGGATTTCCTGTGCATCCGTTCCTCCGCGGGCTTCTGGAGTTCTACGGACTCCAGCTCCATCACCTCACGCCCACCTCTACTCTGCATATCGCGGGTTTCGTAGCTCTTTGCGAGCTGTTCCTGGGCATCGAGCCCCACTTCGCGCCGTGGAAGAGGTTATTCTGCCTCGTACCCCGTTCTCATGAAGGGTCAATATATCAAGTGGGCGGTGCCGAAATATGGCGCATTGCCGGGACCGGATATCCATCCGGAACCCCCAAGAAGGCATCCGAAGACTGGCCTTCAGAATGGTTTTATGTAGAAGATGCTCCGCTGCCGGACCCTGTTCGGATCGGCCTCCCGGAGTTCAGCAATGATCCTCTGAAGAAACGCCTGAGTTGGCGCCCGTGGAGCCCCCAGCTGGAAGAAGACAAGAGCGTCCATTATCTGATGGGCCGGATAAGGTTACTGGCCCATTCCGGACTGACCATGATCGGAGTCATGGCCACGTGCATTATTTGGGGGGTGCAGCCGCTGCAATACAGGGGCCACCCCATGTGCGATTTCAATGGGGAGAATGATGCCACTCGTCACGGCCGCCAAGGGCCAGGGTCGGTCGAAGATCTGGTAAAAAGATTCTGTCCGGCCTGTACAAGGGGGAGAAGGAGGACTTCCTCCATACGAGCCCATTGAATGGGTTCTCCATGAACAACCCTCGGAGCTGGGTAAGCGGACGTTCATTTATCCGACCCACGCTTTCAAAGTTAAGTATCTAACTTTTATGGTTTTCGACGCAGGATCTGCGCCGGACTATGGAGAGCATGCATAGCCCGGCCCCACAGCCCGAGGATCCAGAAAGATCCCTTGATCCGTCCTCTGAAGAGGATCCGGACATAAAGGTGGAGCTAATTGACGGGGTGTTTCACCAGCTCAGCATGGATAATGCTTTAGTCGCCATTACGACTGACTACCCCGGCCTATCTCCGGCTCCCCAGGTAATTGTGACCGAAGTCCTGTCACCATTATTTCGTCCCTGCGCATTTATGACCACCGTATACAATGGTGTCTCGCAGGAGGTACCTTCAAGGCGAGAAGCCGAGCCCGCGGCGGCTGACCCACAGGGGTCAGTCCGGCCCCGCAGGAGGAAGAGGGGAGCGGTGCCAATTGAAACGTCACCGCAGCGGTATAGCTCGCGATCATTGTTTAGGACAAAGTTCCAAGGAGGTGTTTGAATGCTCAGAACTTTTGCAGGAGAAAGAGCGCCCGCCGGACTGCGGGCGGTGAGGTTGCCAACCAAGCCTCTGCCAGCCAGGCTCCAGCACCTGGTCAGGAGGGGGAGGCGAGCGCAAGGCGCGAGCCGGATACTCCTCCAACGGAGGACGCTGACAGACTGTCCGCCACCAAGTCTGAGGTGGAGAGCGCCATGAACCATAGGCGCCGCCGGACAGTTTTTCGTGACGCGTGCTTCTCCCCTGAGGCATTGAATGCCTTTAATGCGGGGGACGCGCACCTCCGCGCTGCTCAAGATGGTTTGACCAGAGCCGCGGAGCAGTATGTAAAAGACATACGGGTAAGAGATTTAAAATATATGCCAGTAGCCCCCGAGACTTAAAATAGTTAAAGTAACTGATTTAAGGATCATATAATTTGCAGGATCTTACAGAGAAGAATGCCCAATTGTCCCAGGAGTTGCAAGAGTGCAAGGCCCAACTTGAGGCCGCACTTGCTGCCGCAGGAGGAGACACAGAGACCCCTCCTGGTAACACATTATTTCAAAGAGATAAGTGGTGTACGGCGTGCGTGTAAATCTGACACTGTTATTGCAGATGTTGCCGGACTGGATCCGGACAAGCAACACCTACTACGCCAGTTGAAGGCCGGCGAGAGGGTGCTGATGAAGGTACAGCGGGAGAGGAATAAACTCCAGGATGCCCACACCCAGCTTGGAGAGGAGCTGAAAGGTGTTTGGGCCGAGCTGTCTGGCTCCGTGAAGGAGAATCAACGGCTTCGTTGCGGCATCTATGGTAAGTGCTTAAGAGAACTCCTTTGAAAAGAAGAGTTCGGCGAGGAAGTCAATTGACAGAAATATGTCTGTAGGTGTGCTCACAGGTCGCCCTGCGGAGGAGATGCCCGTATCAATGGGTGATCAACTTCCCGAGCTGGTGCAACTGCTCGAACGAGTTCGGTAGGCGATGAGCGGCGTCGTCCAGGCTTTATGGCCGGCCCTCTCCCTACCCGAGGGCCTTGGAGAGCTTGCAGAGAAGCTTCAGGGAGTGCGCCAGCGCTTCCGTTTATGGAAGATATCGGCCTGCCGCCAAGGTGATAGGGAGGCCTGGGCCATGGTGAAGACGCGGTACAAGAAGGCGGATCCCAACCACATGGCCGAGGTCGGACCTGTGGGGCCCGATGGGAAGGAAATCCCTGTGAGCTTAGTGTACGGCCAAGTAGAGTTGGCCGCTAAATATTCCCAACGGGACTGTAAATTAGACAGCCTGTTAGACGGGATTGAGGAGGAATACAGTCAGTCGATTTGACAATGTATTTGAAAATGACATGTAAAATGCCTTCTAGCCGGATTGTAGATCATTTGTCTTTGCCGACCTTTTCGCTTCAACCTCGGGGCCCTAGAGTCCGGAGTGTGTCCGAATACCCTCTCGGTTAAGAAACAACCGGGGCATGCATGGAGACTAGGCGTAGGGGTCATTAGTGCTTTATCAGACAAGTGCCCAACTAGTTATGTTATATTACATGGTTAGTAAGAAACATCTTCCAGGGAGAATAGTTTCGTTAAGGGTTCCTTTCCCTGGGAGGCATGCCCTAAAGTGCATGTCTGGACTGTGAAAAAAGTAGGAAAACATCTGGGGGCAGGTAATAATATGCAAAAAATCATCTTTCGAGTCACCAACCGAATATTCCCTTAAGAACGCTAGCTTTCGGCTTCACCCAGTCTGAGGTACACATCCGGCTGACCCGGCAGTAACAATCGCGGAGGTGCTCCCTTTACCTCCTAGCCGAACAATCGGGAATGTAGGGGTAAGCACAGGAGCCAGGCAACCCAGCTTGGCCAAAACTTAAGTCATATCGATGCATAATGGTGAATAGAAGGTACATGTGGAAGTTTGACACATGTGCTGGGCATGAAGCCCTTATAAGTAAGCTTCTGGTAAAGAAGCCCCTAGGTATAATGAGTGCGGATAGCACATCAAGTGTGTGCGAACAATGCACAAGTAGGCCTTCAAGGGATTTTATGAAAAGGGTTAGAGAAAAGAGAGAACAGAAGGACAACTGAAATGTAAAAAATTTGGACGGGGGAAGGAGACGAACTCTTAGTCCGGCGCTAGGCGTAGAATCGTCGGAGGCGGGCTGAGTTCCATGGGTTCGGCTCGAGTCGGTTATCCGATGTGTTTCGGAGACGGTATGCTCCGCCGGTCAGGACTTGATCGATAATGAAGGGCCCCTCCCATTTGGGCTTGAGCTTGTCCTTTTTCTTGTCCGGCAGGCGTAGAACTAGTTCGCCAACATTGTAAGTCTTAGCCCGTACTTCTCTGCTTTGGTATCTTCGAGCCTGCTGTTGATAGAATGCGGAACGAGCCTTGGTGACGTCGTGTTCTTCCAATGCGTCCGAGCTGTCCTGCCGATCCAGCTCGGCTTCTCTTTCTTCGTACATGCGCACTCGAGGTGAGTCATGAATGATGTCGTAGGGCAAAACTGCCTCTGCGCCGTATACCATAAAAAATGGTGTGAATCCGGTAGTACGGTTGGGCGTTGTCCGCAGCCCCCAGAGTACGGAGTCGAGCTCCTCTACCCAGTGCGTGTCAGATTTCGTAAGGGACCGCACTAGTCTGGGTTTGATGCCGCTCATTATTAGACCATTTGCTCGTTCCACTTGACCGTTGGTTTTAGGATGATAGACTGAAGCGTAATCGAGCTTGATGCCCATATTTCAGCACCATAATTTAACCTCGTCGGCCGTGAAGTTCGTGTCGTTATCGGTAATGATGCTATGGGGGACACCGTAACGGTGTACTACCCCGGATATAAAGTCTATCACTGGTCCGGACTCTACCGGTTTAACTGGCTTGGCCTCTATCCATTTGGTGAATTTGTCCACCATGACCAATAGGTACCTTTGCTTGTTGGTTCCCCCTTTAAGGGGTCCAACCATGTCAAGCCCCCAGACTGCGAACGGCTAGGTGATGGGTATAGTTTTGAGGGTGGTGGGTGGCATATGGCTCTGATTAGCAAAGAGCTGACAACCAACGCATCTTTGGACTAAGTCCTGAGCATCTGCCCGGGCCGTCGGCCAATAAAATCTTGTACGGAAGGCCTTGCCTACAAGGGCCCGAGCTGCGGCGTGGTGTCCGCCTAGTCCGGCATGAATTTCAGCCAGAAGGTTTCGCCCTTCCTCTTCGGAGATACCTTTGAAGGACTCCGGTTGTGCTTTTCTTATACAGTTCTCCCTCGTGTACCTTGTAGGCTTTAGATCGCCGAACTATGCAGCGGGCCTCATTTTGGTCCTCGGGAAGTTCCTGCCTAATTAAGTAGGCTAGGAATGGCTCTGTCCACGGGGCAATTACTGCCATTATTTCGTGGGCTGAGGGTGTTATTTCGTCGGCTGAGCCACCGATTATGTCAGACTGTTCTGCGTTGGGTAGTGCGGCTGCTTCCGGGTTGTTATTTCCGGACTCCTCTTCCCATAGTACGGATGGCTTAAAGAGCTGTTCCAGGAAGATGTTTGGAGGTACAACGTCGCGTTTCGCGCTGATGCGAGCCAATACGTCAGCTGCTTGGTTATTATCCCGGGCTACGTGGTGGAATTCAAGTCCTTCGAACCGGGCTGACATTTTTAGGACAGCGTTACGATAGGCTGCCATCTTCAGATCTTTGGTGTCAAAGTCTCGATTTACTTGGGATATTGCAAGGTTTGAATCCTCGCGCACCTCTAGGCATTGAATGCCAATGGAGATTGCCATCCGGAGGCCATGTAGGAGGGCCTCATATTCGGCTGCATTGTTGGAGTCCGTGTACATTATCTGAAGTACGTATTGGACTGTATCCCCGGTTGGGGACGTCAATACGACGCCAGCCCCCAAGCCGGCCAACATTTTGGAGCTGTCAAAATGCATAGTCCAATTGGAGTATGCGCCGTACTCTTTAGGGAGTTCGGCTTCATCCCATTCGGCGACAAAGTCGGTCAAGACTTGCGACTTTATAGCTCGCCGAGGTTTGTAAGTTATATCAAATGGTAAGAGCTCAATGGCCCATTTTGCAATCCTGCCCGTTGCATCGCGGTTATTTATAATGTCGTTGAGGTGCACTTCGGAGGCCACTGTTATCGAACACTCTTGAAAGTAGTGTCGGAGCTTCCGGGATGCCATGAACACTGCGTATGCTATCTTTTGATAGTGCGGGTAGCGGGACTTGCAGGGAGTTAAGACAGTGGATACATAGTATACTAGTTTTTCAAGAGGGAATTTATGCCCTTCTGTTTCTCGTTCGACGACGAGCACCGTGCTTACAACTTGATGTGTTGCCGCGATATATAACAACATTGGTTCTCCCAAGTTAGGCGCAGCCAGGACCGGATTTGTTGCCAATATGGCTTTTATTTCTTCGAGTCCGGGAGTGGCAGCATCCGTCCACTCGAAGTGTTCGGTGCGCCTGAGGAGGCGATAGAGGGGCAATGCCTTTTCTCCCAAACGGGAGATGAAGCGACTTAGAGCCGCCACGCATCCAGTCAATTTTTGTATTTGCTTGAGGTCTTTTGGAATGTTGAGCTGTGACAGAGCTCGAATCTTAGCTGGGTTTGCTTCAATTCCTCTACTGGATGCGATGATGCCCAGGAGCTTTCAGGCTGGTACGCCGAAAACGCATTTTTCCGGATTCAGCTTGATGTCATATGCTCGGAGGTTGTCGAATGTGAGCCTCAGATCGTCTACTAAGGTTTCGACGTGTTTGGTTTTGACGACTACATCGTCTACGTATGCCTCTACTGTTTTGCCGATCTGGGTAGCCAGACATGTCTGAATCATGCGCTGATATGTTGTGCCGGTGTTTTTGAGCCCGAAGGGCATTGTGTTGAAGCAGAATGGTCCATATGGAGTAATGATTGCCGTTGCGGCTTGGTCTGCCTCCGCCATCTTAATTTGATGGTAACCGGAGTATGCGTCAAGGAAGCACAATGAATCGTGCCCTGCAGTAGCATCGATTATTTGGTTGATGTGGGGAAGAGGCAAGGGGTCCTTTGGGCAGGCCTTGTTGAGGTCTTTAAAGTCAACACATAGGCGCCAGGATTTATCCTTCTTTGGTACCATTACCAGGTTCGCTAGCCAGTCCGGATGTTTGATGTCTCTGATGAATCCGGCTTCCAGTAGTTTGGCTAGCTCTTCTCCCATTGCCTGTCTTTTGGGTTCGGAAAATCGCCGAAGAGCCTGTTTGACTGGCTTGAATCCTTTTAGGATGTTTAGGCTATGTTCTGCCAATCTGTGTGGGATTCCTGGCATATCTGAAGGGTGCCAGGCAAAGATGTCCCAATTTTCTCGAAGGAATTCCCGCAGTGCGGCATCTACATCAGGGTTCAACTGTGCCCCGATGGAGGCCGGCTTTGTTGGGTCCGTTGGATGGACCTGGAATTTGATCATCCGCTGGTTTAAAAGTCGTGGACTTGGGTCTCTTATCGAGTATCACATCGTCCCTATTCACCATAGAGCGCAGCGTAGTGAGTTCCTCTGCCGCTAGGGCTTCGGATAGTGCCTCTAGGGCTAATGCGGCTGTCTTGTTTTCGGCACGGAGTGCTATGTCCGGATCACTAACGAGAGTGATTATTCCGCCGGGCCCAGGCATCTTAAGCTTCATGTACCCGTAGTGGGGTATTGCTTGAAAAATTGTGAATGCCTCTTGTCCTAATATAGCGTGATATCCGCTGCTGAATGGGGCCACTTGGAATGTTACCTCTTCGGACCTGTAATTGTCCGGCGAGCCGAACACCACATCGAGTGTGATTTTTCCTGTGCAGCGTGCTTCCCGGCTGGGGATTATTCCTCTAAAGGTTGTGCTGCTTCGCTCAATGCGGCTCCAGTCTATTTCCATTTTTGAAGAGTTTCCTCGTAGATGAGGTTTAGTCCGTTGCCGCCATCCATGAGTACCTTGGTAAGACGAAAGCCATCCACTATTGGACTGAGGACCAATGCGGCTGGTGCTCGGGCTATTCTGAACTTAGGTTCGTCACTAGCATTGAAGGTGATGGCCGTGTCGCTCCATGGATTTGTTGTTGCTACTTGGTAGATTTCGGCGAGGCTGCGGATTGTTCGTTTCCGCATATTATTCGATGCGAAAGTCTCGAAGACTGTTGACACCGTACTGGTATTATTGGAGTGGCTCTCCGGGGCTAGAAGCTCTTCGCCACTTTTGGCCACCTGCCGCAATATCCAACATGCTCGGAAGCTGTGTGTTGGAGTGGCGCCCTTTGTATTGTGAATTTTACAGGGTCCGTTGAGCCATCCTTCCAGTACGGTTCCATGCCCTTTATGGGGTTTTGGCTTTTTGGCTTTTGTGCCTGTTGCCTGAGTGTGATGCACCCTTTTACTTCGGACTAGGGTTGTATTCGGGGCCGGATTGTCCCAAAACTTAGTTTCGGTTTTCCAGAAACTCTCCATCGCACAATACTTTCGTACTATGGACGCCAGATTGGCGAAGCGTGTAATTTCGCGACGACTGACGGCGTTCAGAATTCCCTCGTCCGTGCAATTATTGCAAAAAATTGAAATTGCGTTTTCCTCTCGGCAGTCCTTTATCCTGTCCATAACCAGGAGGAATCTGGCCCAGTAATGATGTACTGTCTCAGCGGCCTCTTGCCGGATTTGAGATAGATCGAATATGACTGGGTGGGTGGGTGGAATTGAGTCCAGAACCCTACCCATCTTGAGGCTCAAAAGCCGAGAAGTTTCCAAATTTGGAAGCTTGGATTGTTGGACGTCGTCCAACGAGTCCGGTCCGATGCCTGACTTTAGGTTCAGTGCTTGATCGAAGTCCGTCCCTCCGCGGGAATCCGGAATGGAGGGTTCGGAAGTCCGGATATGGCTAGTTTTCAATACAGGAGAGGAGTCGCCGCGTTGTTCCTCCACCACCGCAACGTGGTGGGTAACCTGGGGAGAGTTAATCTCTCTTAGATCGGTTTTAAGCCCAATCTGATTGTAGTCTGTAGCGACTCCCAGGGCGGCGATGCGATCCAAGAGCTCGTTTATGGACGAGAGCTCTATTGGATCAAACTGCTCGGCGAATTCCGAGTTGACATGAAGATTGCTTTTGATGACCTGAGAGGTCACCGTCGAAGCGGCGACCGAATGGGCAGTCATGAGAAAACCACCCAGCCGGATAGTTTGGCCGGCGGCCAAGGCCCCTTGGGCGAAGATACCGTCTCTGAAAACGGGAAGAGGCATCCTTCCTATCGGTGACGGCACAGAGGAACTCTCAATGAAAGCACCAATGTCGGTGTCAAAACCGGCGGATCTCGGGTAGGGGGTCCCGAACTGTGCGTCTAGGCGGATGGTAACAGGAGACAAGGGACACAATGTTTTTACCCAGGTTCGGGCCCTCTCGATGGAGGTAAAACCCTACTCCTGCTTGATTGATATTGATGATATGGGTAGTACAAGAGTGGATCTACCACGAGATCAAGGAGGCTAAACCCTAGAAGCTAGCCTATGGTATGATTGTTGTTGTTGTTGTGTCCTACGGACTAAAACCCTCTGGTTTATATAGACACCGGAGAGGCCTAGGGTTACACAGAGTCGGTTACAATGGTAGGAGATCTACATATCCGTATCGCCAAGCTTGCCTTCCACGCCAAGGAAAGTCCCATCCGGACACGGGACAAAGTCTTCAATCTTGTATCTTCATAGTCTTGGAGTCCGGCTGATGATGATAGTCCGACTATCCGGACACCCCCTAGTCCAGGACTCCCTCAAAGGGGTAAAGTGGTGAGGTTGCAGCAGCGACTAAGCAAGTATGGTGGCTAACATACGCAAAAAGAGCAAGAAGAGAGCAAACGGAATGGTCGTAAAGCTAGCAATGATCAAGAGGTGATCCTAAACTCCTACTTACGTCAAACATAACCCAAAACCGTGTTCACTTCCCGGACTCCGCCGAAAAGAGACCATCACGGCTACACACGCGGTTGATGCGTTTTAATTCGGATCTGGTGTCAAGTTATCTACAACTGGACATTAAAAAATTCCCATCTGCCACATAACCGCGGGCACGGCTTTCGAAAGATAATACCATGCAGGGGTGTCCCAACTTAGCCCATGATAAGCTCTCGCGATTAACGAAGGATATACCTTCTCCCAGGAAGACCCGATCAGTCTTGGAATCCCGGTTTACAAGACATTTCGACAATGGTAAAACAAGACCAGCAAAGCTGCCCGATGTGCCGGCAAATCCCGATAGGAGCTGCACATATCTCGTTCTCAGGGCACACCGGATGAGACTAGCTACGATTAAAACTAGACTTCGAGTTTCCCCGAGGTGGCCCCACAGGAAGCTTAGTTCGGACCAACACTCGAAGGAGCACTGGCCCAGGGGGTGGGGGGGGGGCTAAAATAAAGATGACCCTCGGGCTCCGGAAACCCAAGGGAAAAAGGGCTAGGTGAGGCAAATGGTAAAACCAAGGTTGGTCCTTGCTGGAGGAGTTTTATTCAAAGTGAACTGTCAAGGGGGTCCCATAAATCACCCGACCGCGTAAGGAACGCAAAATCCAGGAACATAACACCGGTATGACGGAAACTAGGGCGGTAAGAGTGGAACAAAACACCAGGCATAAGGCCGAGCCTTCCACCCTTTACCAAATATATAGATGCATTAATAATATAAGAGATATTGTGATATCCCAACATAATCCTGTCCACCATGGGGCAATCTTCAACTTCACCTGCAACTAACAACGCTATAAGAGGGGCTGAGCAAAGCGGTAACATAGCCAAGCAACGGTTTGCTAGGAAGGGTGTCAAAGGTTAGAGGCTGACATGGCAATTTGGGAGGCTTGAAGAGCAATTGATAGGTAGCGCAGCATAGCGATAGAACGAAGCAACTAGCAAAGCAGTGATAGTAGTGAGATCCAGGGTAGCGGTCATCTTGCCTGAAATCCCGCTAGGAAGAAGAACGAGTCCATGAAGAAGATGAATGGACGTAGTCGAACGAATCCTCACAATCGCAACATTACCGGAACTAAGAAGCAACACCAGAAAGAAACAAACAACATGGTAAATGCACAAGCATAATCATGGCATGATGCACAAACAAATATGATGCATGTCCGGTTTAATGAGGCATGGCATGGCAAAGTGCAACAAACAATACTACAAGTTAAGTGGAGCTCAATATGCAACGAGTTGCATATTGACAAAACACCACATTGACATATTTAGTTTAATCTCGTATAAGCTACCAAACAATATTAAATGTTGTTAAACATGGCAAGAGGTGAAGCATAAGAAAACTACCTATCTAGGCAAGTTTAAATGAGGTCGGAACAACAAACAACAATTCCGGAAAATCCCCATATGCATATTTAGAATTTGGTACTGTTCTGCTCCAAACACAATTTTAATGTTGTTAAACAGGAAAATAAAGTCCACCATGTTAAACTAGGCATTTTTCCACCCCATTTACATATAAAGTTTATTTAAAACCGAGCTACGGTTATTTAGTTATGAATTAAATCATTTTAACATGGCATTTAAGCAAATTTAAACAAACAACATTTTAAACATTTCAAACATAGATGAAAGTAGCAGATTATGAAACTAGATAAAATTCTAAGCATTTTACATGTATAAAGTTTTTACATATGATGCATGGTTATTTAGTTATTAAATGCATGAAGTATGAGGGGTTTTCTGCAAATCTATAAATCACTGGATAATTAGACAAATTCGCAGACGGAAAAAATAATGATCCGGGCCACATCTGGAGGCGGACTGGGCTGGGGAGAGCTGCTCACGTTGGGCCAACAGCCCGAGAGGGAAGCAGAGCAGCGGGCGCACGGATCTGGGCCGCGAGGCTTGCGACTGGGCCTAGTCAACGCCCTTGAGAACGAGCACAGCTGCTCGATCTTCAGGCGCGCGGGACGAGCAGAGCTCCTGCTCGATGAAGAGGAAGCAGAGGCCGTGGCGTGGACATGGCGGCAGGGACGTCGCGGGGACGACCGGATCCAAGGCGGGGAGGCGCGACGGGAAGTAGGGGCGGTTGGATCTGGGCGAGGACGGCGTTCTTCGGCGAGACGCCAGATCCAGGCGGCTGCGAGGGAGCTCCTGGGGCTATCCATGGCTGCCGTTCAGAGAGCAAAAGGGAGGTTCGCGGGGGAAGAGAAAAAGGGAGCACGAGAAAAGGAGAAGGCAAGGGAGAGGCTTGGCTCACTGACCTGGGGCTCTTGCCGGCAGCGGGCACGAGCGAGCGGGGAAGACGAGCTCTAGCAGTAGCTGTCCATGGTTGGCTCAGGGACGCCATGGAGTTCCTGCAAGTTTTATGGAGAAGAGAGACAACATGTGAGAGAGGAACCCAGAGGGAACGAGAGAAGAAGGGAAAGAGAAGCAGCGAGCGGGTTCGGCCTGGTTGCTGTTGCTGCTTGCCGGCGGCATGCTGGAGAGGAGCTCCGGCGAGGTGGTGCAGGGGATAGGGGCGCAGGCGAGGGAGCGGCTTGGTGGTGGAGCTGCTGGTCTCAGGCGCGGTCGAGGTGGCTGGGGATCGAACAGGGAGGAGCTGGAGAGCGATGGTTGGCTTGGTGGCTGAAATTGAGGAGAAGAGATCCCGACGAGGATTTTGTGGAGTGGCGGCGGCGTGGGGATGGATGGGACATGATCCCTAGATCCTAGGGTTGGACCTATATATATATCAAGTGTTTTAGGTTAGGGGTACCTAGTCCCTCCGGTCGAAATCAAACGACCGAGAATAAATAGGTAGGGAAGTCCAAATAAAAACGAAGATGTTTTATAGATGTTTGGGGATGATCTGGACCCATCGGTAACAACAACCCGGGTCGGGTTCGGGACAACTTACGTACGCGCGCGACGGGGACTGAGCAAAGTGTAGAGAGGGTGGGCATTTAGAAGAGAGGGGGAAACAAATACAATGGGGTCTGCCGAAAGGCCACGGGGTCAGGGGGGTTTTGTTGGTCTCGGAGAAAGAGAGAAGAGAGGGGTCCAAATGGTCTGCGAGAAGGTCAACAAAGGCAAAGCGGTCCGAGGAGGTCAACCAGGACAAGGGCCTAACAAAATGCCAACGGAGGCAAAGAAAGAAAGGGCAACTGCGAACGGTTACGAGTTTTATGAAAACATACAGATGCAATGCGAATGATGACATGAGATGAAATGCATGACATGAACAAAATGCAAAAACAAAAGACAAAAACCCAACCACGGAGGAAAATAATATATGACATCTCCGGAAAAGGCTAGAGTTGGAGTTACGAATATGGAAATTTGTATCCGGGGCGTTACACTACTGTTCATCCAGCCCTCCACGAGGTCCTGTTCATCCAGCCCCAACCGGCTCGATCGATCGGGGTCCTATTCATCCAGAGGCAATACCACGGGGTCCTATTCATCCACCCCACCACTCACTGTTCATCCAAACCCCCTGCAACGCTCACTGTTCATCTAGAGGCAGCATCGATCGGCTTCAGTTAGCAGCAGTAGCGAAGAAATCGCTCCATCGGGTTCAGTTAACAGCCATCGATCGATCTCTCCGGTTCAGTAACGCATAGCCTGCAGTGCAATCGCTCGGGTTCAGTAAGCGAACGCCTCGCTCGGGTTCAGTTAGAGCCCAACGCCTCGCACCCACGCGCGTGCGTGTATGAGGGAAACGCGCATACCTCCGTGCATCGCTCGACCCCGACCACCCACCATAACCGGGAACACCCCGATATTTTCCTCGCCCTCGCTTCTACCACGGGTTTTTCCATCATGGACGGCCCAAAGAATGTCATGCAGCTGCGTCTCCGACCTGCCCAAGATGAAAAGCCCATTTTTTGTCATGATTTTTTGTCATAGAAGTAGGAGCCCACCACATCTATGATGATACTGGGTTTTGTCACAATTATCATCATAGAAGTGTCATAAGTATGACATAATTTTTTTTCGTTCGGCCCAAAATGTCACAGATGTGTCTTTTTTTGTAGTGCAAGAGCCTATGCTTGGGGATGCCCCGGAAGGCATCCCCTCTTTCGTCTTTGTCTATCGGTAACTTTACTTGAGGCTATATTTTTACTCACCACACAATATGTGTTTTGCTTGGAGCGTCTTGTATGATTTGAGTCTTTGCTTTTTAGTTTACCACAATCATCCTTTCTGTACACACCTTTTGAGAGAGACACGCATGAATCATGATTTATTAGAATACTCTATGTGCTTCACTTATATCTTTTGAGCTATGCAATTTTGCTCTAGTGCTTCACTTATATATTTTTGGAGCACGACAATGGTTTTATTTTATAGAAATTGTGGAACTCTCATGCTTCACTTATATTATTTTGAGAGTCATTAGAATAGCATGGTAATTTGGTTTGGTTATAAATTTAGTACGTACTAATATGATAGGCATCCAAGATGGATATAATAAAAACTTTCATATAAAGTGCATTGAATATTATGAGAATTTTGATTCTTTATGATTGTTTTGAGATATGAAGATGGTGATATTAGCATCATGCCAATGAGTAGTTGTGAATTTGAGAGATACTTGTGTTAGGATTTGTGATTCCAATAGCATGCACGTATCGTGAATCGTTATGTGATGAAGTTGGAGCATGATTTATTTTTTGATTGTCTTCCTTATGAGTGGCGGTCGGGGACGAGCGATGGTCTTTTCCTACCAATCTATCCCGCTAGGAGCATGTTTGTAGTACTTCATTTCGATAACTAATAGATTTTTGCAATAAGTATATGAGTTCTTTGTGACTAACGTTGAGTCCATGGATTATACGCACTCTCACCCTTCCACCCTTGCTAACCTCTCTTGTGTCGCGCAACTTACGCCGATACCATACACCCACCATATACCTTCCTCAAAACAACCACCATACCAAGCTATTATGGCATTTCCATAGCCATTTCGAGATATACCGCCATGCAACTTTCCACAGTTCCGTTCATTATGACACGCTTCATCATTGTCATATTGCTTTGCATGATCATGTAGTTGACATTGTATTTGTGGCAAAGCCACCTTTCATAATTCTTTGATACATGTCAGTCTTGATTTATTCCACATCCGGTTACACCGCCGGAGGCATTCATATAGAGTCATATCTTGTTCTAAATATCGAGTTGTAATTCTTGAGTTGTAAGTAAATAAAAGTGTGATGATCTTCATTATGAGAGCATTGTCCCATGTGAGGAAAGGATGATGGAGGCTATGATTCCCCTACAAGTCGGGATGAGACTCTGGACGCAAAATAAAAAAAAGAGGCCAAAAAATGATGAGAAAGGCCTAAATAAAAAAATGATGAGAGAAAAAGAGAGAAGGGGTAATGTTACTATCCTTTTTCCACACTTGTGCTTCAAAGTAGCACCATGACCTTCATGATAGAGAGTCTCCTATGATATCACTTTCATATACTAGTGGGAATTTTTCATTATAGAACTTGGCTTGTGTATTCCAATGATGGGCTTCCTGAAATTGCCTTAGGTCTTCGTGAGCAAGCAAGTTGGATGCGCACCCATTTAGTTTCTTTTTGAGCTTTCATACACTTATAGCTCTAGTGCATCCGTTGCATGGCAGTCCCTACTCACTCACATTGATATCTATTGATGGGCATCTCCATAGCCCATTGATACACCTAGTTTATGCGAGACTATCTCCCTCTTTTTGTCTTCTCCACAACCACCATATTCTCTTCGACCATAGTTCTATATTCATGGCTCACACTCATGTATTGCGTGAAAGTTGAAATTTTTTGAGAACATCAAAAGTATGAAACAATTGCTTGGCTTGCCATCGGGGTTGTGCATGATTTAAATACTTTGTGTGATGAAGATTGAGCATAGCCAGCCTATATGATTTTGTAGGGATAGTTTTCTTTGGCCATGTTATTTTCAGAAGACATGACTGCTTTATTAGTATGCTCAAAGTATTATTGTTTTTATGTCAATATTAAACTTTTGTGTCAATATTAGACATGATTGCTTACGGATCTGAACATTCATGCCACAATAAAGAAGATTACATTGATAAATATGTTAGGTAGCATTCCACATCAAAAATTCTGTTTTTATCATTTACCTACTCGAGGACGAGTAGGAATTAAGCTTGGGGATGCTTGATACATCTCCAATGTATCTATAATTTTGATTGTTCCATGCTATTATATCATCTGTTTTGGATGTTTTACATGCATTAATATGCTATTTTTATATTATTTTTAGGACTAACCTATTAACCTAGAGCCTAGTGCCAGTTTCTGTTTTTTTGCCTATTTTAGAGTTTCGCAGAAAAGGAATACCAAACGAAGTCCAAATGGAATAAAACTTTCGCGATGATCTTTCTTGGACCAGAAGCAAACCAGGAGACTTGGAGATGAAGTCGGAGGAGCCACGAGACAGCCACATGGGTGGAGGGCGCGCCCGGGGGGGGGGTAGGATGTCAGTGTCAAAACCGTCAAATCTTAGGTAGGGGGTCCCGAACTGTGCGTCTAAGGATCGAAGGTAACAGGCGGCAGGGGACACGATGTTTACGTAGGTTCGGGCCCTCTTAATGGAGGTAATACCCTACTTCCTGCTTGATTGACTTTGATGAGTATAGGGGTTACAAGAGTTGATCTACCTCGAGATCGTAATGGCTAAACCCTAGATGTCTAGCCTGTATGATTATGATTCCCCTCCCTATCGACTAAGCCCTCCGGTTTATATAGACACCGGAGGGATCTAGGGTTGTACAAAGTCAGTTTACAGAGAAAGGAAGGTGCATGATTCAAACGCCAAGCTTGCCATCCACGCAAAGGAGAGTCCATCCGGACACGGGGAAAGGTCTTTAATCTCATATCTTCATGGCCCATTAGTCTGGCCCATATCACATAGCCCGGACGCCCGAGTACCCCTTACTCCAGGACTCCCTCAATAGCCCCTGAACCAAGCTTCAATGACGACGTATTCGGCGCGTAGATTGTCTTTGGCATTGCAAGGCTGGTTCCTTCTCCGAATACTCCAAAATAGTCCTTCGCGCATGATAGCTGTATCCGGCTCTGTTTAATAATTACAACTTCAAGCTGTAAGGGCAAAAAATACTCGAAACAAAGAAAGCCACTCCCATAGGAGATTTTACCGGTGAGGCATTATGTCCTGGCCTTATTAGTATTCTGAACCATTTTACAACCCTCGCTTCATGTTTCGAGGCATGGTCATAGCCACGTCTTGTCAAAGCGGGGATCGTGTCCCCTAATCACGTGATTGTCATTACAGGGGTTTGGGTAATCCAACCGTGCCGTTCACACGTCCCTTTGGGAATAGGCGATATTTAAGGCTCCAGAGGGGACACTTGATATCCACTGCCTTTATAAGAAGACAAAGATCCATCTTTTTACCTCACGCCTTCTTCCTCCTCTGCCTATTTGGCATTCGAGCTCCAGCACCCAAGTCCCAATCCTTTGCACCGCCACCAAACACTCCTAGCCATGTCCATATCTGGAGAGCATGGCAAGTGGATGGCTTCCTCTGTTACAGAGGAGAACATCAAGGAGCTTCGCGAAGCTGGGTACTTGGCCACAGACATAGTCCACCGGCTCCCTGCCAAAAAATAGATCGTTCCCACTCCGAAGCCTAATGAAAGGGTGGTGTTCATCCCCCATTTCCTTCACGGACTAGGGTTTCCCCTTCATCCTTTTGTCCGCAGTCTCATGTTTTACTATGGGTTAGACTTTCATGATCTAGCCCCAAATTCCTTCCTCAACCTTTCGGCGTTTATCGTCATGTGAGAGGCATTCCTCCACGTCCCTCCCCACTTTGGCCTATGGGTCAAGGTCTTCAATGTGAAGCCGAAGGTGGTCGAAGGCCAACACGCGGAGTGCAATGGCGCCATGGTGAGCAAACTTCCCAATGTCACCTGGCCAAAGGGGACCTTTGTGGAATCCGTCAAGGGATGGCAGCAGGGGTTGTTCTATATCACGGAACCCCGCGATACCACATGAGCCGCCGCTCCTGAGTTCAAGTCCGGACCCCTGATGCGGCTTACATCTTGGCTCAATAAGGGTTTAGATTGGGAGTCACCTGACGAGGTGACGACGCTGGAGAGTCGCGTCAAGGGCATGATAAACAAGAACATCAGCCTTGCCAGCGTGATCTAGGTGATGCTTTTTTGCCGGATTCTTCCTTGTCAACACCAGACTCAATATATGTGGGAATTCGACCCGGTCGGTCCTCGGACCCTGCAGCGGTTCCTCGGTGCGACACGCGAAGACATATGGAAGCTGCTCTTCAAGGCTCAAAAGTCATAGTCGGAGACAACCGAAGACCGCGGCCTTGACTACGCACGTCCAGCCACTCCCGTAAGTTTTATGATAACTTTATTTGCAAATCCAAGGAGTATATTGAACTTTCTTACTCACATAGGGATGGACAAAGAAGGCGGAGCAAATCAAATGTCCAGCTCTGCCGCTCGAGGACCAGGCCACCCCCTTGCTGGCGAAGATGCTGGTTCCGGCGCCGTATCAGGCACCAGAGAAGAAGGCCAAGAAGAAGGGCAAGGAGGCCAGAAGTGGCCTCCGCCGTAAGGGTGCTTCGAACATCGTGTCTGAATACACCAAGTCCTCCTCCTCTCATGACGAAGATGTAGAGGAGGAAGAGAGCAACTCTCCCCTTAAGGGGGAAAGAAGAAAAGGGTGGCTTCCATGGATCTAGAGGCAGAAGCATCTGAGAAGGGGAAACCCTCCCTTTCGGATGACTCCGAAACGGATGCCGAAGCCATCCCCAAGTGGCACCCCAGGCTAAAGCCCCTGGCCGCATCGTAAGTATCCAAAGACACCGTTCATATAGCCGATTTCATGCCTTGTGTTTCTAATATATTGAATTACATGTTGCAGCCCAGCCCGTGGTCTCCCTAAACGATCATCGTTAACTGGGAACTCGCTAGGGCCGAACGCGATGGAGAGCAAATCTCCTCCGTTGGTTTCTCCCCCACCGCTACACACAACACTGAAGTGTTGTCCCGAAGAACCTCTCCAGGTCACGGTAGGTGCAGGAGGCCGTGAAGGTGGCAACGGAGGGTAATATCTCTGTTGCCGAAGAGAGGGGGAAATCAATCCCCATGGAGACCGACGACGGGGGCCATGCTCAATTCGGCCCCCAACCGAATATTATTCCGGAGACCCATTGTCAGGACCCCGACTCAATGCCACATCGATCTAGCATGTAACACCTCATATCACTTTGCGGCCTCACGCACGGTATCCCCACGGGTGTCGCCTTACCTTTGCCCGGGACCATTTGCGCCTTTTGGCACACGTATATGATAGTGTCGCTAGCATCCATATGATAATTAGCCCGGGCTGACATGGCTAGTCGAAAACCCAAAGTGGCACAAACTTACAGGGACAGGCATCCATGACCCAGCAACGAACGTGTCGGTCATCAGCGAGTGAATCCAGGCTGTAGCACTGGGCTAGCAGGACTCCGGTGAACCGGGCTGTAGCGGGCTAACAGGACTCCGGTATTCATCGTGTGACATTTCCCCGAAGGGACAGACACAGGAACGAAGAAGGACACATGCCGGCCAGCCTAAGTGTCCCGGAGCAGTAGCAAGCTACCATGGCTCAGTGGAAGCACTAGGAGACATTTCCCGGTAAGAGAGGCTACTAAGGATAAACAACTAGATAGTCAGATCCCACACATACCAAGCATTTCAATAGCATACACACAATATGCTCGATATGTGCAAATACAACATGGCATCACAACATGACTCTACAACTCAAGTATTTTATTCAATAGGCTCCGAGGAGCAAGATATTACAAACATGGGTCTCACGACCCAACATTCAGAGCATACAAGTCAAAGAACATGCGTATATACATAGATCTTCTCATCTGAATCCCATAGATCTTCTGCATATATACATATATACCTTATGGTGCATTCCTGTTTCTTCTTTACTTTCACGACACTTTTCCTGGTTTCTGAAAACTCGCGTTTGATCCATAATAAACATGAAATCTTGTGAAACCTGTTTCTGTCCATTACCTTCGAAACCAAGATTAGGCGGTTTAACTCACCATAGTAAAAAATTGCTAAACCGGAACCGGCATACCATTAGTCCCCTTGTTGAACCGCCTAGTTCATACCTGATATCATATCATAACGAACTGACTCGTAGGAAACGCCTCCGGTTTATCATAGCTTAAATCAACCACTCTGCAAATAACGCCTTCTTAAACCGGATCCTTCTCCTTGTAGATCTTATGATGGCCAAACAGGTGTACGAATGCAACTGGGTCCCTTCCCGCGTCTCTGAGACACAACTGAATGAGTTAGTGTCGATTGGCGCTTTAGATGACCGAAATACAATCCATTGGAGGGTTCCCGGAGAGGAATGTCCTCCCACACCTCAGGAAGGAGAAGTTGTGATTTTTGCAGATCACTTGGCCCGGGGTTTCAAACCGCCCGGGTCAAAATTTTACCGGGACGTGATGGCTAATTTTCAACTCCGCCCCCAAGATATCGGCCCCAATTCTGTCACCAACCTGTGCCATTTTCAAGTGCTGTCCGAAGCATATCTGCAAGAGGAGCCCTCTGTTGAACTGTTCAGGGATCTCTTCCACCTAAACCGCCGCACCGAATTCACCGATGGCCCCAATACCGAATTGGGCGGTATGGCTATCCAGAAGAGGAAGGAGATCACTTATCCCCACGTCAAACTCCACACTCATCCCAAAGAGTGGAACGCGACTTGGTTCTACTGCAAAGACACTTCCCCTGAAGGTGAAAATCCTTTACCTGTTTTTCGTCCAGAGCGGCTCAGCAACACTCATCCCTTTCCGCAACGATTGACTGCCAAAGAGAGAAGCAAATATGCTCCACAGCTATCCAAGCTTCGGGCCTTCATGGCCAACGGTTTGACTGGGATCGATTTGGCACGCTGCTGGTTATCTTGGGGCATATTGCCTCTAAGGCGGCGTTCCGGTTTGATGTGCCAGTATACCGGCAGCGTCGATGACCCACTCCGACACACCAAACTGGAACTGTCTGAAGATGAAGTCACGGATTCAGTGAGGAAGATGCTGAATGAACCGGAGCACCTTTGTGCCCAAACCGGCTTGGCTCCTTACTGCACTTTCAACGCACCTCCTGCGGTAAGTCTCTGACTGTGTTATTATTAAATACTGCTATTACTTTCATACTTCCAACTCTCAATTATTTCTGATCCAGGGTGATAATCCGTTTTGGAGCAAGAAACTCTCTCAAGACAAAGCGGACAAGGCTGGGCGGCAAAACCGGCCCAAAACGAAAGTTGTCAAGAAATCCGCCCATAAGAGGAAAACCACGGCTTCGTCTGATCCGGCCATCGATGATGATGTGGGTAATCCGGAACTTGATTCTCTTGGCTTGTTTTTTACACGTCTTATTGATGACGATGCTTGTCAGGATGACGCTGAAGCCAGCAACGCAGGATTTGCTGAGGTAACCATTCTCTCTTCTGATTCAACAAATTTGCCTTCACCAAAATTTCGCCGGGCAAACCGGAAAGTTAACTTTTCTCACCCTCTTGCTTACTTGGATCCCAAACTTCTTATGAAGACACAGCAGCATGAGGCCCGCCGCACAACCCGGCATAGCAGACAGGTAGTTACCTCTGCCGGTTTACCAAACAGCCCGGCTCGAAAGCGCCGCACCGAGGTTTCCAACCTTTTTATTACCTTGAATTCCAAAGCGGGTTTATTCCGTCAACCTCTTAATCCGTCCGACTCCGATTATCAGGTCACCTCCCATTCGTCCTCTGGCGAATCATCAGCCACTCAGCTACCACCTTTGAAGATAGCCGTCGGGTAAGTTCATACAGTCATATGCTTGTTGATTTCTTCTGTAATGTATGTGCCTTATTTCTGAATCTTTTGTTTCTTCAGAACCAAACCGAAACCCAGCAAGAAAGCTCGCTTGGAGAAAACAGCTGAAGAGGCTGCCGCTTCAGATCATGAACAGGCACCGGATCTCGAAAATGTTGCCTTTGAAGACATTCCGAGTGATCCCCCGGTTCAAGAAGATGTGATTCCTGAGGAGAGGCCTGCGACTGTTTCAATGTCTGTTGATCCAGCCGCCCGTACTGTCCGGTTTGAAAATCCTCATAATCCAACTGAAACAGGTGTGCCCACACGATCCGTCGAATCGAAGGATGACGACGTTGTAATCACTGGAACGGGCCACTCTAAACCGGGGAATGCTGCAACTCTAACCCGGCATACTGTGAAAGAGGACTCTTCCACTTTTAACAAGGGAAAGTGGAATGTAGAGCTGGAAACATACGCCGCTATGAGCGCCCAAGACCTTCATTCCGGATATCTAAACCGGCTTTACAGTAGCCGTGATTATGAAGCTGGCTTGGTGAAACTGATGGGAGATAAGTTTGAGGTAACGCTCCTTTCCTTATTACCAATATAGTAATCCTTGTAGCCCCCAAGGGCCGGTTTGCTATCTTTGATCAAACTGGTACTTGATAACTTTCTTTGATAGACTTTGCAATCTTCCCTCATAACCATCAGGGCCGGTTTAATTATGCATACTTAAACCGGCACTCCAAAAACTTCCTGACGACACTTTAATAGAATCAAATAACCATTAGCCCCCAAGTGCTGAGTTGAATACTCGTATTGAACTTGGGACTTTTCCATGTATTATCAGTAGAAAAATTGAAGGTACATTAGCCCCCAAGTGTCAAGCATATAACTATGTTGTGTGGTTGAGACTTGAACTTTTAATTGCTGGCTGACCATACTGTCAATATGCAGGCTGAGGTGAAAATCAAGGATGATCGGATTGCCGATTTACAGGCGGCATTGACGACCCAGCAGGCCGAGACAGACAAAGCCAAGAAGGAGCTAACCAGTGCCCTGACTGCTGCAGAACAAGCAAAGGATAACATGAAGAAGGAACAGGCTGTCTGGGCCACTGAAAAGGCCAACTTGCTCAAACGGGCAGAGAATGCTGAAGCTGCCCTTAAACCGGTGGTGGATGATCTGACAGCCGTGAAGCGGCAAGTGCATTCCATGACGGCAGCCATCTTCGGTAAGTTCCCTGTGAATAGGTGTAATTTACTTTTCCTGCTGCTCCAGTATTCCGGTTTAAAACTATACTGTTATCAAATGCAGGCACACGCGTTGGGCACTTGGGGAACGACGTGCGGAAGAAACTGAAGGCTGTCTACACTTTAGTGGAGCAGCTATATACCGGAGCCCAGCGCGTGATTACCACCATGTCACATAACAATCCAGCGCCGTCCCTGATCCAAGATACCTTGAACCGGCTATCCATCCTGCCTTCCCGGATTGAGGAGGTAAAGAAGTCTGCTGCATGAACCGGAGCCATCAACGCCTTGATCCGAGCCAAAGCCTGGGTGCCTGATTTTGATCCTGTGGAAGCAGCTCAAGGCTACCCCAGTGTGAAGGAAGACGGCTCGGACTTTAATGAAGAGGATTTGCGTGCGATAAACCGGGCGGTACGCCCGCTAGCTTGTCAGTTGGCCGAAGAAGCCGATTTGGAACACTACCAAGCCCAATATAACGAGCAGAACAAGCGTGTGTCCGCTCCAACCTTTGAACCGGAAAACTTGATTCCTCCAATCCGTAAGCATACCTACGCACCTGACATTGAACCGTCGTCTTTGATTCACGAAGAAGCTGTTTTTCAAGCGCTGATGGGAATCGACTGGACTTCTGTGGATTTCCAGCCGATGGGTAGAGATGAAGATGCTGAAGCGGCGGAGGATGAAGAACAGTCGTGAACCGGTAGCCTGGTTTAAGAAACACTGATCTCATTTGGGCACTGTATTGCCTTGTAATAGCCTTAGTCAAAACTTTGCTGTCTGGGTATGCCTTCGTGCATCGTGGAAACTTTTGTTTGATTCATACTCCCTGCAACCAAAAAATTGAACTTCGGCGGCGATGATACTGCCAGCCGGTTTATGGCATCCAATATATTTTATCTATTGAAAATCAATTAGTATGTGATACAAATACCTGCCATATCTAGGCATGAAGCTGGTGTAGCCAATCTTGAAACGGAGGCCTTTTAAAGACCATAACCGTCTGGGGAAACAATAACCCCTACATAGGCGTGCTGAATCAGCACAAGCCCCCATGTTTCTCCATGAGGATGAACCGGAAAAAGGTAAACCGGAAAGAGAAAAACTTCGGTGTAATACCAAACCGTGTTCTGTCAGTTTGTTACTGACAGCTAAACCGGATAAAAATATTCGTCGGGTATTGAAAACGCAACAAAAATCGAACACCAAATATGGCAACAAAGGCAATAACTCTTTGCGAAAGTAAAGCTTCATGGAGCTGGTCAGATGGCATTACCATGGTCAGACGCAACCAAGCCCCCCGAAGGCGTAGCGATGGTGCTAGTCGGCCAGGTCCCCAAAAGACTCTTGGCGAGTACGCCGGCCAAGTGGCGTGACATTGGTTCGGGTTCGACCAAGCCCCCAAGTGACGCTGGCCCTATTGGCCGACCAAGAGGCGTGACCGGTTCAGATGTGACCGTGTCCCCAAATGATCTGGTGGCTTTCGCCTATCAAGAGGTGTTGCATTGGTTCGGACACGACCAAGCCCCCAAGTGATAAATATAACTATCAAGGGGTAAACCGGAGGCCGCTTTAAAAACAGAAACACTCCGTGTAACCACACATGAGAAGAAAGACAGAGACCCCGCTTTAGCTGAGGCCCTGATTTTTATTATATCGAAGATAATATATACATTGTTATGCTATGTACATCAACTGAGCCGATGACTCATGTGTAGTAAGGTCGAAGATGAGCTACATTCCACGGCCTATTGGTCTCCTCCTCTGATGTACGTGAGTCTTTATGCTCTCGAATATCAACCAGATAGTAGGAACCGTTGTGCAGATTCTTGCTGACCACAAAGGGTCCTTCCCAAGGTGGGGATAGCTTGTGCATATCTGTCTGGTCTTGGATGAGACGAAGCACCAAATCTCCTTCCTGAAAGGCTCTGGTTTTAACCCGGCGACTGTGATAACGACGAAGATCTTGCTGGTAAATCGCCGACCGAGCAGCTGCCATATCACGCTCCACATCCAGTAGGTCCAGAGCGTCCTGTCGTGCCGCTTCATTGTCCGCTTCAACATAAGCCGCTACACGGGGCGAATCGTGCCTGATATCACTGGGGAGAACTGCTTCTGCTCCATAAACCATGAAGAAAGGCGTGTAGCCAGTAGACCGGTTTGGCGTAGTATTGATACTCCATAGTACCGATGGGAGCTCTTCAACCCAGCACCCTGGTGTTCTCTGTAATGGAACCAGAAGTCGTGGTTTGATGCCTCGCAAGATTTCCTGATTAGCACGCTCTGCCTGCCCGTTGGACTGGGGGTGCGCCACTGATGATACATCAAGCCGGATATGCTCACGTTCACAGAATTCTTTCATAGCTCCCTTGGACAGATTAGTGCCATTGTCAGTAATGATACTGTGTGGAAAGCCAAACCAGAAAATCACCTTTTTGATGAACTGTACCGCTGTTGCCGCATCACACTTACTGACAGGTTCCGCTTCAACCCACTTGGTGAATTTGTCCACTGCCACTAACAGGTGGGTCTTCTTATCTTTGGATCGCCTAAAAGGCCCGACCATATCCAGCCCCCATGTCGCAAACGGCCACGTTATTGGGATCATCCGCAACTCTTGTGCCGGTACATGGACACGCCTGGAGAATTTCTGACACCCATCGCACCGTTTGACCAAATCCTCCGCATCAGCATGAGCAGTTAACCAATAGAATCCATGACGGAATGCCTTCGCCACCAGGGACTTTGAACCGGCATGATGCCCACAATCCCCTTCATGGATTTCTCGTAAAATTTCACAACCTTCGTCAGGGGAAACACAGCGTTGAAACGCCCCTGAAACACTGCAATGATGCAACTCACCATTAAGAATCGTCATAGACTTGGAGCGCCGGATTATCTGTCTGGCCAGAACCTCATCGTCTGGCAACTCTCCTCTAGTCATATATGCAATGTAAGGAACCGTCCAATCCGGAATAGCATGTAATGCCGCCACCAACTGAGCCTCCGGATCAGGAATCGCCAAATCCGCTTCACCAGGGAGCTGTACCGACGGGTTGTGCAAGACGTCCAGAAAGACATTAGGTGGCACCGGTTTACGCTGAGAACCCAAACGGCTTAAAGCGTCTGCCGCTTCGTTCTTCCGGCGATCCACATGATCCACTTGATAGCCCTTGAAGCAACCTGCAATGTTATCCACCTCTCGACGATATGCGGCCATGAGGGGGTCCTTAGAATCCCAGGTGCCAGATACTTGCTGAGCCACCAGGTCCGAGTCACCGAAGCACTTAACCCGGCTTAAGTTCATCTCCTTAGCCATCCGGAGACCATGGAGCAAGGCTTCGTACTCAGCTGCATTATTAGTACAAGGGAACATTAAGCGGAGAACGTAACAAAACTTATCACCTCGTGGGGAAGTTAAAATGACTCCAGCCCCCGAGCCTTCCAACTGCTTAGATCCATCGAAGTGGATAGTCCAGTATGTATGATCCGGCTTCTCCTCTGGTGCTTGTAACTCCGTCCAGTCATTAATGAAATCAACAAGTGCTTGTGATTTCACTGCTGTGCGTGGTGTATACTTGAGCCCATGCGGCCCAAGCTCGATGGACCATTTTGCAATCCGGCCAGTCGCCTCCCGGTTTTGTATGATATCACCCAAAGGAGCTGAACTAACCACTGTAATAGGATGCCCTAGGAAATATTGTTTCAGCTTCCGGCTGGCCACAAAAACACCATAGACTAGCTTCTGCCAATGCGGATACCTCTGCTTGGATTCAATAAGTACTTCACTGATATAATAAACCGGCCGTTGAACCGGATATTCCTTTCCCGCCTCCTTGCGCTCTACCACAATGGCTACGCTCACCGCTCGTGCATTGGATGCCACATATAATAACAGTGGTTCCTTGTCAACCGGAGCCGCAAGGACAGGCGGGTTGGCCAATTGCCGCTTTAGGTCCTCGAAAGCTTCGTCAGCAGCTGGACTCCAGATAAAATGATCTGTCTTCCTCAGCATCTGGTATAAAGGAATGGCCTTCTCTCCAAGGCGGCTGATAAACCGGCTCAATGCCGCAATCCGGCCCGCCAAGCGTTGAACATCGTTGAGACACTTTGGTTTAGCCAAGGAGGTGATGGCTTTAATTTTCTCCGGATTAGCCTCGATTCCTCTGTTAGACACCAGGAACCCCAATAACTTGCCAGCCGGAACACCAAAAACACACTTGGCCGGATTAAGCATCATCTTATAAATGCGCAGGTTGTCGAAGGTCTCCTTCAAATCTTCCACCAGCGTCTCCTTCTGTCTTGATTTCACCACAATGTCATCCACATAAGCATGCACATTGCGGCCGATCTGTGTATGCAAGCAATTCTGTACACACCGCTGATAAGTAGCTTGGGCACTCTTGAGCCCAAAAGGCATAGATACATAGCAGAAGGCTCCAAAGGGAGTTATAAACGCCGTTTTCTCCTGGTCCTTAACTGCCATCTTGATCTGATGATATCCAGAGTATGCGTCCAAAAAGCTTAACCACTCACATCCTGCCGTGGCATCAATAATCTGATCAATGCGGGGGAGAGCAAAAGGATCTGCTGGACAAGCCTTGTTAAGATCTGTGTAGTCCACACACATACGCCAGGTGCCGTTTTTCTTAAGGACCAGCACCGGATTAGCAAGCCACTCTGGATGAAACACCTCGATGATAAAGCCAGCTGCCAGAAGCCTGGCTACCTCTTCCCCAATGGCCTTGCGTCTTTCTTCATTAAACCGGCGGAGGAACTGTTTTACCGGTTTATACTTAGGATCCACATTAAGTGTGTGCTCAGCGAGTTCCCTCGGTACACCCGGCATGTCAGATGGCTTCCATGCAAAGATGTCCCGGTTCTCACGGATGAACTCGATGAGCGCGCCTTCCTATTTGGGATCCAGGTTGGCACTGATAGTGAACTGCTTGGACGAATCGCCTGGCACAAAGTCAACAAGCTTGGTTTCAGCTGCCGATTTAAATTTCAAATCTGATTCATGCTCTGTAGTGGGCTTCTTTAAAGGGGTCATATCTGCCGGATCAACATTGTCCTTATAAAATTTCAACTCCTCCGTGGCACAGACCGCCTCTGCATAAGCTGCATCTCCTTCCTCACATTCCAAAGCGACTCGGCGGCTTCCATGCACCGTTATTGTTCCTTTGTAACCGGGCATTTTGAGCTGCAAGTAGATATAACAAGGTCGCGCCATGAACTTAGCATAAGCTGGCCGCCCAAACAAGGCATGATATGGACTCCGGATTTTCACCACTTCAAAAGTTAGCTTTTCAGACCGGGAATCATGCTCATCTCCAAAGGCCACATCCAGGGCTATCTTACCAATAGGATAAGCAGATTTGCCAGGCACTACACCATGGAACACCGTATTGGACGGTCTGAGATCTTTATCTGTGAGACCCATGCGACGGAAAGTGTCATAATACAATATATTGATGCTGCTTCCTCCATCCATAAGTACCTTAGTAAACTTATAGCCCCCAACCTGGGGATCTACCACCAAAGCCAACTGACCCGGATTATCAACCCGGGGGGGATGATCCTCTCTGCTCCATACGATAGGCTGCTCTGACCAGCGCAAATACCGCGGCAAAGCCGGCTCAACAGAGTTTACCGCCCGTTTGTGAAGCTTCCGATCCCGTTTGTCCAAACCGGTTGTGAAAACGTGATACTGCCCGCCACTCAACTGCTTCGGTTGGCTCTGATAGCCTGACTGCTGCTGCTGTTGCTGGCCACCTTGATTACTCTGATTATTGAGATTGCCCTGGTTATGCCCTGAACCGGAAGCTCCGTCCTGACTTGGCCCGTGGAAACCGGATCCTGAACCGCCACCTGACCCCTGGTCATATCGGAAAGCATCAGAATTTTTGAACTCCTGCATAATATAACAATCTTTCCAAAGATGAGTCGACGGGGATTCCTTCGTTCCATGCTTGGGACAAGGCTGATTCAACAAGTAATTTAAACGGCTTGCACTAGCATTTGGACCCCGATTCGCCTTGCCTCTGCGCCGCGGGCCTCTGTCCTGCGCATTAGCGTTGGCTACGAAATCCGGATTACCATCAGCCTTGCGCTTGCCCCCGTTTCCATATCCCGCCGGTTTGAGATGCTGCTGCTTGGAGTTGCCGTTCTTCTTTCCTTTCCCTGCTTTGCCATCATCTGCTTCCGGATCCTTGGTGCTGTCTGAATCGGCATACTTTACCAAAGCGGCCATGAGGGTTCCCATATCGTTGCAGAATCGCTTCATACGTCCCAGCTTAAGTTTCAAAGGTTCAAACCGGCAGTTACTTTCCAATGTTATGATCGCCGAGTCAGCATTGATCCGGTCCGAAGAGTGCAAAATCTCGGACACACGGCGTACCCAACGGGTTGTTGACTCCCCTTCTTCTTGAACGCAGGTCGCCAGGTCTACTATGGACTTCGGCTACTTACATGTATCCTTGAAATTCTGGATAAACCGGGCCCGTAACTGACCCCATGAACTGATAGAATTAGGCGGCAAGCTTTTCAACCAAGTGCGCGCTGTGCCCTCCATCATCATGGTGAAGTACTTTGCACACGCAGCTTCATCAACATCTAGCATCTCCATGGCCATCTCATAACTCTCAACCCACGCTTCAGGGGATAGATCTGCAGTGTAATTCGGCACCTTGCGCGGGCCTTTAAAATCCTTAGGCAGACGCACATTGCGCAAAGCGGGGATTAAACAGGGCACTCCCAAAGCGGATGTGACTCCTGGTCCGGCGAAGGTGGTCGGGCGAACCGGTGTGTGTTGATCCGCATCATCCTGCGCTGCTAACTCAGCCTCTCTGCGTGCCCAGGCCCGATCCACCACCTCCTGAGCATCATGAACGCCGCCTATCTGGTGATTGCCTCGGGCCGCTTCACGTTCCCGCGCGTTACTTGATAGGGCCGGTTCATCCATGCGCCTGCTGTAGCTCCGGCTTGGACGGGGCGTAGAGTGAATCCGATCACGGCTGTATGAATACGCTTCCTGCTGGATCAGTGCAGTTCGGAGAAGCTCCTTAACCCGGCGTGTCTCAACTGCTTGTGGGGAATCTCCTTCGACTGGGATCGCCTCCAATCGTGCCGCAGCCGCAACAAGGTTGTCCATAGGGTTGGAGTAATGGCCCGGGGGTGTCTGTACCGGCGGAGGAATTACCGTGTTCTGCTGTGCAGGCTCCATCAGGCGTGGTTGGACCGTCGCTCCCGCTCCTGGTGCCTCAATCCGGTTTACCTCCCTGTGCTGGGGCGGGTTACTGGGTCCGGCTCCGGGGGTCTGAAAGAGGCTTCTAGGGTCAAATCATGATGGCAGGCGCGATCTGTACTTCCGCCTCAGCACCTCCTGTGACGCACTCTGGTCGAGCATGAGCTTGTAAGCTTGCGCATCTAAAGCGGCCCGTTCTGTAGCCATACGCTCCTTTTCTGCCGCCAGATCCGCTTTGGCTTGCGTGATCTGCTCTTTCACCCTTGTGATTTCTGCATTATGGGCCCCCTGATCTGCAGGGCTGTCCACCGCCATAAGTGCTGCCAACGTATCGAACAGATCTGACAAAACTTGAACCGGCGGGTGCACCGGGCCTCCTGCCCCTGCCGCCGCCGCTGAACCGGAAAGCATTGCTGCTGCGGTCGAAGAAAGGTTTGCGGCCTGCGTACCGGCCATGAATACACCGACCCGGTTTAACTGGCCTGGGGGGTCCGGAATACGGTCACCGTCGGAACAGCCCCTGATCATATCATCCTGCAACTGGTACAGTGACTCGGTCTCTCCTGCTGAAGATTCATCGCCGGAATAAACGACGGTCTCGCTATCGTGCTCTGAACCGGTATGATACTCCCCTCCATGGGTTACTCCGACGAAGACATGCTTCACGGCCGGTTTAGCCCGGGCCGGTTGCGCGCGCTGAGCCATCTCGACGAGGTCGGTGCAGATGTCCGGCTCAGGCCCTCCGATCTTGCCAATGAAGACGTGTATGCCGCCGAAGGGAACCCGGTATCCATACTCGATTGAATCGGCCTCGGGACCCCATCCGGCATCGTCGATGTAGATCCGGCCGCGACGACTCTTGGTCATCCGGCCCACGACGTAGCCTTCGAGTCCTTTGAGTTTGCCCTCCAAGATCGTCAAACCATCGTGCGATAGCCCCACGGTGGGCGCCAACTGTCGTGGATTTGTCACGGCAGATGTCCTAGCATAAGGACTTAGTCGTGGAGCCATCGCTACGGGTTTACTTGCAGGGGTTAAAGCGGACACAAAGACACGAGGGTTTTATACTAGTTCGGCCCCTTCGATGAAGGTAAAAGCCTACGTCTAGTTGTGATGGAATTGATGTAGTCTCGATGGCTAGGGAGCAAATAAGCTTCGCCTAGGCTCGAGTTGTTGTTGTCTGTCCTGAACCGCCGCCGGGTCGTCCCCTTATATACACGAGTGACGCCCGTCGGTTTGCAGAGTCCCAACCGGTTCATACTCGTATCCCGGTTGGTATCTCCCTATTCCTAACTTATAATACAAGTCATACATTAGGCCGGTTTACAGCTACAAGTTCTAAACCGACTACAGGCCTTGGGCCTTTTCATGACTACACCACTAGCGGAGCTAACCCGGCCCAAACTTGGCCGGTTTACACCTAGTGGTAATATCCCCAACAGAGGCTACTAAGGATAAACAACTAGATAGTCAGATCCCACACATACCAAGCATTTCAATAGCATACACACAATATGCTCGATATGTGCAAATACAACATGGCATCACAACATGACTCTACAACTCAAGTATTTTATTCAATAGGCTTCGAGGAGCAAGATATTACAAACATGGGTCTCACGACCCAACATTCTGAGCATACAAGTCAAAGAACATGCGGAAGCTTAACATGTCTGAGTACAGACAACTCCAAATGAAAAAGGCTAAGAAGCCTGACTAACTACCAGATCCTGCCGAGGGCATAAGATCGTAGCTGAGGTAACAAGCAAAACGTCGAAGTTCACGTGGAACTACTAGTGTGACTGAAGTCTCTCTGCAAAAACATAAAATAGGCAAACGTGAGTACAAATGTACCCAACAAGACTTACATCAGAACTAACTACATATGCGTCATTATCAACAAAGGGGATGGTGGGGTTTAACTGCAACTAGCCAGCTTTGACTCAGTGGCTATCCTAAACTATGACTGCAAGTAACTCTTTTGAGGTGGCGCACACGAGTCCACATATTCACCATATCAATACACCACTATGGATCCGCTCCCGTCTCCCTACGAGAATGCCATCCATAGCACTCACGCTTATTTTGCGTATTTTAGAGTATCCACTTTCACTTGTCTATGAACTGTATAGGCAACCCAGAAGTCCTTTACCGCGGACACGACTATTCGAATAGATCATATTAACCCTGCAGGGGTGTACTTCTTCACACACGCTCTCGCCACTTACCACCGTGTACTCCTCGTGTATCTCGGCAACCTTCAAGCGGAAGCCTGGCGAGGGAGTCGGCCACGACCTGACTAACCACACAAGTCTCTCATCCAGGTTTATCGCCTATTCGGGTTCCATCTTCAAGGTGATCCGGCCGGGGTGTCGCTCACGGCCCCAAACGATGTGAGCAGGGTTCCCAAGCCCACCTCGACGGGTGGATCTCCGCTTGGTACACCGTGCCATGGTGCCTAGTCTGTCCCAAGCCCACCTGTGCTAGGTGTCACTTGGTAGACTACTAACACTACCTACAAACACCAGAAACTAGTTGCAACTCCTGGACAGAGATCAGGTTGATTAATAAGTCGAGAGAGTCAATTAAGGATCCCAATGTGTGGTAGTAGCTGTTCATGGATCACAAACACAGAACTCAGTTCCTGAGGACGGTTTCAATGAGACAACCCACCATGTACTCCTACATGGCCTCTCACCGCTACCTTTACCAAATCATGTTCACACACTTAGCTCTCAACAGTAGGACATGTTCACCACTTTCCAATTCATCCCCGATGAATCAGACCTGACTCAACTCTAAGCAGTAGCAGGCATGACAAACAAGCATGAATGAGTAGGCACATCGGGGCTCAAACAACTCCTACTCATGCTAGTGGGTTTCATCTATTTACTGTGGCAATGATAGGTCATGCAGAGGATAAGGGGGGTTCAACTACCGCGGAAAGTAACAGATGAATCGTTGTTGTCCTAATGCAGTAAAAGAGAGCAGGAGCGAGAGAGTGGGATTGTATCAGAATGAACAAGGGGGTTTTGCTTGCCTGGCACTTCTGAAGATAGTATAGTTCTTCATCGGTGTCATCGATCACATCGTCGGTACACGTCTACTGAGAGGGGACAAGCACCGACAAACAAAGAAGAAACACAATCAATGCAATGCAACAATATGATGCATGAATGTGACATGGCAATATGCTGTGGTTTGTACTAATGCAACTAAAACCAGATTAAATGAAGTTGGTTTGAATCCAAGATTCAAATTCAAACTCCACATGTGGTTATTTAAATGCCATTTAATTGAATTGTCCTAAACAGCAGTCATAAGTTGTTCTAACATGCATGAAAATAGTACAGATGGATAGATTGGATTTTTCTGATAATTTTTCATATATAAATTATTTCATTTGGAGTTATGGTTGAATTTCTATGATTTTTAGAAGTTTTGACCATTTTCTGGAATTTCATAAAAGAATAAATCCAGAAAATGATTTGTTGCGTCAGCCTGACGTCAGTGTGATGTCAGCGGGTCAACGGAGCCGGGTCCAGGTCAAACCTTACGTATGGGGTCCACAAGTTAGTGACTAATTAACTAATCTAAATTAATTAGTGTTAAACTACTACTAACTAAAAATGTCAGTGGAGTAATTAGACTTAATAAAAAACTAAACTAGGTTAGCTGGGGCCCTGGGCCCACTTGTCAGCGACCCTGGGGGGGGGGTCAAATAAGGTCAACCCGGGTCAGCAGGATCAAACCCACCAGCGGCTTGACACCGGCGAGGCCAACCACGGTGGCGAGCCTCGGGTTTGTTTCTCCGGAGACCAAACGGCCGGCGGAGGCATCTACGTGATGCGGACGCACGTCCGCATCGGGTGGTGGTGGCAGTTGGGCCTGGGGTGGCCAGAGTTGTCGCCGGCGATGACCTTGGCGGTCGCTGGAGCTCGGGTGAGCTCAGAGTCGGTGTTAGGGAGCACGACAGCAGGAGCTTGTGCATGCGTTCGGCTCCTGAGAGCACGGTGAGAACGGCGACACGCTCAAAAGCGGGCATAGGCAGCTCTGGCCGCGGCAGCGACATGGCACGGCAGTGGTGAGATTCGGGCACGGCGGTGTTAGCGCTAGAGAACGTGCGGAACGACGGGATAGGGGCGAAACGAAGAGGGGCTCACCCCGCGTCGTTTGGAGGCATCTACGAGCTCTGGGGAGCCCGGACGGTGACGTGGCATTGCCGGCGATCTCAGGTGCTGGAGGTTGAAGACGATGGCGATGGCGGCATTCCAGGGGCTCCCGCAGTGCGTTGCTCAGCGAGGAGGGGGAGGTGGTAAAGGCGGAGCTCCTGAACACGTCGGGAGGTCGAGGGGAAGGCGGTGGCTGCAGTGGTGGTGAACGGCGTCGGCGGTTGCGCTCGGGCGCGAGAGGGAGAGAAAGCAGAGGAGGGGAGAGGCACGGGAGAGAGTGAGAGGGGGCCAGGGGCTGCGTGGCGTCGCCTGGTCATCGAGGAGGAGCCAGGCAGGCTGGGAGGGAGGAGGTGGAGGCCTCAGGCGCGCTGGCGTCGACACGCCTCTGCCTACTGCAGAGGTTGAAGACGACCGCTTTGCCCTGGTGGGATGGGCCTCAGCTACAGTGCTAGGCCAGCTGGGCTTCCTGGTGAGCGCTAGGTAAGTTCTCTCTCTCTGGTTTCTCTATTTTAATTTCTGTTTTCTATTATTCTGTAATCTTTAGGGCTTTTCTAAAAATACCTAGACCCTTTAAAAAATCACTAAACTGCACATGCCCACTGTATAGAATATATCCAACATGGAACATTTCAGTTTAGGAGTATTTGGACATTTAAAATATTTTATAGAATTTAAATGTCCAAATTCAAATACTTATGATTTAATTCAGTGACCTTAGGATGACCTAGAAAATTGTGCACCATTTTTGTCAGAGGTTTAAGACCAAGGCAAAGATGATGAACATTTTAGAAGGGCATTTAAGGTTCATTGAAAATGATTTTATGTTGAACCTATTTGATTTGATCTGGTGCTAGGGTTAGATCAGTCCCCATTTCAAGTTCATTTGAAAAGTTAAACATGATGCACACATGAAGGGCTAGCCTACTGCATACCAGGACTAGGGATGTGACAACTCGCCCCCACTAAACAAGAATCTCGCCCCAAGATTCAAGACATGAGGTAAGAAGACAGAGGCGACACAAAGCTAACACGATATTCACGATCGAACTGTCCTTCTCAATAATGTTGATTCATTGCTTCATATTGATCTTGACATCTTTGCTTTCGAGATCTTCATCCAACACGATGACATCAGAAAGAAACTCTATTGGAAAGGATCATTGAAACTCTTTATACCAGCCAAAGACAAATCACAACAATCATTGGCGGAGTGCGGTAAAATGGCATACTCGGACTAGAATGGATGATATGGACTACCTTGTTGACGACAATGCAAGGAATGATTTTGCTTGCGCGTGCTCTCAAGAACTTGAGCATTTCCATATTCATCAAGGTCTTACCAATATCCGTGTCAAGGATCCTGGCAACACAACATACTACCATGATGAATGGTGATGGACGATGCAGATGCAAAAGGAGATAACACCTTCTCAGATTTCACCTTAGCGAGGCCAAGGAATCAAAATCCGGATAATCGACCGAGAGACATTTAGCACTGCGCTTCTAATGTTCTCCTTGATGTGCTAGCGCAACCCATTTATTAAAATGGTTTTGTACCTAGAATCATCAAGTAAAAGGTCGGACTTCGGGAGCACAGGAATCCATAAGGGTCAAGTAGGGAATAAATCCTATGAAATCCTTATGGGGAGGTGGCTAACTTTCTCAATCAAGATACTACAATAGTAGGTCTTCCGGCTGGGTGTGTTGGCCACGACATCCACTTTACCAGTTATAAAGAGACCAATATTATAATTCTTGAGAAAACGTTCCAACCATCATATCCGCCTGAGATTCAGATCTGGTTGGTGTCAGGATATTCCAGACTCATCGAGTCTAGAAAGAAAAACGAAAGTTTGCAACACAAATCGACGAGATGACGTTGCGAGATTCTCGGGAAATGAACTACGATAGCAAGCTCCAAAACATGAGCTGGTTCTGCTACACACATGTGAACACGTTGTCCCAGACAAGCATGACCACATAGTAGCCTTATAGTAAAACACTACCGAGTTCAGGTGGGGAACCATCATTGAGGATATCGAAGTCTTTACGCAAGTCCATGGATTAGATCCCAAGCATAGACTTTTCTTCCTTGAACAAATCAATCAGTGGCTTGGTGTGCTAGGAATGCATATAGAATGAAGGTTGCAAGTCTCCAGACCACAGAATACTTCGCACATATGCATGACTGACTTGGGATGATTCCAGAGGAAGCAAAAACAAACTTTCTCGAGTTCACGGCGGCAACTTGCATCAAATGCACATGAACTAGAGGAAGTCACTTCTTGCATCCAGGCACATGCTTCATGCACGGGACATGAAGATAATGCTTATAAAAGTTTCCAATACTAGCTGGATGTTCAAACACGAATCATGGAGAAGATAACAATGTTGCTAATGGGCTCAACAACAATTCATCCATGTTTCCATATAAGTGGAGTTCCACAATTATGTGAACAATGTGATAGCATTGGTCAGACCAAAAGATACAATGGTGTATACTCGAGGGATCAACCACGAGTAAGGCAACATTACGAACATCATTGGTTCTGATTTGATTTGAGAATAGCCCACACTCAAATCAAAGTTTTGGCAAGACAATAGGTCCAGCAATTGGTCACGGAGATCAATCGATGAAGATATCATCTTTCTTCAACACACATATACAAAGAGATATCCCTTTGGAATGAACTAAGTCAGACAAAGCTTTCATCTTCCAACTCTCCAAGTTGTCGCTCAGCTTAACCAACTAGCTCAGGGGTATCCAACATAGACTCTTGGAGAAGGGGTGGTTTAGGAAAAAACCAACTGGATCACGAGCTCAACATAACGGTCAGGGGACAACCTGATGATACTTCCGAGAAGAAATTCGGAATATCATGAACCACCGATATGTTACTAAGCTCGAGAACAATCTTGCTTTTCAGGGCAAGACGATATGATCAAATAAGCGAGGGATTGGCACAATCCTAACTCATTGATCGAAGAGTGCACCAGGAAATAAGGACTAGGTAGCACGATCAATCTTAGAATGATGATTCCATAACCAACACACTAAGAATAAGATTTTCCTCCATTAACCACTAAGCAACATGGTTGCTAGGGGTATTGATTTCACACATCATGATTCACTTGTCGGCGTTCCGGTTACAATAACACGGGGCCGAGGAATGAACAATGATGGCAAGAAGTATCACTACGTCAAGAATTCACAAGAGCCGGTGCAATTCTCATGAAAATCCTGACATAAAGACGGTAATACTTCAGGGTAGAATAGAATCAAAAGCTAGGTTGGCATTTTGATCTGCGGAGCACAACTATTTTGACCCAATCCTGGATATGGATGAGGTACTGGAGTTTGTTTCTCCTAGTCATTCTAAATAGAATAGCTTAACGGACCACAAGAATAATAAGCATCGATAACACGAATGCACAATTACTCCTGACTATCAATTGATAGACGAAGATCGGAATACGCCTGAAGAGGGACAACTCAAAGGAACATATATCTTTCTGAGTTGTGGATGCATAGATTAGTAGGTCGAGCAAAGCTCAACATTTCTTCCGGATAACCCATGCAGAAGGTAGAACTGGCAGATTCACAATATAGAATGGAGAACTCATCAAGAGCACTCTGGTTGTGATCTTTTGGTTCAAAAGAACTCCTGCCAAGAATGGTTCATGGTATTTGTAAGAACGATATACCACGGACCTCGAGGACTATCACAAAGGTTACTAATATCCGAAAGGAACTAGCAAACACTATCAACACGAGGTAAGTAGGGTGAATCTCGGGTTCAAAACCCAAGGAGTAGAATACCTACTACTAAGTGGCATCATGGGATGCTTTCGAGAATAAAGGCCAGAATCATCACACTGGGAACACAAATCATGGCTAGCTTACTAGGTGGTACTCTAAGACACCTAGGGTCATAATACTAGCTCAAACATATATATACTGAGGCAATGAAGTACCTCAAGACACTAGTTGGTGTGGTTAATCTGGCCAAAGGAACATCGGAACGGTAAGAAGGGATTTGCAAATGCATCAGACTATTTAGAACCTGGGATGACTCGGACAGCATAACGGCTGTAAATGCTCAAAAGAATTTAGACATGCTACAAAAATGGTGGCATCGCCACTCAGAAGCACAATATCAAGGTTTCGAGATCAACAATTAACATATGGAAGTAGTAGGAACTTAACTGAGGCTTGAAACCAACAATCCTATAAGTCTACGGATTAGTAACACGTGATCCTGATAGAAAGAAGAGAAGGCCTAGTTCTTAACCCCGTAGAGAAGAAGAGGGTGACTCAGATCAGAAGGACATAAGGTTAACACTACTAGGGAAAAGCCTAGCAGCAGCGCGGGTTTTAGGCCTATCAGCAGCGCGGGTACCCGCGCTACTAATAAGGCGCTACAGCTAACTTATAGCAGTAGCGCGGGTGGCACCCGCGCTACAGCTAACGTATAGCAGTAGAGTGGGTAAAAACCCGCGCTACTACTAACCTGTAATCTCCAAAAAAAATTTGAATTTTTTCGAAATTTTTTTTTTGATTTTTTTTCGAAATTTTCAAATTTCTGAATTATTTTAACTCAAATCTCTAATCACCCCTCATCGCTGCTCAATTTAATCTCTAATCACCCCTCATCATTCCAAATCATCTAACTTCCCGGACGGTCACCCATCCCTCTCACTACTCCAGCCTGAGCACGCTTAACTTCCTGGTTCTATTCTCCCTCGTTTCCAAGTCTGCACTTGTTGTGTTCCTGACAATAGTAAGATGTCAATCCTATTAACCTCAGGAATTTAGTTTGAGCATGAAGTCACACATTTCACTGTTTGAGTTTGAAACTATTGTTATAAAAAATTAGTAACACTAATATTTCTTGAATAATTAGTTTGACCACAGTTTGACTAGATTTGACATTAGTTTGACCAGATTTGACCATAGTTTGACCAGATTTGACCAAAATTCAAAAAAAATAAAATAATTATTTAGTAACACTAAAATTCTTGTATAATTAGTTTGACCATACTTTGACCAGATTTAACAAAAATTAAAAAACTGATTTTTTTTGAATTTTTTTGCCTCCAAATCTTAAAAGCCCCGTAACTTTTTTCTGTTAGGCTTTTGAGGATTTAAAAAATGTTTAACGGGGTTCCCCCAGTTAAATTCGGATGTAACTTTTCGAGTAGATGCTTTTTCATATAAAAAACTTTTTCATCCGAGTTCGTATGAAAAGTTATGGCCATTTTACAAATTTCCAGAGAGATTTTGCAAATAAAGTCGAAATTCGTATTTATAAATTTTCCCAACAACTAGACCACATATCACATGGGAAACTTATTTTCTTTTATTTTTTTGACATTTTTATCATTTT
>NC_041393.1:424145609-424214712 GCF_002162155.2 Triticum dicoccoides | reverse complement strand
ATGCCATACCCCGCGCTACTACTATGACAGACGATTAGCAGTAGCGCGGGTTTTTAACCCACGCTACTACTAAGTTGATAGCAGTAGCGCGGGTTAGTAGTAGCGAGGGTTAAAAACCCGCGCTACTGGTATCAACTTAGTAGTAGCGAGGGTTAAAAACCCTCACTACTACTATGGCATATCCCGGGGGGCACGGTAGAGACCGCTTAGTAGTAGCGAGGGTTACAAACCCGCGCTGCTGCTATCAACTTAGTAGTAGCGAGGTTTAAAAACCTGCGCTGCTAGTAAGTAGCAGTAGCGAGGGTTTTTAACCCTCGCTGCTGCTAAGATTCTGTGTATAGCCTTTTCCCTAGTAGTGTTAGGAGTAAAAAGAGCCTTACGTTCCATCCCACAATCAATTCCCTTATATAACTAAAGAATTTCTAGACTCAACTTCGACCAGTTTGGCTTGGTAATCCTACAGACAGTCAAGCTCTGATACCAAAGCTGTCAGGACCCCGACTGAATGCAACATCGATCTAGCATGTAACACCTCATATCACTTTGCGGCCTCACGCACGGTATCCCCACAGGTGTCGCCTTACCTTTGCCCGGGACCGTTTGCGCCTTTTGGCACACGTATATGATAGTGTCGCTAGCATCCATATGATAAGGAGCCCGGGCTGACATGGCTAGTCGTAAACCCAAAGTGGCACAGACTTACAGGGACAGGCATCCATGACCCAGCATCGAACGTGTCGGTCATCAGCGAGTGAATCCAGGCTGTAGCACTAGGCTAGCAGGACTCCGGTGAACTGGGCTCTAGCGGGCTAATAGGACTCCGGTATTCACCGCGTGACATTTCCCCGAAGGGACAGACACATGAACGAAGAAGGACACATGCCGGCCAGCCTAAGTGTTCCGGAGCTTTCCTGAGGGATCCACTTTCATCATCCATGCCATGCCATTCATTGAGCTTTCCTGAAATAATAGTCTTGGAATAGCATTAGCTCAATGAGCTACATGTTGTTATGAATTACCAAAACCACCTAGGGATAGTTGCACTTTCAATCTCCCCCTTTTTGGTAATTGATGACAACATATAGATCAAAGCTTCGACAAATTATAATAAGATTGAATAACATCGTCGCTTTGAGAAGTATGTGATAAGCAAGAGCTCCCCCTAAATTTGTGCATAGTTTAAGATTTCCTTTGGACTGCAAATGCACAATGAATTAGGCTCATGGGTTACTCTTCCATGTCACATACATCTTGGTGGAGCGCTCAAAATAATAAACATTGAATACATGAACTCATCACCATGCATAGTGAATGATCACATAAGATAGATAGGATATTTTCATCAAACATGCATAAGTGTAGCTTATGATAAAACACATGATCATCAATGTCTCACAAGCATAGTATCTGAACCAAAAGCAAACAAAGTTTGAAAGACCACCAAATAAAGCAAGAGAGAATAAAAGCAACACACTCTCTCTCGAAGCCTATGATCTATACATTTTTCTCCCCCTTTGGCAACAAGTTACCAAAAAGTTCATAGAAAATGCATAGTGCTAGATCATCTCTCAGGCTTGATCTTCTGGTGGTGGTGTCCTGATAACTCCAAGGACGAAGGCTTCAGTTGAAGTAGAGGGTGCTGGAGTGGATGCTGGAGCTGGTTGCAACGGAACTGAAGGTGCTGTGGCTGGTGCTAAAGTTGGTGCTCTGGCAAACACATTTGTGGTAGTCTTGCCCTGCCTCTCCTGCATATCATCCTGCAGCTGCTCTACAACTTACTGGATCTCAGTTACTTTAACATCAAGGTCATGAAACTTGAGTTCCATGATTCTCTCAAGGCTCTCCTGATTCTGAGTGAGGGTGGCTAGTCCCTTCTCAATCCTCAGTGTAGATGCTATCAAGTAACCAAGCTACTCCTGTTTGGTCTTCAAGAAATATTCAGATGCCTCCTCTTGAGTTGGCATCTTGGCAGCCTTCTACTTCTTTGCCTTCTCCTTCTTCTCCTGAGCTTGAACTGATTGTGGATCATTTTCATTCATGACAACCTCATTGTCCTCAAAGTCTGGATAAAGTGGAAAATGTTCCTTATCCAATTGATATCTCCCTGTGCCCATCTTTGAGTTGATCAATTCCTGAATCTGAGGTGCATATCCACAGCTCCTCTTCTGATCTGTTGCAGTCCTCTTGATTGTTTCAATCATCAGGCTCAAGACTTTGAACTTCTGTGGCACATCAAACACATGCAGCATGTTGATGGCATGCCCTCTGATCATGTTATGGTCACCATACTTAGGCAACAAAGTGTGCCTCAGGATCCAATTGATGGTTGGCAACCCTGACAGCAGAAAGTGAACTGATCCAAACTTGTGAGTCTCTACTGCGTTGTCTGGGATTTCCTTGTACATGTGAGCCATTGAATTATGATCCATCTTCATCTTTGCATAAATGTCCAGGTCATCCTCATTTTCCGTGGGGGCATTTATCAGACTTGCCCATTCTTCAACAGTGGATTGGTACCTTGTACCTTCAAACAATTCTACCATCTGGTAAAAATGTGCTGTGGAGTAGAACTGCTTGATAAGCTCATCATTCTAGTGGGTGAACTTCTTTCCAACATAATCAGCAAATCCACAAGCAACAAAGCTTTCTTGCACTCCAGGATAGTGCTGCTCATTGTCCTTGATGTAGGTCCAGTCGACCCACCTCATGTCACAAACTATGGGCTTCTTATCCAACAGAATTGTTTCATAGAAGTCCTGCTGTTCCGTTGTATGGAACCTGTAGTAAACAACAGTTCTTCTTCTTGAAGCATATGGATCTTCCATCCTCCACAGTCTCAGCCCTGAATCCTTCCTGATTCTCATGTCTTCAGCCACAGCTTAGGTGCTTTGGGTGCTGGTGTCTTGTATCTTGTGCTTGAGCTTTCTTAATACCTGACCTTCTTCATCTTCTTCTTCAGCAACATTGGGCATTGGGGCCTTGTTCTTCTCAACAGCTGGAATACTCCTAGTATTCCTCTTTGGAACTTGCTTGGCCTTGGAGGCAGCTTTGGGTGCTTCCTTGGGCTTAGATGTTGCAGCCCCTGATCTGATTGCATCACCCATAAGCTTAGGTGCTTTGGGTGCTGGTGTAGCATCCTCTTCCTCTTCTTCAGAATCTCTTCTCATTGAGGGCTTTCCAAGGACCTTGGCAGTTGTGGTTCTTGCTCTCTTCTTTTTCTTGTCTTGATCCCCATCATCCTCTAACTCAATTGTGAATTTCATAGTCTCTCCAGTAGGAACTTTCTGAGGTTTGGATGATGTATCTTTCCTTGCAGGTGCCTCTTTGGGTTGAGTCTGAGCTGGCACCTGAGTGGACTTTCTGGCCTTTGGCATTGGTGTCCTCTTGGCAGGAACTTTCTTCTTCAGACCTGGTTTAGTGCTCTGTGCAGAGCCATATTCTTTCTTGAGAACTACCTTCTTGGAAGTAGCCTCATCTTCCTCAGCTTTGTAATCTTCATCCTCTGAATCTGAAGTTCTTTTCCTCCTTTGCCTAGTAGCAGCCTTAGGCAAATTGCTAGGAGTACTTCTGCTCCCTTCATCTATAGTTGAGGGACTAGTGCCCTCACTCAAATCCATCTGCTCTTCTGACCTGTTCTGGCTGTCACTCTGATCTGACATACTGCAAAAGCTGACTACTGACCCTGTGAAGAGTTATAGATGAGATAGAATAGATGAGCATCACAAAATGCAGAGGTGTTTGCAAAAGAATGATTCAAAAGTTCAGTTTTAGTTTTCCACAGAAAGCATTTCGGATCAACCGATTTTCAAACTCGGTGATACCGAAGCAGTTTTGGAACCTAAATTGATGATCTCGAATTGACCGAGTCTCAGTTCGGTGGCACCGAGACTGCTAGGGTTTCACAAAATCCTTAAATCGGTTGCACCGATTAGTAATTCTCGGTCAGACCGAGAGTCACTAGTGCAATGACATAAGCCAAATCGGTGAGACCGAGTTTTTCAACTCGGTGGGTCCGAGATGGTTTCGGTGGAAACCTAACCCTAAAAATTTGAATCTCATCTAATCTATGGATTACTTTGGCTGGATAGAAGAGTCTCAATCGTGGCAAGAATCAATAAGAATACAATTTGCTAGGAATCAGACGTGGATAGCACAAAGATTGAGTCCATACCCTAACTTGGCGGTGGACTCGCTACGGAGGCAACGGCGGGGACGAAATCCGTTGACGGCGGCGGAGACCAGCGACAGGAGGCTGCTGGCGACGAGGAGACGATCCGGAGACCTCGGATGGCAGAGCGAGCTATTGCGCGGGCAAAGGATTTTGGAGAAATTTCCAAAATTTTGCCCGTGGCTATATACAGCCTGACCCTGTCGGTGTGACCGAGTGGAACAACTCGGTGGCACCGAGATGCATAACCGTGTACAGTTACAGCAAATCGATGTGACCGAAAAGTTCAAATCGGTTGCACCAAGATTGAAAACTCAGATCAACTTGATGATCTTGGTAGGACCGAAATGGAGGAATCGGTCAGACCGAGAGTCACAAAGAGGTTTTGGAAGTTTAAGTCTATGACGAATCGGGGACTCCGAGTGCTCCTCACACAGAGTGGTTCGAATCTGACTTGATCAAATTTTGTGATGAAGCATGAATAGAGTTTGAGATGAGAAAAGCATAGATAGCTAAAGAAGGTTCTTAGGCATTCTTGTCCATCCACTTGGCAAAAAGAAAAGAAACCAAACAATCAAAACAACAAGTGGATGTCTTTGAATGACTAAAATATGCACCAACATGCTCACACAATAAGATGGCAAATGAAATATGTGGCAAAGCATGCACGACCAATACTAGCATCTATCAAGCAATTGGCGATGACTAGGTCATCTATATATGAGTATATTGACTTAGGAGTCAAATGAGAACATCTGATCATAGGTCATACTCATTGTTTAAGCTCAAGTGGGGTTACCACTTTTACATAATGCATTGATGTGTTCACACCATTAGGGTTGCTTTGACTCAATTCTTAGAGTTAAGCTCCCCCTAGATGTGAGATCCCCCCTTAGAGGGATGAACTAACCTTGGGTTTTGTCGATGATGACTTCATGTAGGTGTTGAAGATGTAGATGCTCAATGTTGATGTAGATCATTTGGAGCAATCCTTTGGAGTGAGTTGCACTTTCAACTTACCTACATGGGTTAGTCCCACAAGGAACAAACAAGAATATCCATAGACATAGAGTGATGCACACACAAGATGATGTCCATGAAATGATTAGGTTACCTTGCCCCTTGCCTTACCAACATGAGGGTTTGTGACACCTTGAACTAGTGCAAGATGTGGAAGTTGATTGCACTTGTTCTTGCCATAATGATATGAGTGAAGAATGTTGGCGGAGTCACCCTCAAGAACTCTCTAGTTCTTCTTCTTCGGGATCCACATCATCTTGATGGGAATCCTTGGAGTTGTAGTTGTACTTGACAAAGTAGAACTTGATGTAGTCTTGGGAACCCACTTGAACGAGGCTTTAGGTGCTTCTTCAAATGCATCAATCTCTTCTTGAAGCTTGTACTTGCCTTTGTTCTTGTGGTCTTGTGGTGGAAGATCGTCTTGAGCTTATGTTCCCTTGAAGGAAGTAGGATCATACCTCTCTTGTTGAGGAACAAAATTTGTCTTGGGGTATTGATCTTCTTCCCACTCAACTCCATTGGCATTGAACTTTCATTCAAAACCAACACCTTGATTCTTCCGGTGCCTTCCTTGCTTGCGTACAATTTCCTCGAATTGCTTACTCCCGGCAAGGCTCTTGTAAACTCCCTTCTCTATAATTCCCTTCAATAAGCTATTTTCTTGCTCAAGTGTAACTTGGCTAAGAGAATCATTAGTGGAATCAAGAGAACTACTAGAAGCAACAATATTGGATTTGACATTATTATTATTGTTACTACTAGAGGAAGTATCTTTCTTGTACTTGTTACTAGACTTGACTTGAGGCATGTAAGTAGATAAGAGTAAACGCTTGGAAATATAAGAAGAACTCTTCTTGCGGAGATCATCATTGATTGCTTTTAAGAACTCATGCTCTTGCTTAAGATTGAGCTTTTCAAAGCGTAACTTCTCAGGAGCCCTTAAAATTTCTTGATGATCTTCGAACATAGTTTCATGAGCCAACTTAAGAGTGTTTAGTTCTTTAGTTAGAAGCTCAATCTTCTCCTTATCATTGTCATTCATTTTCTCTTGATTAGCATGATTAATTGACGTTTCATCATAGTATTCATCACTAGAGTTGTCAACAAGTAAATCATCATCCACAAGCAAGTCATCTTCATCACTATTGAAATCAACATACTCAGGATGTGTTACCTTTGGACCTTTGGCCATGAAGCATCTTCCAACACCTTCATTTGGTGAATCAAATATGTCGTACGAGTTGGTTGACACAAGTGCTAGACCGGCAACACCTTCATCTTGAGTATATTCGGAGTCGGAGTGATAGCTTCTCTCAAAGTGATTGTCAGAGTCGGAGCCGGAAACCCATTCACCAACATGAGCTTTATGTCTTCATTTTGTGTAGCTCCTTGATGACTTGTCCTTCCTTTCTGAATCCTTGCTTCTCCGTGAGGGTCTTCGTTCATAATGATCATCTCTACTCCTCCTCTCTCTTGGTAGTGATTCTTCTCTTTTGCTTCTTCTTCTTGGAGAATCTTCTCTTCTTTTGTAGGGTGCCGTACACTCATTGGAATGGTGTCCGGGTCTCCCACAATTGTAGCAATTGCGCTCACGACTAGAAGATCTCTTGTCATTGTAAGACCTTGACTTGGAGCTTCTTTCTTTGCTTCTACTCTTGTAGAATTTGTTGAAGTTCTTCACCATTAAGCTCAATTCTTCATTGAAGGTTTGTTTCTCACTTGATGATGTGGGGGCTTCACTTGAGGCTTTGTAAGCACCACTTGACTTGTTGTGAAGTTCCTCCTTATCCTTGAGTGACATCTCATGAGCAACAATTCTTCCAATGACTTTTGTTGGCTTGAGATCTTTGTAGTTTGGCATCATTTGAATCAACATGCACATGGTATCATACTTTCCATCCAATGCTCTTAGGATTTTCTCGATGATGAATTTGTCGGTCATCTCTTCACTCCCTAAGCCGGCAATCTCATTTGTGATAAGAGCAAGCCTAGAGTACAATTCAGCGACACCTTCACCATCCTTCATTTTGAACTTATCAAGCTGACTTTGGAGCACATCCAACTTGGATTCCTTGACGGACTCGATACCTTCATGCATATCAATCAAAGTATCCCAAATTTCCTTTGCATTCTCAAGACGGCTGATTTTGTTGAATTCTTCGGGGCACAATCCGTTGAAGATGATATCGCATGCTTGAGCGTTGTATTGCAGCATCTTTAGTTCTTCCGCATTAGCTTCACGGTTCGGTTCTCTCCCATAGAAAAATTCACCTTGCAAGCCAGTACAAATAATTGCCCAAATGGCGGGGTTATGTCCAAGAATATGCATTTTCATCTTATGCTTCCAACTAGCAAAATTAGTACCATCAAAGTAAGGACCTCTACGGTGATAAATTCCCTCGCTAGACGCCATACTCTCCTAGGTCATGAAACCAAGGCTATGACCACCAAAAGCTATGGAAATCAAAGCAAATGGAAACCTGGCTCTGATACCACTTGTAGGACCTTGAAGTACGTCTAGAGGGGGGTGATTAGACTACTTGACCAATAAAAACTTAGCCTTTTCCCAATTTTAGAGTTTGACAGATTTTAGCTACTTTAGGACAAGTCAAGCAATCATCACACAATTCAAGCAAGCATGCAAAGAGTATATAGGAAGCGGAAATTAAAGGATGCAACTTGCAAGAAAGTAAAGGGAAGAGTTTGGAGGATTCAAACACAATTGGAGACACGGATGTTTTTGGCGTGGTTCCGATAGGTGGTGCTATCGTACATCCACGTTGATGGAGACTTCAACCCATGAAGGGTAACGGCTGCGCGAGTCCACGGAGGGCTCCACCCACAAAGGGTCCACGAAGTAGCAACCTTGTCTATCCCACCATGGCCATAGCCCACGAAGGACTTGCCTCACTAGCAGTAGATCTTCACGAAGTAGGCGATCTCCTTGCCCATACAAACTCCTTGGTTCAACTCCACAATCTTGTCGGAGGCTCCCAAGTGACACCTAGCCAATCTAGGAGATACCACTCTCCAAGAAGTAACAAATGGTGCGTTGATGATGAACTCCTTGCTCTTGTGCTTCAAATGATAGTCTCCCCAACACTCAACTCTCTCTCATAGGTTTTGGATCTGGTGGAAAGAAGATTTGAGTGGAAAGCAACTTGAGAAGGCTAGAGATCAAGATTCATATGGTAGGAATGGAATATCTTGGTCTCAACACATGAGTAGGTGGTTCTCTCTTAGAAATGGTAAGTTGGAAGTGTAGGTTCGTTCTAATGGCTCTCTCCACAAATGAAGAGGAGGTGGAGGGGTATATATAGCCTCCACACAAAATCTAACCATTACACACAATTTACCAAACTCGGTGGGACCGAATCATTAAACTCGGTCGGACCGATTTAGTAAACCTAGTGACCGTTAGTAATGTTCGGTGGGACTGACATGCATCTCGGTGAGACCGATTCTGTTAGGGTTAGGGCATAACGTAATCTCGGTAAGACCCATTACACAAACTCGGTGAGACCGATTTGGTAATAAGCTTTCCAGAGAGTTGGTCAGGTAAACTCGGTGGGACCGATTTTCTCTTTTCGGTGAGACCGAAATGTTACAAAAAGGAAACAGAGAGTTTACATTGCAATCTCGGTAGGACCGATCGCTCACTTCGTTTAGACCGAAATGTTACGAAGGGAAATAGAGAGATTACAACCCCATCTCGGTGAGACCGAGATCCCTATTGGTAAGACCGATTTGCTTAGGGTTTGTGGCAGTGGCTATGACTTTTGGAATCGGTGGCGCCGGATAGGAAGAATCAGTGTGACCGATTTTGGCTTTGGGTTTAGGTCATTCGTGGATGTGGGAAAGTAGTTGAGGGTTTTGGAGCATATCACAAAGCACATGAAGCAAGAGGCTCATTAAGCAACACCTCATCCCTCCTTGATAGTATTGGCTTTTCCTATAGACTCAATGTGATCTTGGATCAGTAAAATATAAAATGAAGAGTCTTGAGCTTTTGAGCTTGAGCCAATCCTTTGTCCTTAGTATTTTGAGGGATCCACTTTCATCATCCATTCCATGCCATTCATTGAGCTTTCCTGAAATAATAGTCTTGGAATAGCATTAGCTCAATGAGCTATATGTTGTTATGAATTACCAAAACCACCTAGGGATAGTTGCACTTTCATTTTTCTATTATTCTGTAATCTTTAGGGCTTTTCTAAAAATATCTAGACCCTTTAAAAATCACTAAACTGCACATGTCCACTGTATAGAATATATCCAACATGGAAAATTTTAGTTTAGGAGTACTTGGACATTTAAAATATTTTATAGAATTTAAATGTCCAAATTCGAATACTTATGATTTAATTCAGTGACCTTAGGATGACCTAGAAAATTGTGCACCATTTTTGTCAGAGGTTTAAGACCAAGGCAAAGATGATGAACATTTTAGAAGGGCATTTCAGGTTCATTGAAAATGATTTTATGTTGAACCTATTTGATTTGATCTGGTGCTATGGTTTGATCAGCCCCCATTTCAAGTTCATTTGAAAAGTTAAACATGATGCACACATGAAGGGCTAGCCTACTGCATACCAGGACCAGGGATGTGACACCCATACGGCCCCGGAATCAGACCAGTAGCCTTCTTGGAAGGAAGGGGGCGCGCCGTCTCCACTGGCGTCCTCTATCAATCCGGAGGCACCAGACACTCTGGTGGAAGCGCTTCAAAGTGCTTCCATTGTGGAGGAACACTATACCCTTATGGGTACGGTGGTTGAAAAGGTTCGGTCCGCTAAGAGCAGATTGAACCAAGCCTATACCAGCCTTCTAACAGGCTTTGAGGTATGTGACGTAATATATTTTTGGTTATTTGCAAAAGGAAGACCTGTATATAGATAGTAGACCCTAAGACTCTGTTCGGCATTCGTGAAGAAAGGCCGAATAAGGGATCGAATAATGCATTGCCGGAGCTAATATATATGCTTATTTTGATGCACAGGCTTCAATGCGAGCGTCAACTTTGCATGCCGCCAAACTGTCTGAACTAAAGCGGAAGTTGGAGGAAAAGCAAGGTATGCGATGCCGAAATGTATCTTGAAATGATAAGAATTCCAATTTTTTATCTAACTGAGCTTTATGATTATGCTCATAGTTGATATGTTTGAGGTCGAAGCCCTCAAGAGCACGCTGGCGGAGGCCAAGATGGAGGTGGACGAGTTTCACACCCTAGCTAGTTCATGCATTAGAGTGTTGCATCATGTTTTCCTTTCATCAGAAACTTGAAATGGGGATGACAGAACCCCCATCCCCCTCTAAAACCAACTAGGGTTTACTAAAAATATTTTCAATGAACCTGAAATGCCCCTCTAAAATGTCCATCATTTTTGTCTTGGGTTAGAACCTCTGCCAAAATTGGTTCACATTTTTCTAGGACACATAAGGTCACTGGATTAAATCATTAGCTATTTGAGTGTGGGCATTTAAACAATATAAAATATTTTAAATTCTCAAATAATTCTGGAAATAAGTGTGGGCTGTTGGAAATAATCTAAACAAAGCCCCTAATTAATAATGCCAAACATTTACAGAAAAATAGAAAAAAAATTAAATGACAAAAGAGAGAGAGAAAGGCCACTGGCCACTTACCTGCACTAGGCCGGCCCACCTGGCCCGTGCCAGTCACCACCCACCTCTGCCAGTAGGCAGAGGAGGGACACCGCGACGCCGCCGAGCTCGCCACGCCACCTCCCTGCCTGCCTTCGTTGCCCGCGCCAGCGCGACGCCTCGAAGGGCCTCCTCGGCGCCGCCCCGAGCCCCTGGACACCTCATTCTCCCCCCGTCCTCTCTCTCGCTCTCTCCCGCCATGGCCAAAGCAGCTGCCGCCGCACCGCCGCTGTAGCCGTGCCCACCGTCGTCCTCACGCCGCTCCACCGTGTTCACGAGCCCCACCGTCATCCGCTTCGTCGAGCTAGCCAAGCCTAGTGCGGTCGCACGCTCTGCACCACCTTCACCGACCCCATCCTCACCGACCGTCGCCGGAGATCCCTTTTGCCGTCACCGTCGCAGCAGCTCGTCCCCGACCTCGCCGTCTGCTCTGCTGGGACCACCGTGAGCCTAGCTACCTCCCCTGTAACGCCCTCGATGCGGCTATATCTCCCACGTGTCGAAGCACGACTTAGAGGCATAACCGCATTGAAAGCAATGTCGCAAGTGAGGTAATCTTCACACAACCCATGTAATACATAAGGGAAAAAGATACATAGTTGGCTTACAATCGCCACTTCACACAATTACATGAATAAAGCATTACATCATCCAGATACAATCAAGGTCCGACTACGGAACCAAAATAAAAGAAGAACCCCAAATGCGACAAAGGTCCCCGATCGACCCCAACTGGGCTCCACTACTGATCAACTAGAATGAAACAACACAAAGGGCAAGATCTTCATCGAGCTCCTCCTTGAGCTTGGTTGCGTCACCTGCTCGGTAACATAGGCACCTGCAAACTGGTTTTGGAAGTATCTGGTGAGCCACGGGGACTCAGCAATCTCGCACCCGCGAGATCAAGACTATTTAAGCTTATGGGTAAGGTAAAGGCATGAGGTGGAGCTGCAGCAAGCGACTAGCATATATGGTGGCCAACATACGCAAATGAGAGCGAGAAGAGAAGGCAAAGCACGGTCGATAAAAGTATGATCAAGAAGTGATCCTATAGCAACCTACGTCAAGCATAACTCCAACACCGTGTTCACTTCCCGGACTCCGCCGGAAAGAGACCATCATGGTTACACACACGGTTGATGTATTTTAATTAAGGTCAACTTCGGGTTTTCTACAACCGGACATTAACAAATTCCCATATGCCACATAACCGCGGGCACGGCTCTCGAAATTTTATACCCTGCAGGGGTGTCCCAACTTAGCTCATGACAAGCTCTCGCGATCAACGAAGGAATAGACCTTCACCCGAGACACTCCGATCAGTCTCGGAATCCCGGTACATCAAGACATTTCGACAATGGTAAAACAAGACCAGCAAAGCCGCCCGAATGTGCCGACAAATCCTGATAGGAGCTGCACATATATCGTTCTCAGGGCACACCGGATTGTCCAAACTTCCGGTAGGCCAGCCCAGAGTTGCCCCTGGTGGCCACCGGCGGTTGACGGTTTGGACCAACACTCACAACGAGCACTGGCCCGGGGGGGGGGGGGTAAATAAAGATGACCCTTGGGCTCCGGAAACCCAAGGGAAAAAGGGCTAGGTGAGGCAAATGGTAAAACCAAGGTTGGGCCTTGCTGGACAAGTTTTATTCAAGGCGAACTGTTAGGGGGGTCCCATAAATCACCCGACCGCGTAAGGAACGCAAAATCCGGGAACATAACACCGGTATGACGGAAACTAGGGCGGCAAGAGTGGAACAAAACACCAGGCATAAGGCCGAGCCTTCCACCCTTTACCAAGTATATAGATGCATTAATTAAATAAGAGATATTGTGATATCCCAACAAGTAAACATGTTCCAACAAGGAACAACATCTCCATGTCCCAACAAGGAACAAACTTCAATCTTCACCTGCAACTAACAACGCTATAAGACGGGCTGAGCAAAGCGGTAACATAGCCAAACAACGGTTTGCTAGGAATGGTGTCAAAGGTTAGAGGTTCATGGCATTTTGGGAGGCTGACAAGCAAATGGTAGGCATCATAGCATTGGCATAGCAAAAGAGTGAGCAAACTAGCATAGCAAAGATAGTAGTGATTTCGAGGGTATGATCATCTTGCCTGAAATCCCGCAAGGAAGAAGAACGATTCCATGAAGAAGACAAACGGACGTAGTCGAACGAATCCTCACAACTCCGGAACGAAACCGAAGCTAACGAGAGAAGCAACCCGGATAGAAACAAACAACATAGTAAACAACCATCACATAAACATGGCATGATGCGCAAACAAGTATGATGCATGTCCGGTTTAATGAGGCATGGCATGGCAAAGTGCACAAACAATACTACAAGTTAAGTGGAGCTCAATATGCAACGAGTTGCATATTGACAAAACACCACATCAATTATTTAGTTTGATCTCGGTTATGCTACCAAACAATATTAAGTGTTGTTAAACATGGCAAGAGGTGAAGCATAACAAAAACTATACCATCTAAACAATTTAAATGGGGCCGGATATAAAAACAACAAATCCGGTAAATCCCCATATGTCTTTTAGTAGTTAATGCAAACACAATTTGTAAGCATTTAAATGTTGTTATTATGATGCGGATGACATATGCAAGTTTTGCAATTTTTATGAAAATGTTGACATGAGCATGTTATGAAGCATTTGTTACCATGGCGGAACGAAAGGGGTGCCACGGCAACGATAACGACAATGGTGCCACGGCAACGATAATGAAAATGGTGCCACGGCAACATTCCGATGATCCGATAACTCATTGAGATACCGGTGCAAAAGAGCAAGTGTGCGGATGTGCGGAACATGCTAGAGATGGTGGGGTGATCCCAATTACCGGGTGTCCCACATAATGGTGGCATGGCAAAATGAGGGCATCGCAAGCGACAATTTGATCACCGTGCAAACAAGTACATCTCATTCAACACATGCATTCGGTCCACGGCGGTCGTTCTCGGCGGTTATACCTTCGAAGCATTCAAACGGGACGGTTCAAGTTCGGAGCGGTGTGGAGGAAGTAGGCGTTCACGGGACGTCGTGGAAGTAGTTGTTCACGTGGCGACGGTAGTTGTTCAGGGTCTTGGCGGGTCGTCGTGTAGCCGTACATGTTCGTCGTGGTACACGGTTCGTAGACGTACACTCTCCGTAGATGTTCGGGGTCGCCGGTAGTTGTACACACGACGTCGGTGTACTTGTCGGTTCGGTCTTGGCGATGTAGATGTACACGTTCGGAGCGGAACTTGGCGTATCCATGTACTTGGCGAATCCACGTAGTCGAACATGGGTTGTAGTGGTACTTGACGCTCGTTGTGTAGTTGAACACGAGGTTCCTCGGGGTATCGGTCTTGGCAATCCAGCGGCAGCAACAATGCGGTGTACGGGGCAACAATTGGAGGAGCTCCCGGCGACGCACGAAAAACCCTTAGCCATGGCAGCCGTGGCTACACGCGCGGACACACGAGCTGGTGCAGGGCAGCGTCGGTCAAGCCGTCGGGCACGAGGCAAGGCAAGGGGTGGAGCATCTTGGGTGCGGGTGTGAGAAGCAAGGCGGTGACGCTCGCTGGGCGAGAGGAAGCAGGCGGCAGAGGTGCAACAGCAGGTCGACGCTGCGGGGGCAAGGCGGCGCTGCACTTGGCGCGACCTCCGGTGAAGGCGGCGCCGCTTGAGGCGGGGAACGCGGGGTCGAGGCAGAGGCGACCGGCGGGGCAGGAGCAGAGCAGGAGAGACGGCGCGGGAGGAAGGTTGGGCGCGCGGCGCGGCCGGTGCTCGAGTAGGCCGACGAGGGGGCACGAGCGGAGATTGGTCGCGGCGGCGCCATGACTGCGAAGCTCGGGCTCGGGCGCTGCGTGCGTAGGTGGTGCAGAGGGGGACGCGGGCGGCGGCTATTAGCGATGGGGGGTCGAGCGAGGGAGATGGTGGCGCGAGGGAGGAGATGGGGATCGCACGAGCGTGCGTAGGTGGTGGCGGCGCACTGGAGGGAACGAGGGAGAGGGGGATCGAGAGAGATGCGGGTCGGGCTAGCTAGGGTTAGAGCTGGCTGGGGGGTTCGGTCGGGCCTTGGCCATGGATGGGCCGGCGAGAGGCCCAGCTGGGCTGGACTCTCTTCTCCCTCTCCGCTATTTCCTTCTCTCTAAATAACAGAGAAATAAAGAGAAAGAAAAGAGAGAAGAGAAGGTTAGAGGAAGAATTTGGGCAGGAGGACAACTTTTCCAGAGTCATAAAAATATGAGGAATTTGACAAAAATGGCCTGACAATTTTTGAGGAAGTAAAATCCACACACGTTGGATTTAACTCGTTAAGTTCGAATTTCGAAACTCATTCAAATGAACTCCAAATGGGTTGAAATAGGAGGTGACCCTACACAATATATGTGATTTATGGGCAGATTTGGGACATTTATGGGTAAAGTAAAATTGCCACTCAATTTTAACTAAAAGGCCCCAAAGGAAGAAGGGGAAGTTGAGAAGGATAAAAGGAAATTTGAAGAACGGTGCATATGTGTTTGTGGGTGATTCCAAGCCAATGGAATGGTTTAATATAGCTCCTTAAATATCGGGAGTGTATGTTATAAAGAGAAGTCATCCTTCCCTCGATTTAAATGGATCGAAGATCCATACGGTTTATTTAGTTGAGATGCAAAAGATTTATGAGATGATGGCATGATGACATGATGCAATGCACATGATGCAAAGATGAAAGCAACAAACAAAACAAATCACATGACGAAACTCGGAGTACCTGGAAGTCTTCTTGATCGTCGGACTCGGGGTGTTACATCCCCATCCTCTACGTTCTCTCCCCCGAGCACCGTAGAGACTGCACGAAGCCCACCCACACGCGCCGCCGCCGAGCTCATCGCCGACGTGACTCCAGCCACGCCACGCCACGGCCACGCCACCCTGCCCGTTAGCCTTACCGCACCCCCAGGAGGCCGCAACACTACTCCATGCTCCTCGTCGTGCCTCCTAGCGACGAGCCCGAGCTCGCCCGAGCTCCGGCAGCCACCAAGGTAGTTGCCGGTGCCGTTTCCGGCCACCCCGAGCCCAACCACCACCACCACTGGATGCGGCTCGTCCCCAGCCGCATGTAGATGCCCTCTGCCGCCTTTTTGGTCGCCGGAGCACAAATCCCGCACTGCCCCGCCGCGTTTGGCCTCGCTGGCGGCTAAACGCCGGCGAGTTTGACCCCGCTGACCACGTTTGACCCTGGGTGGGCCCAGTTTGACCCCCCTGGGTCAATGACAGGTGGGCCCCAGCCCTGCTAATTAACCTAGGATTAGTATTAACTAAAATTAGTTAGTCTAATGACACTGATACGCGGGACCCACTGGTCAGGTTTGACCTGGACCGTCCCCGTTGACCGCTGACGTCACCCTGACGCAATGCTGACGCAATAACTCAATTACTGGAATTATTCTTATACAGGAAATTCCAGAAAATACTACAAACTTCAAAAATTCATAGAAATTAATCTGTAGCTCCAAATGCAAAGTGTTATATATGAAAAATGATCAGAAAAATCCAATCTATCCATATGTACTGGTTTCATGCATGTTTAAGCAAGTTAACCTGCTGTTTAGTGCAGAACATGATAAGGCACTATTAAGGGCCATATATGAGCTTGGAACTTGAATCTTTGATTCAAAATGGTCCAAACCCATCTGGTCTTAGTTGCATTAGCCCAATACACTCATTTTGCCATGTCTCATGCATGCATCATATTGTTACACATTGTTTGGTGATGATTGTATATCGGTGCTCTCTGCAGCAGGTTCTGCCCCCGAAGAGTATCGCGAGTATCCAAACGAGGAGCAATACCAGTCCACGGACCCGCAAGGCAAGCAACCAACCAATTGATCATATCGATACAATCCCATGTTCTCGCCTCTGCTCTCTTTTACTGCTTAAGACAACGCATTTCAAACTGCTGAGTGCTACGGTAGTTGAACCCATTTCCTCTGCATGACTTGTCATTGCCACAGTAACTAGATGAAACCCACTAGCATGTGTAGGAGTTGATTGAGCTATGTGTATGTGTTTCCTACCTTGCTATGCCTGCTATGCTTAGAGTCGTGTCAGGTCTGGTTCATCTGGGTGATGGGCTAGAGTGAAATGATCATGTTGGTAATGAGAGTGATGTGTTGAACACGATTTAGTAAAGGTATCGATGAGAGGACATGTAGGAGTACATGGTGGGTTGTTTCATTGGAACCGTCCTTAAGCACCGAGATCTGTATATGTAATTTAAGAATCAGCTACTACCATGCATTGGGCCCTGAAATATGACCCCGCTCGACTTCTTATCCACCTTAGTCCTCTGTCCAGGAATTGCAAGTAGTTTCTGGTGTTTGTTGCTTACTGGAGGCCGTGGGCAGTGCTGACCCGCGGGGTGGGCTGTGATGCGGTAGGTACGTAGCCGGGTATGCCGGGCACTCGTTAGGTGTCTCGGAACCCTGTACACATCGTTCGGGCCGGGGCCGTATGTGGAAACCTCGGCCGGACTCCCTGCGTATGGAACCTGAATAGGTGATAAACCTGGACTAGAGACTTAGGTGTTTAGGTAGGTCGTGGTCTACACCCACGTCGGCTTTTGCTTGAAGTCTGCCAAGCACATGTCATGTGCAGACGCTTAGTGGTGGAAACATGTATGAAGAAGTACACCCCTGCATGGTTAACATCATCTATTCGAATAGCCGCGTCCGCGGTAAAGGACTACTTGGTTGCCTATACAGTTCATAGACAAGTTAATTGATACTGCTAAAAGCCTCAAGATATGCATGAGTGCCGAGGATGGCTCTTCCGTAGGATGACGGAGGTGGATCCTCGGTAGTGTATTGAAGTGGTGTGTAGTGGACTCGAGTGCGCAAAACAATTTCAAGTTGGAGTCTCGTAGGATAGATTAGCCAAGAGTCAAAGCTAGCTTGCTGCAATAACTCCACCAACCCTTCTTGATAAATGTGCATGTATGTAGGATCTGATGCAAGTCTTGCTGAGTACCTTTGTACTCATGTTGCTTAATTTAGGTTTTATAGAAGACGCTGCAACCCCTTCTGATGGGTTCTTCATACACATCGATGTCGACGAGTAGGCTGAAGCCCAGGTGGTGATCCTGAGCTCACGATGGACTGTGTAGTATAGTCAGGCTTTCTCAAGCCTCTTTTATTTCCTAGTTATCTGTACTCAGACAAGTTACTTCCGCTGTTGGCTTGTATATTTGTATGACTTGAATGCTGGGTCATGTGACCCTTACTTGTGTGTATGATATGTATGGCTCTCTAAGCCTTTAAATAAAGTACTTGAGTTGTAGAGTCATGTTGTGATGCCATGTTGTATTTGCACATATCGAGCATATTGTGTGTATGATTGAAATGCTTGGTATGTGTGGGATCTGACTATCTAGTTGTTTATCCTTGGTAGCCTCTCTTACCGGGAAATGTCTCCTAGTGCTTCCATTGAGCCATGGTAGCTTGCTATTGCTCCGGAACACTTAGGATGGCCGGCATGTGTCCTTCTTCGTTCCTTTGTCTGTCCCTACGGGAAATGTCACGCGATGACTACCGGAGTACTGTTAGCCCGCTACAGCCCGGTTTACTGGATTCCTGCTAGCCCAGTGCTACAACCCGGGTTCACTCATTGATGACCGACACGTTCGTTGCTGGGTCATGTATGCCTATCCCTGTAAGTTAGTGCCACTTTGGGTTCACGACTAGACATGTCAGCCCGGGCTCCTTGTCATATGGATGCTAGCGACACTATCATATACGTGTGCCAAAAGGCGCAAACGGTGTCGGGAAAGGTAAGGCGACACCCGTGGGAATACCGTGCGTGAGGCCGCAAAGTGATATGAGGTGTTACATGCTAGATCGACGTGGCATTGAGTCGGGGTCCTGAAAACAAGGAACGAACTGCCCACCAAAAACATGAAGAAGGTTGGAGGAAGTCCAACAAGAGCTCACTGATGCTATAAACAAATGTGAGTCCTTGGAGCGCAAGGTGTCGGATCGAGAGTCCGAATTTGCTATGACGCTCCAAAGTGCAAAGGAGGCCTGGATTGAATCCCAAGGAGCCTGTCGGGAGATCCAAGAGGCCAAGCAGATCACGGCGGGTAAGGCCTTTAATATGCACATCAAAATTGTGAGGAGAAAGTACACCTTACTGACACGCATTTGGAGTTCTCCAGGAGCGTTTGCAGATCTTCCCCAAAGTATTGCTAATGCTGCAGATTTCTTCCGAGCCGAAGAGGGGAGCTCAATAGAGAAGCTGTTCTGGTTGCAGTACCTTGCGCCAGAGCATCCTGTGCCCCTCAGTGATCAGCTGAAACAGTTGACCGATCTACATAGGGTGGCCGAACTGGCCATGAAGGATTTGATAGTCTATCTTTGGCCAGCCAAATCCATACCCAGTAGCTACTTTGGGCTTGTGAACCGGCTAGTCGATGCCTGTCCACGGCTCGATGCTATAGAGCGGTCAGTCTGTATAGAAGGTGCCCGGATGGCCTTCGCTCGTGTCAAGGTGTAGTGGGCGAAGATGAATGCCACCAGTCTTGCAACCGAGGGGCCGCCCGCAGGCAAGGAGAATTGTACGCTGGAGCGATACTTCAATGATGTCCTTGAAGGATCCCACATTATAGAGGGCCTGTGTTCCAAGGACATCATGTTTGAATGAATGTATCTATGCTGCTCAAACTTTGTATAAAAACAAGGCGTTGATATAATTTTAGTCTTATTTCATCTGAAATTATTTATCCTCTATTGCGGCCATTTATTGAATCTCAGAGTTGGCCAGTCGTCGGCTTCAGCCCCTCACGTAGATACTACGGGGGTGTTCGGACCAGCAGAAAAACACACTTAACCCAATGACTTGGTCCTTGAAGGAGGTGTTGGTGCAGCGAACCAGGCAATTAGGCCATGCGGCTTTATCACTCTCACTTAGCCATAGGTGTTTGACAATAAGATTGTAGGCGCAACCCCTGGTATTGTTCGGTGATCCAAACTTAGGTGATGTAGACACTTGACTAGATAAAAACCAGTCCTTCGTGTGACACGGAGAAAATCGCAAGAGATTTATACTGATTCACCGAATAGCTGACCACATCTTGCCGCATCATGACAGTCAGTTTTCGGCTTTCTCTACTGAGGTATTTATCTGGCTAACCAGAAACACAATTGCAGTAGTTCTCCCTTTACTTCCTTAGCCGAACAATCGGAATGTAAGGTAGTAACCACACGAGCCGGGCAACCCAACTATTGACCCAAGACATGATTCAGAGCCGATGCATATAATGCTAGATTTGGGATGCCGAGTTGTACTGTAAAAGTGTTCGGACTTATGGCATATATAAGAAATGTACGCGGCTGAATAGAGCCCCTGGCGATTTAGGTCGTGCCGAGGTGTACATGACAATCAGACGAAAGAGAAGAAGGAATACAAATTAGGAAATAAGCCAATACCAAATAGTTTGGGCGAAAAACTGTTTCCATTATAGTCTGATTGATACGTCAAAATGTATTTATACAGATAATGCTATAAGCATCGCGGCTATTTTACATGCCGAGAACAAGGGAAAGTTGTGTATAGATGCTAAAAAGGGGAAGAGGTGATCTTTGAAGATCCTTGAGGTACTCTGCCGTGCATCTGCGCTACCTTTCGTCTTGGTGTGTGGTCCTTTGAGAGGATTAATGAACAAATTTCATAAGGGGCCGGCAGAAGAGACCTTGACACCATTAAAAGGTGATGTGGGTTGTAAGGAACATGAAAAATAAAAATGAAGTGAAGAAAAAGATAGATGGGGGTCCAGGTACGGTTGAGCCGAATTGTGGACTTTATCCTTGATATGCCTCCGTCGTCGCCCATGGTATCTTTAGTGTATAGTTATGTGCATGCGGTACATACACCGCTGTTCGGTTGGGGCGAAGACAGAGGCCGGATTACTAATTGAGCTCCTGACGAGCTGGACTACCATTCTGCGGGGTAGTCCGGACTTGTTTGACAGGGTCTGAGGGCTTGAATGCCGATGTGGAGTTCAACTTGATAAGGCCGACTTGCACTTCCGCTGCGAGGGCCGCGGTGTGTTCCTCAGTACGGAGGGATCGATCCATGTTTCCATGGATTGTTATAACACCGCGTGGTCCTGGTATTTTGAGTTTTAGATAAGCATAGTGCAGGACCGCATTGAAGCGGGCAAACACAGTTTGTCCGAGCAGTGCATGATAGCCACTGCAAAAAGGGACGATGTCAAAGATCAAGTCTTTACTTCAGAAGTTGTCCGGCGAAACGAAGACGACTTCCAATGTGATTGAGCCCGTGGAGCGGACCTCGACACCATGTATTACTCCTTTGAAGGTAGTTTTGGTGGGCTTGATTCTTGACGAGTCAATACCCATTTTCCGGACTGTATCCTGATAGAGCAGGTTAAGACTGCTGCCGCCGTCCATGAGGACTCTCGTGAGGTGGAATCCCTCGATAATTGGGTCGAGGACCAACACGGCTGAACCTCCTTGGCGGATACTGGTCAGGTGGTCTCTGCGATCAAAGGTGATCGGGCATGCTGACCATGGGTTGAATTTTGGGGCGACTGGCTCTATCGCATAGACGTCCCTTAACGCGCGTTTGCGCTCCCTCTTAGGGATGTGAGTAGCGTATATCATGTTCACCGTCTTGACCTCGGGGGGAAATTTCTTTTGTCCCCCTGTGTTCGGTGGACGAGGTTCCTCTTCGTCATCCTCGCTGGGCGACCCTTTCCCCGTGTGCTCGGTATTTAACTTACCGGCCTGTTTAAAGACCGAACAGCTTCTGTTGGTATGGTTGGTAGGCTTGTCAGGGGTGGCGTGAATCTGGCAAGGTCGGTCAAGTATTCGGTCCAGGCTAGATGAACCTGTCTTTGTTTCTTTTGAATGGCCTGTTCCGCTGACTGGGCTTGGAGCCATTGAATGCGGCGTTGACCGCTGTGTTTTTGGCATTGTCAGTGTTGCTCTGATGCTTGTTTTTGTTGCGTCGGGGCCTGCCGTTTCTGTTCCTTGCTTCCGAAGTGCCAGGATCGTTGGTATTGTTGCTACTACGGGCAAGCCAGCTATCTTCGCGTGCAAAAGCGGGTCATGAGTGATGTGAGGGCTGCCATGGACTTCGACTTTTCTTGGCCGAGGTGTCGGGCAAGCCATTCATCGTGGATGCTGTGTTTAAAGGCTGCTAGAGCCTCGGCATCCGGACAATCAACAATTTGGTTCTTTTTGATTAGGAACCGAGTCCAGAATTCTCGGGCGGACTCTCTGGGCTGCTAGACTATGTGATTGAGGTCATCGGCGTCCGGAGGCCGGATATAAGTGCCCTGGAAGTTGTCTCTAAAGGCATCCTCCAGGTCTTCCCAGCTTCCAATAGAGTTTTCTGGGAGGCTGTTTAACCAGTGCCGAGCTGGTCCCTTAAGTTTGAGGGGAAGGTATTTGATGGCATGTAGATCGTCACTGCGAGCCATGTGAATGTGGAGAAGAAAATCTTCAATCCATACTGCGGGATCTGTTGTGCCATCATTAGATTCGATGTTCACGGGTTTAAACCCTTCTGGGAACTGGTGCTCCATTACCTCATCAGTGAAGCATAAGGGGTGTGCAACACCTCTGTATCGGGCAGCGTCACGACGCAGTTCAGATGGAGTCTGTATGCGGTTTTCAGCCCAGCTGAAGTTGTGCTTGTCGCGCCAGGCTTGATGGCCATATCCTTGCGCTGGGGCACGCGCCCTTGATCCATAGATTGATCTAGTCTGATCGACTCTATTAGCTAGGTCCTGCCGTAGGTCTTAAGTGTATCTTGCAGCCACACTCTCTCTGCCTTTATGGCAGGGTGGTGCAGGCTGGTGTTCGGCTTGAGTTGCCGCTCTGTCCCGGCCACGTGGTGGTCGGTCAGGTCCGTCTGTAGCGTTATGCATTTGCGGTATAGGCTCTAGGGCCTCGTCGTCGAATTGCGGTAGCAGCTTGCGCTTCGGGTAACTCTTGGTTGGGCATTCAAGGCCGTATTCCTTGGCAGCCAGGATGTCAGTCCATCTGTCATTGAGAAGATCCTGATCAGCTTGAAGCTACTGCTGCTTCTTTTTTAGGGTTCTTGCAGTGGCTACTAGCCGGCGCTTAAAGTTCGCTTGTTTGAAGGGTTCCTCTGGCATGATGAATTCTTCATCGCCGAGGCTCTCGTCCTCTTTGGAGATCGGTACGTAGTTACTATCCTCCGAGCCCTCGTTCCTGATAGGGTTGTCGGGGTTGACTTGCCCATCCTCCCAATCATCATGCTCGGATGTTGCTTCGATAGGGGCTTCTTGGTCTTCGGCATTATCCGGAGTATTGTTGTCTCCGGTGTCGGTATTGCTGTCTTTTTCGCGACACGATTTAGAGTGGTGCCGCTGACGATGATGCTTTGGTGGTGCCACAGGAGTCTTATCCTCGACTGGGTCCTTCCCACCTTCGCCGTCGTCCTCTTTGGGTGTGTCCACCATGTACACATCATATGTAGAAGTAGTCGTCTAGTGTCCGTTAAGCGGCGGGTTCTGGCTTTGCTCTTCTCCGGCATCGCCGTCCATGCCGTCGATGTCTTCGAAATCATAATCGAGCATGTCGGTTAAGTCCTCGATTGTGGTTATGAAGTGGGTGGCGGGTGGGGCATAAAATTCCCCGCTCTCAGCCCCTAGTGTGGGCTGGGTGTAGTTCGGAAGTGATCCTTCTATAATGGCGAGAGATTGCATTAGGTCCAGGGCCTCGTTGAAGAGTGAGGTTTGGATAGGGAACCAAGAGTCCGTGGGGCAGGGCGAGATAGGAGTTCCCTGGCCGAGCTCGCATAACACGGACCTCGAAAGTTCGGATCTGGTGTTTGGGGATGAATCCGGCTTCATGTTGATGAAGAGAGTTTGGTATGACTCCAGTCCTGCCGGTGAAATGATCCCCTCCGTATCTCCAGCGTAGAGCTCTACAGCTACAGAGAATCTGGCGGGCACTAAGCTCCCGTCTTCGGACTCGGTGAGGTGTTCCGGATCTAAGGCCAGAGCTACGATTGAGGCCGTGAACCCTTGGAGGATCAAGTCTCCTCGAATATCACCGACATAGTTTAGGTTTCCAAAACTGACCTGATGACCAGGGGCGTAGCTTTTGATCTGCTCCAGATGGCCAATCGAATTGGCACGTAGTGCAAAGCCGCCGAATATGAAGATTTGGCCGGGGAGAAAGGTCTCCCTGAGGGCGGTGTTGTTGTGGATGATTGATGGAGCCATCGAGCCTTCTGGTGACAACATAATGGAACTCTCAATGAAAGCACCAATGTCGGTGTAAAAACCGGCAGATCTCGGGTAGGGGGTCCCGAACTGTGCGTCTAAGGATCGAAGGTAACAGGAGGCAGGGGACATGATGTTTACCTAGGTTCGGGCCCTCTTAATGGAGGTAATACCCTACTTCCTGCTTGATTGACTTTGATGAGTATATGGGTTACAAGAGTTGATCTACCTCGAGATCGTAATGGCTAAACCCTAGATGTCTAGCCTGTATGATTATGATTCCCCTCCCTATGGACTAAGCCCTCCGGTTTATATAGACACCGGAGGGATCTAGGGTTGTATAAAGTCGGTTTACAGAGTAAGGAAGGTGCATGATCCGAACGCCAAGCTTGCCATCCATGCAAAGGAGAGTCCCATCCGGACACGGGGAAAGGTCTTTAATCTCATATCTTCACGGCACATTAGTCGGGCCCATATCACATAGACCGGACGCCCAAGGACCCCTTAGTCCAGGACTCCCTCATAGGGCACGCCCCCTATCTTGTGGGCCCCTCTGGGTCCCCCGACCTAATTCTTTCACCCATATATACTCTTATACCCCAAAACCATCAGGGGGAGCCACGAAAACACTTTTCCACCACCGCAACCTTCTGTACCCATGAGATCCCATCTAGGGGCCTTTTCCCGCGTCCTACCGCAGGGGGATACGATCATGGAGGGCTTCAACATCAACACCATTACCCTTCCAGTGAAGCGTGAGTAGTTTAGCTCAGACCTACGGGTCCATAGCTAGTAGCTAGATGGATTCTTCTCTCTCTTTGATTCTCAATACCATGTTCTCCTCGATGTTCTTGGAAATCTATTCGATGTAATATTCTTTTGCAGTGTGTTTTCCTAGATCCGATGAATTGTGGATTTATGATCAGATTATCCATGACTATTATTTGAGTCTTATTTGAATTCTTATATGCAAGATTTGATATCTTTGCAAGTCTCTTCGAATTATTGGTTTAGTTTGGCCTACTAGATTGGTTTTTCTTGCAATGGGAGAAGTGCTTAGCTTTGGATTCAATCTTGCGGTGTCCTTTCCCAGTGACAGTAGGGCCAGCAAGGCACATATTGTATTGTTTCCATCGAGGATAAAAAGATGGGGTTTTCATCACATTGCTTGAGTTAATTCCTCTACATCATGTCATCTTACTTAATGCATTACTCCGTTCTTTATGAACTTAATACTCTAGATGCATGCTGGATAGCGGTCGATGTGTGGAGTAATAGTTGTAGGTGCAGGATCATTTCGGTCTACTTGACATGGAAGTGATGCCTATATTCATGATCACTGCCTTAGATGTCGTCATAATTATGCGCTCTTCTATCAACTGCTCGGCAGTAATTTGTTCACCCACCGTAATATTTGCTATCTTGAGAGAAGCCACTAGTGAAACCTATGGCCCCCGGGTCTCTTCTCCATTATATTGAATCTCTTTTACATCATACTAGTTTCTGATCTACTATTTTGCAATCTTTTACTTTCCAATCTATAAACCAAAAATACCAAAAATATTTTACTTTACTGTTTATCTATCTCTATGAGATCTCACTTTTGCAAATAACCGCAAAGGGATTGACAACCCCTTACCGCGTTGGGTGCAAGTTTGTTGATTGTTTGTGTAGGTATTCGGTGACTTGTGCATTATCTCCTACTGAATTGATACCTTGGTTCTAGAATTGAGGAAAATACTTACTCTACTTTGCTGCATCACCCTTTCCTCTTCAAGGGAAAAACCAACGCAAGTTCAAGAGGTAGCAGGAAGAATTTATAGCGCCATTGCCGGGGAGATCTACGTCAAGTCAAGACATACCATGTAGCCATCATAAACTCTCATCTCTTGCATTACATTATTTGCCATTCGCCTCTCGTTTTCCTCTCCCCCACCTCTAAAACGATTTTTGAAAAGATTTGCCTTTTCTTCGCCCCTCTTCCATTTGTCTTCTTCGCATGCTTTTTCTATGCTTGTTTGTTAGATCGGTTTGTTGCCACCATGTCTGAAATTGGGGAGGTTATTGTTGAAAAACATAGTAGTAACGATGGGGGGAACTTTGATGCTTTTGCTAATACTATTCCTCATGAAGAACCTACTATTCTACACACTAAAAAGTTTCACATTGGTAGCGGCAATATTATTGGAAAGGGGTTATTCAAGATTTCTTTACTTGTGCTGGTGCCTTACCCACTATGGGTGGATCTATTCTCCATAGAACCTATAGTCTTGCTGATGCTATATCTTTGCTCATAGTTGAACTTGAAAGACAATTTATTCACATGCATCCAACCATACAAAGGATTTTTCTTGAGTTTTCTATCATTGAGCATTCTTCGGTTAAGCGAGCAGCTTCAGGATGTAAGTGGCGTTGGGTCCCACTAGTCCCACATATGCCACCCATCAAAAAAAATATCAAATGGCGTTGGTGGACGTCCAGCAAAAATAATGGCACAAATGGACAGCCCAGAAAAGCCCGTGAGGCCAGCGGCGGACCACAACACTTGATGTGCACATGCCTAGGCGACATAACCGCTGCCTCCACCAGCACTGCCTCCCCATTCTATTCCTTCTTCCATGTCGCCGCCGTCGCTGCCATGTTTCTCGAAGAGGCCGCTGTCGGGAAGCATCAGAGCCTGAGCCGAGCCTTGCAGGGGTACTATCTCTGCAATCCTACCGATATTGTCTTTAGCTCCAGCAGCTACGGCGTCGGCTTTGACGTCAGGTGCAGCTCGGGACGGCAGATGAGGCCTTCGGCAATGACTTCACGGTACCTCTGCTCCGCTCCCCCTTGCGCTCATCTGTTGCGACACAGCCAATGGGACTTGGGAGATGGGACCGGTGGATGCCGTACGTCGCCGGAGTAGTAGGCAGTGAGGACTGATGCAGATTCATGTTGCAACAACTTGAGAACTGAATGATATGGAGCAAGGTTCAGACTTTAGACATCTCATTGCATGCCATTCCCTTCTAGGTAGATGAAAGGTTCATACTTCAGACACCTCATTGATGCAGATTCGTCACTCTTCATTACATCTTGATAGTCAGAATCATGTCCTTTGGGTTCAGCTTTGATAATCTAGGTTGTAGATAAATGTTGAATCTAGATATTTATAGTTGCCATATTCCTGTACTATGTTTGCTCCCTACTGAATGATCGGAGGGGGTGCTAATTAGGCCTGTACTAATGGCACTATATTGTAACTAATATATCAGTGTCAGTTAGCTTTGTAAATATGTGGTACTATGTGGACAGCACATACGCCACAAAAAAGTTAATTGGACTATGAGATAATCCCACAAAAGAAGTTGTGGTCAGAGCGGGCAAGTCCCACAATGCCCAACGAGCTGTCCATTTACATCCTGAGAGCAGCTACCATCTTTCTAGCACATGAGTTCAGATTTATAATAAAAGAAGCTAGCGAAGTTTTTGCACATTATAGGGTAGACGTGGGTCGTCCTCCCATAGAAGCAATCCTCTTTAACCAAGAAGACATAATGCGTTTACGATCCTTAGATCATGTTGCTTATAATGAAAATTTAAGAAAGAAGATTCCTACCGATGTTCTAGTCGATAGGATTTCCGAGCTTAATGATGATTTTGCTATTCAGAACAACGGGTTGGGATTTTCTTTTGAACAAAAGCTCATGACTTTTTGCCAAAATAACGTTTACAATGATGAGTTGGTTGTACAATATGAAGGGCCAATGGAGGAACCAATTCCTCCTTAGCTTGATCTTGGGGATTTTTGTCATATTAAATTTAGCCCTTTTGATTAGTTTTGCTTGCCAAAAATAAAACTTGCTGCTAAACATAGAGAGTATGAGATGATTTTTCGAGATTTGCCCTATCATTATTATGGCAATACCTAGATCTATTTGCGTTTTTATGGCTAGCTAAGGGCGTTAAACGATAGCGCTTGTTGGGGGGCAACCCAATTTTATTTTTGTTGTTTGCTTTTTGTTCCTGTTTAGTAATAAATAATTCATCTAGCCTCTGGATAGATGTGGTTTTATGTTTTAATTAGTGTTTGTGCCAAGTTAAACCTTTAGGATAGCTTACGGTGATATTTGTGTTGATCCTGCTGAAAATCATAAACTTTTCTGCCCAGGGAAATAATTTTAATAATTCACATGAACGTGTTTTTGATCTGATTCTTATTTCTTTGGATTGGTACACAAATTTCTCAGGTTTTCCTAATTTCTCAGAATTTTTGGAGTTACATAAGTATTCGAGAGTTACAGATTGCTACAGACTGTTCTGTTTTTGATAGATTCTGTTTTTTGCGTGTTGTTTGCTTATTTTGATGAGTCTATGGGTAGTATCGGAGGGTATGAACCATGTAGAAGTTGGAATACAATAGATATTATACCAATATAAATAAAGAATGAGTTTTCAATAGTACCTTAAAGTGGTGATTTATTTTCTTATGCTAACAAAGCTCATGAGATTTTCTGTTGAGTTTTGTGTTGTGAAGCTTCCAAGTTTTGGGTAAGGATTTGATGGACTATGGAATAAGGAGTGGCAAGAGCCTAATCTTGGGGATTACCAAGGCACCCCAAGGTAGTATTCAAGTACAACCAAAAGCCTAAGCTTGGGGATGCCTGGGAAGGCATCCCCTCTTTCGTCTTCGTCTATCGGTAACTTTACTTGGAGCTATATTTTCATTCGCCACATGGCTTGGAGCGTCTTGCATGATTTGAGTCTTTGCTTTTTAGTTTACCACAATCATCCTTTCTGTACACATGTTTTGAGAGAGACACACATGAATCGTCATTTATTAGAATACTCTATGTCGTGGAATTGTCACGACAGATGTCCTAGTGTGAGGACTTAGTTGTGAGGGCAACACATCTATGTGGTAGCTCGAGAGGGGTTGATCGGGATGAGACACGCGAGGCGGATCAACACACAAGACAAGGATTAGACAACTTTGGGCCCCGAGAAACATCATCTGGTAATATCCCTACATGATGTTTGTGGCTAGGTGTCATTATGCGCATGAGGGAGTCGCCGCATAAACCGGCTCTCCTAATTGTGTCTAGCCTTAGAGATTTCTTCTCCCTCTTTTTGGGGTGCCCTGCCCCTCCTTATATAAGTTGAAGGGGCGGGTTACATGTGGAGTCCTTGTAGGACTAGGACTATTCTATAACAAGCGGAATCCTAGTCTTGCCCCCTTAATGGACAACTCCTTATGCCTTTCCTCTTAAGCCGGCCCACCGTAGCATGAGCCGGCCGTCTGGGCCTTGGGCCTTGTTGTCCGTCTGACTTGCCCACCGGGCCATCAGTGAGTCACAATGTTCAGGCGGTTTGTTCGTAAACCGCCAGGTCCGGGTGGGTCGCCAGTGAGTCGCCAAGCTCCAGCCGGGTCATACATCCAGCGGGTTACACAGCGGGACATATCCCCGACATTAGCCCCCAGTTTAATTTGGATTTATCCATGTTAAACTGATCCTGCACAATAAACACAAGAACAAATTAGATAGGTTGTGCTCCGGTTTAAAAGTTTTCCTGAGCTAGCACATGATCATCCTTAAGTGCTTGCCATTTCCTCCTGAATGCGTGTTCATGATCTCATAGCAAATCTCCTTTAGCACATGTGTTCAAACATTGCCATTGTAAAAAATCCGTGCACTTCTTCTGAAAAATCCGGGTCAATAGGCCAGCTTCATAATCAATTTACGGACATTGTCTTTTGTAGAGAAATATTATAAGAAATAATCCATTTGAGTCGGCCTTCAATGCTCTGACTTGACAAAAATATTAGTCTTGAAATATACAACTGATACACCACCGTGCTTAAAGATGTAGATCTTTCCGATTTATGATTTCCAAAATTGTCGGGTTATAAACAAATGATGCCGAGTCATGTAATTGACTTTCCTGAGCTATCCAAGCCAAAACTGAGAATATGATACTTGGTTTGTTTCAAAGAACCAAGAACTTGAAGATGTTCCTCCATTATATTCATATCACCTGTAGCCCCCAAGTCTTAAGACGGGAGCGTAGTAACAGCTTAAGACTTGTTTCAATATAAATGTTGCAACCTTGAACAAATCCAAGTTGCTCATCTCAGTCACTAGTCAAAACTGAATATTCCACATATGTAGCCCCCAAGTGCCGGGTTGTCATGCTTTCATCAACCTGGAACTTATAATTGCCTTATACGCATAAAAACTTCAACCTGTGTGGCCCCCAAGGGTCTCGGTAAGAGAGGCTACTAAGGATAAACAACTAGATAGTCAGATCCCACGCATACCAATCATTTCAATAACATACACACAATATGCTCGATATGTGCAAATACAACATGGCATCCCAGCATGACTCTACAACTCAAGTATTTTATTCAATAGGCTCCGAGGAGCGAGATATTACAAACAAGGGTCTCTCAACCCAGCCTTCAGAGCATACAAGTCGAAGCACATGCGGAAGCTTAACATGTCTGAGTACAGACAACTACAAATGAAAAAGGCTGAGAAGCCTAACTAACTACCAGATCCTGCCGAGGGCACAAGATCGTAGCTGAGGTAACAAGCTAAACGTCAAAGTCCACGCGGAACTACTGGTGAGACTGAAGACTCTCTGCAAAACATAAAATAGGCAAACGTGAGTACAAATGTACCCAGCAAGACTTACATCAGAACTAACTACATATGCATCATTATCAACAAAGGGGATGGTGGGGTTTAACTGCAGCAAGCCAGCTTTGACTCGGTGGCTATCCTGAACTACGACTGCAAGTAAGTCTTTTGAGGTGGCGCACACGAGTCCACATATTCACCATATCAATACACCACTATGGATCCGCTCCCGTCTCCCTACGAGAACGCCATCCATAGCACTCACACTTATCTTGCGTATTTTAGAGTATCCACTTTCACTTGTCTATGAACTGATATAGGTAACCCAGAAGTCCTTTACCGCGGACACGGCTATTCGAATAGATGATGTTAACCCTGCAGGGGTGTACTTCTTCACACACGCTGTCACCACTTACCGCCGTTTACACGACATGTACTCGGCTACCTTCAAGCGGAAGCCCAACGTGGGTGTCGGCCATGACCTGACTAACCACACAAGTCTCTAGTCCAGGTTTATCACCTATTCGGGTTCTATCCGCGAGGAGATCCGTCCGGAGTTTCGCTCACAGCCCCAAACGATGTGTGCAGGGTTCCCAAGACACCAAACAGGCGCCTGGTACACCGTGCCACGGTGTATCTACCGCATCATAGCCCACCCCTAGGGTCAGCGCTACGCACGGCCTCCAACACATATCCTACAAACACCAGAAACTAGTTGCAACTCCTGGACAGAGGGCAAGGGCAGTTAGTAAGTCGAGAGGGTCCATTGGTTTTGGGCCCAATGCGTGGTAGTAGCTGTTCATGGATCACAAACACAGAACTCAGTTCCTGAGGACGGTTTCAATGAGACAACCCACCATGTACTCCTACATGGCCTCTAACCGCTACCTTTACCAAATCGTGTTCACACACTTAGCTCTCAACAGTAGGACATGTTCACACACCTCCAATTCATCCCGGATGAATCAGACCTGACACAACTCTAAGCATTAGCAGGCATGACAAACAAGCATGAATGAGTAGGCACATCAGGGCTCAAACAACTCCTACCATGCTAGTGGGTTTCATCTATTTACTATGCAATGACAGGTCATGCAGAGGATAAGGGGTTCAACTACCGCAACAAGTAACAGATGAATCGTTGTTGTCATAATGCAGTAAAAGAGAGCAGGAGCGAGAGAGTGGGATTGTATCGGAATGAACAAGGGGATTTTGCTTGCCTGGCACTTCTGAAGATAACATTGAGTCTTCATCAGTGTCAACGATCACAACGTCGGTACAACGTCTACCGAGGGGGAACAACACCGGCAAACAGAGAAAAAACACGATCAATGCAATGCACAATATGATGCATGCTATGACATGGCAATATGAATGTGTTTTGGGCTAATGCAAGCTAGAACAGATTGAGATGAGTCCATTTGAACCAAAGATTCAAATGCAAACCCATTTTAAGAGGTTATAATAGTGCATTAACTTGTTTCACCTAAACAGCAAGGTTAATGTGTTCTAACATGCATGAAACCAGTACAGATGGATAGATTGGATTTTTCTGATCATTTTTCATATATAATTTATTTCATTTGGAGTTACGGTTGATTTTCTATGATTTTTAGAAGTTTGTACTATTTTCTGGAATTTCCTTAATAAGAATAATTCCAGTAATTAGTTATTGCGTCAGCATGATGCGTGGTGATGTCAGCAGGTCAAAGGCAATGGTCCAGGTCAACCCTGACCTGTGGGCCCTGCGTGTCAGTAGTTAGTTTAACTAACTAATATTAGTTAGTGTTAACCAAAGTTAATTAGCAGAGCGGGCCCCACTTGTCATGGACTCAGGGGGTAGTCAACCTGGGCCCGCCCAGTCAAAGTCAACGGGGTCAAACCCGCCGGTGTTTAGCCGCCGGCGAGGCCAGACGCGGCGGTGGAAGTGTAGTTTCGTGTTCCGGCGACCAAATGGGCGGCAGAGGGTATCTACGCGTAGCTGGGAGCAAGCCGCAGCGTTTGGTGGCGGTGGTTGGGCTCGGGGTTGCCAGAAACGTTGCCGGTGATGAGCTGTGCGGCTGCCGGAGCTCGTGTGAGGTCGAACCCGAGGCTACGGGGCACGGCGAGGCGCGTGGAGTAGTGCTACGGGTTCCTGCGAGTGCGGTGAGTGCATTGGTCACAGTGGTGTGGCCGGTGGGTGGCCGGAGTCACGTCGGCGACGAGCTCGGCGGCGGCGGGTGCGGGTGAACGTGGTGCGGTGCATGCGGTGCAGGAGAGAGTTAACGAAGAGGGGGAGGACGGAGCTGAGCTCACGGCGATTGCAGCAAGCGTCGAAGCGGTCTCGGGGAAGTCCGGAGCTGAGCGGGGCAACGATGGCGATCTCAGCGGCCGGAGTTGGAGATGACGGGGGCGGGGGCGACTCCAGAGCGGGCGAGCGCTCGGGGCTCAGCCTGCTCGACGTAGTCGACGATGGTGGAGCGAACGGACACGGCGACGAGGCAAGGGAATGACGGCGGACGTGGTTATCACGGTGGCGCGAGCGCGGCAGCCTAGGCCATGCTGCGGGAGAGCAAGGGAGAGGAGCTCAGGAGGAAGAGGCGTGTCTACGAGCTCGGGGGAGGAGTGGGTGACCGACCCAGGGCGGCAGAACGGCGAGGGGAGGAAGCAGGGCGGCGGACAGCTGCGTGGCGCGTGCTGGTGCCGACGTCGAGCACCTGGCTGCCTGCCTGGTCGAGCCAAGCAGCTCGCTGGAGCGGTGGCTGGGCTGGGCCGGCAGGTGGTCCTGCTAGTTGGGCGCCAGGTAAGATTCTCTCTCTCTCTTTATTAGTTTCTGTTTTCTATTTTTCTTCCTCTGTTTTGATTTAGTTTAGCAACTAAATCATTTTAATAAATTCTGTAGGTTATTATATGGTTGCTAAAATATATACAAAGCCACTCACAAACTTCCAGAATTATTGGAGTCATATTTAATATATATTAAATATAAATCCAAAGCAAATAGTTATTGGATTAATTCAAATGGCCAAAATAAATATTTCTGTGACTCCAAAAATATTGGTTTGAATTTTACCTCTTACCTATATTTCTATAGAATAACAGGAACATTTTCTTGGACTCATTTGAGAAGATTTAAATGTTGGTTATTTTTAGAGGTTTTCTGAGGCTTTTGAAAATTCCTCAATTCAAGTTTAATTTGAATTTAAACATGATGCTCACATGGAAGCTAGCATAGGTCAGACCAGAATTAGGGATGTAACAAGGACCCCCGTTCCGAACGTAGGAGGTCCGTTTCCTACGTTGTGCGGTACGCCAGGCCTCGTTTCCATCGCCTGTTCCGTCCAAGCCGGTTGGCTCCCATGCGTTCCGTTACCTCCCGATGAACACGACGCATTCCGTTGCCTCTCGATGAACACGACGCATTTCGTTGCCTTCCCATGAACACGACGCATTATGTTGCATCCCGATGAACACGACGCATTCCGTTGCCTCCCCATGAACACGACGACGACGCTGTTTCTCTGTTCCGACCCAGCCATGTACACGAGCCCTTTCTCCATTCCGACCCAGCCATGTACACGAGCCCTGGCCGTACGTATGCGCGAGTAGGCGTTCGAGACCTTGCCCGTATGTATGTACGTGGCCGTATTTTCTTTCTTGCACCCTCGTCGCTGTACATACGTGTACATGCTACGTGTGCGCCTCTTCTACGACATGTGCGTACCTCTACAACGACTAGTATGTACGTACACGCTCGCGACCAGAATGACAACGCTATGTACGCTTCGACCAGGTGGGTCTCGACTGTCAGGCACTTCCTTGCCTGCGAAGATGTAGCTGGTGGGTCCCAGCAGTCAGGGGGGCGAATCATTTTTTCTTTGCCCGGATGCACTTGCTTGCGTGCGAAGATGTAGCTGGTGGGTCCCAGCAGTCAGGGGGAAACGTTTTTTTTGCGAAATATGGTGGCCCGTCCAGTGGGTCCCCACTGTCAGGTGGAGGAATAATTATTTTGCGCGTAATAAGGAGGCACTTCCTTGCTGCGGCCGTGGACCCAGCTTTCAGCCTCTCCACGTACAGTCCTCGTCCGATGGAAGCCATTCCTTGACCATGTTCACCACGCCGCGCCGAGAGCACCAGGGCAGTGGACGACGGCGAGGCCTAGGAAGGGGACGACGCGGAGCCGGGGAAGACGCGACAGTGGATGCCCACACGTAGAGGAGTACGAGGGTTCACTGGTTCGTGGTGGTGTGAGGCTGCCGTCACCGCAGAATAACAGGGGGTGTGGGTGAGTAGAGGGATGGCCTGGCAAGCGGTGGGAGTATTAGGGGGTGGTGAGGCCTCAGCCACATCGCAGCCGGCCACGGGAGGCAGGAGCACGAGGCACGACCGGCGCTGGTTTGGGCGGCTGGAGCAAGAAGACCAGAGGTTGAAGAAGCACTACAGCCGTTGGATGGACATCGTACGGTCATTGGAGCTAGAATCGTGCATATTGACTAAGTTGACAAAGCCCTCCGTCCCCGTCAACTTAGTAGGCCCACAAGTCAGCCTGCCACTATACTGGGTCCCAGCTAACAGGGGGAGTATTCATTTTTTGTGCGTAATAAGGAGGCACTTCTTTGCGTGCGAAGATATAGCTGGTGGGTCCAAGCTGTCAGCGGTGGTAACGTTTTTTCGTGAAATACAGAGGCCCTTTCGGTGGGTCCCTGATGTCAGGTGGAGGAATCATTATTTTGCGCGTAATAAGGAGGCATTTCCTTGCGTGCGGCCATGGACCCAGCTGTCAGCCTCTCCACGTACAGTCCACTTCAGATGCATGTCGGTCGTTGACCATGTTGACCAGGCCACGCCGAGAGCACCAGGGCGGTGGACGACGGCGAGGCCTAGGAAGGGAATGACACGGAGGCAGGGAAGACTTGGCAGTTGTTTCCCACGCGGAGGGGAGTACGACTGTACGAGGGTTTACTGGTTCGTCTGCCGCCGCCGGAGAATAACAGCAGGTGTGGGTGACTAGAGGGATGGCTAGGCCAGCGATGGGAGTACGGTGGGGCGGTGAGGCCTGCGTGGCAGCACAGCCGGCCGCTGGGAGGAGGGAGCAGGCAGTCCCACCGGCGCTTGTTTGAGTGGCTGGAGCAGGAAGAGCAGAGATTGAAGAAGCACGACGGCCGTTGGATGGACATCCAACAGTCACTGCTTGTGCGTCAACCTTTTTTTAGGAAAGCCTCAAATCTATGGAAAACATCGTACAACCCATCTGCCATTATTTCTAATAATTTATAGCTCATTTGCTAATTCTTAAGGTTTACTTTGGAGCCCATATTCTTTTTGTTAGCATTACTGCCCATATTGTGGCCACGGTTAAAAAATTATACGAAATTTTGCATATTTCGGTGCGGTCCGAACTGTTTTTAATCCCGAAATTTCGACTCACATTCAAACTGATTTTAAAAATAAATGTATATCAATATAAAATCCACCAAATTCTCCACGCATAAAAATTAATGTAATTTAAAATCTCGAAATGAAAAAAGATATTTGAAACTAATTGCCGGTTTGATGTGTTTTAAAAATGTACAACCCATTTCTCATTACTAACAGGCCATTTTCTCAGCCAGCCGAATGAAGCTCTCCTCATCTTGAAAGATTTGCAGCCCAACAGGCCTGACAAAGCGACTTACTTGGCAAATCACAAAAAAAACTGGGCTGTGGCCATGGACCCAGCTGTCAGCCTCTCCACGTATAGTACTCTTCCAATGGAAGTTGGTCGTTGACCACATTGACCACACCGCGCCGAGAGCACCAAGGCGGTGGACGATGGCGAGGTCTAGGAAGGGACGACACGGAGCCGGGGAAGACTCGGTAGTGGATGCCCACATGGAGAGGAGTACGAGGGTTCACTAGTTCGGCTGTGGCGTGAGGCTTCCGTCGCCGCAGAATAACAGGGGGTGTGGGTGAGTAGAGGGATACCAAGGGCCAGCGGTGGGAGTAGTAGGGGCGGTGAGGCCTCTACGACATCACAGCCGGCCACGAGAGGCAGGAGCACGCGGCACGACCGGCGCTGCTTTGGGCGGCTGAAGCAAGAAGACCAGAGGTTGAAGAAGCACTATGGCCGTTGGATGGACATCGTATGGTCACAGGAGCTAGAATCGTTCATATTGACTAAGTTGACAAAGCCCTCCGTCCTCGTCAACTTAGTAGGCCCACAAGTCAGCCACCCACTATGGTGGGTCCTAGCTAGCAAGGGGTATTCATTTTTTGGTGCGTAATAAGGAGGCACTCCTTGCGTGCGAAGATATAGCTGGTGGGTCCGACCTGTCAGCGGGGGGAACGTTTTTTTTTCACGAAATACATAAGCCATTCCCATGTACAGTGCACGTACAGTGTGTAATAAGCAGGAACTGTCCTTGCGTGCGACCATGGACCTCGTGGGTCCCAGCCCTCAGGCTCTCCATGTACAGTCCTCTTCCGATGACTCTCGTATGTTCACCACGTCGTGTCGAGCGCACCAAGGCGGTGGACGGCAGCGAGGCCCCAGACTGGAACGACCCGGAGATGGGGAAGACGCGACAGTGGAGTCACAGATGGAGAGGAGTGGGAAACTTGACTGGTTCGTGTGCGGGGTGGGCCTACACTCGGCAGAGAATAACAGGAGGTGCAGAGTGGAGGGATGGCCTGGCTGTCGGCGGGGTAGCGTTTCGCTGAGGAGCGCAAAACAACGCCGCTGGACACCGAAGGCTGGAGCAGGCGGTTCCGGTAGCGCTGGGGGAGGAAGACGAGAGATTGAAGAAGAATGCCGGTCATTGGATGTAAATCCAACGCCTTCTTAGGCTTCGACCTACTGGCCCAAATGTCAGCCAATCCATTTGTTTTTTAGTCCATTTGGTGGGCTAGGTGTAACAATGATGTAGCATCTATGCAGCCCGTTTAAATCCCATTTGAATTTTTGTCGAAATCTGCGGACTTGCTGGGCTGGGTGAAAAATATCATGTTGGGCTAGACGGAGAAATGTTATAAAAACATAAACACATGATTGCACGTCAGTAAAATCTTTGCAAGCTTATGTACGCAATCACTAGGAGTTAACTTGGCAAGTTATATATAAACAATTATTATTATTATTTTGTAAGAACTTTCAACTTACGAAATAAAATATCATTTTAATTTGATGAGTTAATAGTACGTGGGGTATTATTATTTTTTAGGCTAGACGTGGGACAATTGAGTTGGTTCTAGGCGAAAGTATTGGGAGAAACTCAGTTTACATCAAAAAAGAAAGTGGGAGAAAATTCAGAGACCTGCTGGGTCCACCTGAGGAGAGGAATATGTTGGGAGGAAGGAGATTCAAAGCACGACAGCCAAGTGAAGTAGTTTTTTTTACGGACAAGTGAACTAGTTTACATACATAAGCAAATACCCACTAAAAAAGCAATCAGGTTAATGGGTTCTTAAAAGAAATATTTCGGACAAAACAAAAAATTACGACACATAGGCTAATGCATGAAACACTCAGATGATAAAGGTGCTTATAAACAGATAAAGTACAACAAATAGACCTTCCTGGCACGCTTGATCATGATGTTGCGGTTGTCCGTGTACTCGTCGGTTACGGGAAGCAGACACGCCCTGATGTCCAAGATCTGCCTGTACATGTCGTAGCATGCGTATGCGTCCTTGGCCGCGTAGGTTATGTAGGATAGATTCGGAGGTACGTCCCACATGTTCAGGTCATCTTCTTTCATGTTGGCCTATCAGGGGTCGATGATGGTCTCAGCGAGGTCAACCACAGAGTCCTTCTCCTGCTCGTTGCTGATGATCTTGTATTGCTTCTGGATGTCGACAAGCTTGTTGCACCAGATGGCCGAATCGTCGCGTTCTTCCTTCTCTCCACCGTAGCGAAGGTGCAGTCAGCGCTGCCGATGAAACGGGCGAATGCTCCAGAACCTGGTGCAGCCATAGGACTGAGGCGAGGTAGAGCTTCACCGAGTCCGTATCGTTGGTGTACATCACATTCAACTTGGTGCAACCATAGGACTGAATGGCGAACTAACTCCTTGCCGAAGTCCATATCCAGCAGGCTCACCCCTTGGATCGCCATTGGAGTCTCTTTGAGTGAACGAGTGTGTAGGCGGCGGCAGCAGTTCATTTTTCAGCTCTTGGGGAACTAGATTCAACAGTAAGCTGAGTGTGTACATGCGACAATAGTTACTACCCCTCCCTCGTCCGCTGCACGCCCGGCAGAAGATGCACCCTCGGCGCATTCAAACGCCTCCATTAAGAAACCTACTCCGGCCACACGTCGGTTCACGAGCGGGTCTGTATTGGTACTGTAATAACATGAGTTAGTGGTCACTTTACTTAAATTTAATTAGCTTTAATAGAAATTTATACTTAAAACAAGCAATGCATTGGCTCGTTCTATCAGTGCCACAGGATCAACATGCACAACAATTAGAATTATTATTATCAGGACGCACACGATCATCACATTTGTCGGACTTCCACAAAGATAATACTACCAAGTTTGAACTGTTTGTTATGGTTGTTGTCCTCTTAATCATCATGCGGTGTTTCCTAGCTTGCAAGATTCAGAACCAACAAATAAGATCCAAATAATAAGTACAACAAAGATGCCTACACATCTCATTGATTCCTAGCTTGCAAGATTCAGAACCAACAAATAAGATTCAAATAATAAGTACAACAAAGATGCCTACACATCTCATTGATTCCCAGCTTGCAATATTCAGAACCAACCCATTAGAGCCTTTTTATAAAGTGAATATCAGGATTAAATCCATCTTGGCAAGCCATGTCATACAATCAAAGAACTTGGCGAATGCTCTTGACCGTCACAACATCTATAGTTGAGTATTCCTGTTTGCACAACATGTTTGCACAGCATAAACAAGGAGATAGGAGAGCATGATTTCACTTTAATAGCGGCCTCCTTGAACTCAACCTCTAGCTCCACTAGGATGAGGTCTGCCTGGAGTTCCATGATTCAATTCATGAGCCTTTTTCTGCAGTTCACCTGAAATGAAGCAAAGATTGTATCATTCAGCTAGCAAGAAGTACTTGCTCTTGTGAGCTGGCAGGTTCTTCTTTAGTAGTTGCACTAAAATTGAGGAACATTAAGGTTGGCTGTCCGGCTCATGCAAGGTGCAAATATAATTTTCTTATCCTTTTGTGCAGTTCCACTAAAATAAAGTGCCATTGTGGTGACAGTGACGGCTCCATCTTGCAAAGGCTAATAAAATGTTGCACGAGATTACCAGCAGAACTTGACGAGATTTTGGAAACTCCAATCACCATTTTGTGCAGTTCCACCAAAATTGAGAGATGTTGCCCACGTGACATTTTAGTTCAACTGCACAAGACACTCATTCCAAAAAAAAGTGTTTTGTGCAGTTCACCAAAAGGTCACAATAGCAACAAGGTGAAATGGATATCCCTATCTGCACAAAATGATAGAAAGTAAACAGTTGCTGGTCAATAAGAATATACGAAACATATACAAAATGAAAAGAAGCATCTTAATTATGTTCATGGCAATCACGCAAGGACAGTAGAAATTTTAAAATGTCAGCAATGCTTCATGTTACCTGAAGCATTACGATCAACAATGAGATTCCTCAAATATGGATTACTTTAATGGTGGCATTGCTTGTTTACCAGACACAGTAAATCAACAACAACTAAAGAGTTGGTTTAAGGGCATGGGACCGTGGGGACACCAGGACACTCAGCAGCGTAAAGGAGCAACTTACTTATCATACTGGGGAAAACAGCAGGAGTGCCATTTGTAACATAGTTTAATTGCATCTTATCACTGGAGGCATTAGATTAACAATAACACTGGTTAGACATGTCCCTAAGGTAACAATCTGATCGCTTCATTTTACATGCGCCCTTACATTAACAACAACAAAAGGTTGGTATAAGGACATGCGATAATGGACGCATCAGCACAATGTACCTACAAGGAGGCATAAAGTGGTGATGCCGAGCTTGTTCACGCTATGTGACGGCAGCAAACCTAATCCGGGAGACCTTGTACTATGTGAGGGCAGAAAATCTAATCTTGGAGACCTTTTACTATGTGACGACAACAAATCTAATCCTAGAGACCTTTAACTATGTGAGGGCAGCAAATCTAATCCTGGAGACCTTTTACTATGTGAGGGCAGCAAATCTAATCCCGAGACCTTTTACTATGTGAGGGCAGCAAATCTAATCCCGAGACCTTTTACTATGCGAGGGAAGCAAATCTAATCCTGGAGACCTTTTACTATGTGATGGCAGCAAATCTAATCCTGGACATACTCTGTTGACTTGTCCACTAGCTGCACTTTCTATCCTTTTTTCAACCAATAATAGATCTGTTCCTTATCCAGTTTGTACTGCGTTTTCCCATTATTTCCCTTTTCAACCAAGAGACCGGTTGGGTATCCGGTCTCTACTACTTTCACCATATTATTTCCTATTTGAATCAAGTCCTAGATTCATGCTACAACTTTCCCCCTTTCTTCGTTGTTTGAACAAAGCCCTAGATTCGAATGCATGAAGTAGCTTTACCTCTAATAATACTAAATATTTAGGTGGCTTTGGAAGAGCTGATGGAAGCAGAAAAAGATGCACATGCAGACACGTGGGGAGCTGGGGCAGTAGAGCAAGGCCGCTTTCGAAGAACTTATACCTGACGGTCGCCGGGATGTCGGCGGCGGCAGGTCTGATCTACGGACAATACGGCAGGGAGGAAGAAGGGTCGGAGGACCTCCTGAGCCGGCACTGTGTCGGAGAGAATGGCACGGGCAGAGGATCGGGCCCCTCCGGCAGTTGTGGGTTTCCTCCCTCGGCGGAGATGACCGCGTGAACGATGCACCTTTAGTCCTCTACACACACCGGTCGAAGGGATCCAGCCGGATCTGTGACCAGCGATGAGCAGAGAGAAAATGTCGCTACCGCTGTCTTGTTTATATCTAGAGAGGATGAGAGAATGAAGAGAGCAACCCTAGGAAAGCAAGCGCTCAGGCCCCTGCGTCCATATATAGTGGAGTGATTATCTTTTTTCTCTCCACACCAAGCGTTTCAATTTGTGTACGTGGCATTAAAGAAAAGAAACTCTCTATTTAAGGTGACTACTCTACGACTCCTACTTACTACTGGTGAATAAACATACAGTAAGTACTGTATTTATATAGAACGAACAAGCTCGAACTATTTTCGCGTAGTTAAAAGTTGAGGACGGGGCTTTTCCCGGGCAGTACGCGCGACAGTTTTCGGGTGGGCGGTTTGACAGAGAGGCGAGGAGGGTGAGCGAGTGGGGCTGTGCGATTTGACGGCGCATTACTACTGGAAAGACTTGTGATATGACCACTCACTATAGTCATGAATTACTGGCGCTCCGACCGGGGTGATGGCCCCCTTCCGTTCTGCGCTCTAATCTGGTGCATGACACATCGACCCGGATGCTGGCTCTCCCACATGTCGGAGTAATAAGAAGGAGCAAAGAATGATGCGGTATGTACTAGTACTATACTACTCCCTCTGTTCCTAAATATAAATCTTTGGAGAGATTTCACTATGGACCACATACGGAGAAAAATGAGTGAATCTACACATAAAATGCATCTATATACATCCGTATGTGGTCCACAGTGAAATATCTACGAAGACTTATATTTAGGAACGGAGGGAGTAGTACTCAGGTCGGAGGAGTGCGAACCACGGCAGCCTAGTGAACCAGTAGTGCGAACCACGGTAGCCCAGTGAACCAACAGTAGAAAATAATGTGGTGATATGGCCATAGAAAACAATGTGCTACGGTCCACATTGTAGCATGTACAGTAACACTCCTATTTGTTTGGATCCCTGAATTAGAGCTAGTTTGGGTTGAAATAGCCTCAAATTATCGAAACAAGAGGGGTTAGTTTGAGCTAGTTTGCTCTAACCCAGCTAAAACACTAGCCCGGTGGAGAGGTTCTAATTGGGTTAGTTATCCTCGGGCCCACTAAAAGAGAACTAAAAAATCTCACCTACCCGCACCAGATCACTCCCCTAAAAAAATCTCACCTGCCCGCACCAGATCGCTCTCCCTCTCGCACGACTCCTCTTTGTTCCCCATAGGGCCGCCCACCCAAGCGCCGCTCGCCCTCTCTCTCCTCCGGCCTCCCTCTGCTTCCGTCCTCCGCCGCCCTACTCCGGCCGCCCTCTCCCTTCGACCTTCGAAGGTCGCCCCGCTCCCCCTTCACCAGTCGTTTTTCTCCCTCTGTCATGCGTGGCGGTGGCGCATCTACCAGGGAGGTCGCTAGAGTGGTGAGTTTGTTTGTTCCTTCTCTGTCTCACGGCCATATCATTGATCTTGCTTGCTCTAGCACTAATTCTGATTTGGAAAAGTAGATCCTGATCAAACTTGCTATAGATTTGTGGTGCACGCATGGAATTGTTTGATGCTGCTTGAGGAGGTAATAAATCTTTCTAGAGGCCCAAAGATTCAGGTCACCTTTCTAGGTTTTTCAATTTCAGGCTTGCATTATTTGTAGAGGCCCAAAGATTCTGTTCACCTTTCTAGGTATTTCAATTTCAGGCTTGCATTATATCTAGAGGCCCAAAGATTCAGTTCACCTTTCTAGGTATTTTAGTTTCAGGCTTGCATTATTTCTAGAGGCCCAAAGATTTAGTTCACCTTTCTAGGTACTTCAGTTTCAGGCTTACATTATTTCTAGAGGCCCAAAGATTCAGTTCACCTTTCTAGGTATTTCAGTTTCAGGCTTGCATTATTTCTAGAGGCCCAAAGATTCAGTTCACCTTTCTAGGTATTTCATTTTTAGGCTTGCATTATTTCTAGAGGCCCAATGATTCAGTTCACCTTTCTAGGTATTTTAGTTTCAGGCTTGCATTATTTCTAGAGGCCCAAAGATTCAGTTCACCTTTCTAGGTATTTCAGTTTCAGGCTTGCATTATTTCAAGAGGCCCAAAGATTCAGTTCACCTTTCTAGGTATTTTAGTTACAGGCTTGCATTATTTCTAGAGGCCCAAAGATTAAGTTCCCAGTCGGCGGCAAGCGGCCCTGCTACCCATGCCAGTGTCGACCTCAACTCACAAGGGCCGGCGTCGGAGGGGTTCCCGGGGCTTGGGCTCTACATAGCCTTCGTCCAGAGCGACGATGGCGAGCTCCTCCCTCGGTGCGTGAGGGGCTCCGGGCTCCCTCCCTATCGTGAATGACTTCCGTGATGAGTTAGCTCATTCTTTGTTTCATGAAGTGTTTTTTTATTTTGTGAAGCTTGATTGACGACTTGTATGTTTAAGTGGGATATCTCATTTGTATGGACAAAGTAAAAATTATCATGTTTTGCATGCTTGATTTGTATAGATGGTTCGTTTATGTCAATTGTGAGAGGAGGAGGCCACAGAAGAGCCGACCACACCAAGAGGGTGCTTGGATCCAAGGGACTTATTTTAGTCTGACTAAAAATAGGGTCCAAAGTAGTCAAATGATTGAGATAGAGCATTTATTATCCAAGAGGGTGCTTGGATAATCCATACACCTCTTTGGTTTAGAGTTAGTTTAGGGTTAGAATCTAACTCTAACCTCTAAGTGAGTTAGAGTTCTCCTCACCTCGGTTCATCGCCATCATACTTTCCCCATTCCTGTGTTTTCAGTATCCTGCGAATCAAAGAGGCCCTTTTTTTTGCGGGAAAAATCAAAGAGGCCCTTAGACTTGTTTTGGGTCCGGTCATTTTTTATAAACGTGTTATGTACAAAATTTAATGAACGGGCTCCGGTTTCCATGAAAATAATCCGGTTTCATGTAGTAATTCATTCATTTATTTATTCTTCTGCGGGGGGGTTGCATGTAATTCATGAGGTCTGAAATGTAAAGTACCCCGGCATATGCTCTGAGTCGTGCATGCACTACGACCCAGATACTCTATGTCCCACATGTCGGCGAATGGGAGCACGTGGAAATAGCCTAGGAGTACATATAGGAGGATAAATGCGTGAAAAAATATGTACTGTGAAGCGTAGCCGCGGTTCGAAAAGGAGACCTAAAGTGATGACAGCTATAGGTCGCACACACCCAACTAGTGGTTGTACTAGACATACGACTAATTTTTCCCTCAAAAAAAAAGAAGAGGCACGAGTGCTCAGTACTCCTATTCTATAAACACAAGTCCCATCTGACAACAACGTCCGTGCTACAACTAGCTCTCCTCCCTCGTTTCTCTCTTCTAATTCTAAACTCGGCCGACGCCCTGTGGGCGGGGTGGGTTTGCTCAACTACGGCCCCACCTCACAGTGAAAACTTTACGACTGGAATAAAAATGCCATATACTCCCTCTGTTCATAAATATAAGCCTTTTTAGATACTAGTTCAAATGGAATACAGCATACAGATGTATGTAGACATAGTTTAGAGTGTAGATTCACTCATTTTGCTCCGTATGTAGTAGTCACTTGCTGGAATCTTTAGAAAGACTTATATTTGGGAACGGAGGGAGTACTATACTAATAAAACATTAAGGCCACGAGGTGATGCAGTGCTGGTTATAGGAGGCAAGAAGAAGAGATGCATCCATCGACGACGTCCACCTCCTCGACTCAGGGCGCCGGCCCACCGAACGACGCCTAAGTAGCAGCGACTTTCGTGGCTAGGTCGACGTGACTCTGAACAATGGAGTCCAAAGATTCCAGCCGCTGGAAGAAGGCCAACGTCTTTCTGTCCTCGCTTGCCTTGTAGTGGCCTATGTAGACGATTTCCTCGTAGACGTGGATGTGTAGGTCGACGGTTTCTTGCATGGCGAGGCGCTGCGCGGCGAGCGCGGCGTCGAGGTGCACATTCTTCGTCGTGACCTCTGGCACCTGCAAGGCCACCAGGCTTGAAAGAGTTCGTCACCATGTAGGCCTATGAGGGTGGCAGGCAATGAGTAGCCTGGGCGCGCGGGCTGGAGCAGTATGGCAAGGTCGTCAGCGCACTTCTTGACGGCGGTGAACTTACGGATGGAGTTGACCAGCATGTCGTCCATGCAAGGGGCGAAGCCGGCATCGGCGAGGGCTACGATGCATGCGGTCGCCAGCACCGTCTGGAAACGCTGCGCGGTGCGGGGCCGCAGGCCGGCAACTTGGATGATTTGGCACCGCCGACTGCCGCTCGCGTCCATCTCCTCCATAGGTGCTTGTGGCTTCTGGTCACTTGGTCTTGGATTGGAGCGAGCAGTGTTGCGCAGAGACTTGGGAGTAGATGGATTGGAGTGGTGGGCCGCCTTTATTATATGAGAGTCCAAACTCTGTTGCATTCACATCGTGCTGGCTCTATTCTGCTTCTCCAACTAATTCCCTCTGCATGTAATTGAGGATGCATCATTGACCGTTCAACGTCTCGGGAACTGCTACCTTCTTCCTCCTTGGCATTCAAGCACCTATGGACCCGTCGGTGACGAGGTGCCTATGGTGACTTCATAAATTTCAAGATGATAGTGCTGTGCGTGTGTGCGTTCATAGGGGTGAGTGTATGAGCGTGTATATGAGCGCTTGCGTCTGTACTATGTCAAAAAAACATAAATGCGTGTCAAAAAGAGACTAGTCAGTATACTCAATATTGTGCACCTCGGAGAGGAGAACGATAGAACTAGTACGTATTTATTTACGGTGCAGATTCACTCATTTTGCTCCATATGTACTCCGTCTCGGCGTAGTCTAGTCACTTGTTGAAATCTCTAGAAGGGCAAATACTCATTTCTGGTTTACAGGGCTATACTAGCAAGTAGTTGTATGTACTAGTACAATCGTGGGCTCACATAGTAATTTTGTCTCATGCAAGAGCCTGGCTATATGCGTGCTCCAATGTTCGCAACTGCAATGTTCGGTTTGCGCTTGGCTCTTCGCCTCTTCGAGAAGACGAACGATGATGTTACTACTACTGCTTCTATAGTGTCGAATCCACTGCTGCATGTCCATCCACCGCGAGCGGGACGGATAGCTTGTTGTAGAAGTACTACTAAGCAAAAGCATGTCCTCGTTTGCGAGCAACCGCGCGCATGGGCGAGGGAGAAGGCATGTAGTAAAATCAAGCTTCTTCTCATTGTACGAGTTGACACGATACATCATAGCACTGGCCCCACATGCTTGCCTCTAAACTTGGCTGAAAGACTCGCAGTGTACAATATATTTGCTACAACCTCTAACATTTACCCACCACAAATTAAACTATATGTGGCCGTATGCATCGTCTGATGCAGAGGCCGGGGAGTCCCCCCTTTTCGAAAAAAAAAACAAATTAAAATATATATTCCTGTGTTGACCAGATAAGCGTGCAAACTACAATCACTAGGGTGACAGGTAGGGCCAGAAGACTATTTTAGTTTTTTTAAAAACTTCGAGACGGCCACATAGCATGGAGCCGACCCCAACGATTTTAATCTTACATGCATGATACACGCTATCCTAGACTACTCTACACATGAAACTGCCACACGAGCGTCCGGGCTGCGCTTGGCTCTTCGCCTCTTCGGGAAGTCGAACAATGATGGAGTACTACTGCACTGGAGGAGTACTACAGTACGCTTCTGGCCATCTGACACCGATTGAACTACTGCATGTCCACCGCGTGCGGGAGGGAGAGCGTGTAGCGAAAGCTTCTCCTAGTCTTGCCAGCCACCACGCTCATGGGCGAGGGAAGGACGATCCTGCCTTTGCGTGTATGACAGGTGGGCCGACAGGTGTGCGGCCAACCTGTCATACAGCCAAAGGCAGGTGCAGTTAAGTCCGTGAGGGAGAGGATAATCAAACTTCTCGTTGATGTACGAGTTGACGCGACATATCAAAGCACTGCACTCGATATATTCAATAATTTACGTTTACCAATGCATTAATTACAATGCATGCATGCATGCCGTGACTCTTCTTTTGATACTTGCATGCGTTGATTTAATGCACCTTGAAGTAGTACTCCCTCCGTTCCTAAATATAAGTCTTTGTAGGGATTCCATTAGGCTGGTCACAGTGGAGAGTAACTTAGACTAGTAACATGCATATGTTACTAGTCTATATTACTACCTTCATAGTGGGTAGTATCATATATGTGGTAATATAGATGTCTTCATTTATTACTTTGTAGACTCATTTTGCATTGGGAAGCGCTATGTGATGGTAACATATTATGTTACTCTATTTTCCTCTCTCCTGATTAACTACTTGCCACCTCATCATTTTTGCTTATGTGGCATCGAAGTTACTACCTATGTTACTCCCACTATGACCAGCCTTATGAATTACATACGGATGTATATAGATGCATTTTAAGTTTGGATTCATTCATTTTTCTCCGTATGTAGTCCACCTAGTGAAATCTCTATAAAGACTTACATTTAGGAATGGAGGGAGTATAAAATATGTGAGTAAAGCTTTGTAATACCCCGGCCCAAGTCGAGAGATGGTTGTGCACGAGGAGGGCGAGATCATGCAGACCGAACAGGAACAGGACCCGATGATGGAGCTCTCTAAGGTCTCGATGGACCTCACCGTGCTCCACTGCCCCTTGTGCCTCCGCCCCTTGATGCCTCCAGTGTATGAGGTTCAAATACACCTCGTCCGTTTGGCTGATTGAGCAAGGTGCAGGTTTCTTGATTGATGTGCTGTTCGATTGATTTCTGAAGTGCAAGCGAGGGCACCTGGCCTGCTCATACTGCCGCGTCGAGCGCTCCGGGAACCAGCGGCAGTGTCAGAAGTGCGGAACACGGCGGTGGACTCCGTCCTTTCGTCGATGAGCGTGGAGTACCCACACGAAGGCTGTGGGCTCTACGTCACTTACCACAAGCTCGCCGATCACCAGAGCGTGTGTCCGCTTGCGCCCTGCAAATGCCCCGTGCCCGTCTGCGTCTACGAAGGCCCGCCACCGGCTCTCTACCACCACATCAGCGCCGCGCATCCCATGCCCATGCACAAGATCCAGTACGGCAAGGTGCTCAAGCTGCAAGTGCCACTTTCGGAGCCACGGCTCTTGCTATTCGCGGAGGAGCCCACATACCCAAGAGGGAGCGGCGTGAGATCGGCGTGAGATCGTTTGAACTGTTGTTTTCGCCGAGGATGAGCTGGTCATCTGGTTCATCCTGTTCTGATGGCTGCTTGGTTGCATGCTCATCGCCCATTGGTTTGTCCTGCTCTATGACTGGGTCATTATGGGTGCTGCTGTTATCGAGGCGGGACTTGGGGCGGCGCTTGCGTCGCTGTTTTGGTTGTTTTTCGGATGAATTATCCTTCGCCGTTGTCATGGGAAACGAGCACCTATGGGGTAGGGCCCCTTCTCGGTCCGGCAGGGAGCGGAGGGCACACGAAGAGCAGATCGAGGCTAGGCACGTGAGGGATTTTACCCAGCTTCGGAGCTCTCTGGAGAGATAAAACTCCTACTGCTGCTTTGTGTTTGTATTCTGTTCTTGCTTGAGAGCGTGAGTGTGTTGTAGTTTCGAATGAGTCGAACCCCCTCTACGTGCGCATGGGCCTCCTTTTTATAGGCTAAAGGGGTTATCGACAGGTGGCAACGCAGAGAGGGGTAAAAAAGTAAAAAGAGAGGTTGGTACAACCGCTATCTACAGTGCCCCCTACCTAACTCTGACGGCAGGGGACAAGGGCATTTAATGCCCGTCCGGTCGCCCAAACAGTGCAGGAAACGACTGTTAGGGGCGCCACCGATCGCCACGATGGCCTTCTCGTCATCTCCACTTGCCACCTCGCACCGCTTGGCTGCACAGCCGCTCGACACATGCGCCAGGAATGATCTTGGGGCAACACGTCGTCTGATGCGCTGGAGCGTGGGCGCGGGGTGGAGGCTTCGCCGCGGCAAGCGCCTTGCCGCGGTCGTTGTCTTTGTTGCACCTGAAAGCTTGTCGCTCACCGGGTCTTGCCGGGACACGCGGCGCGTCGCAGCAAGTCTCTTGAAAATGCCTTGGTTGGCCTTCCCGGCAAGCTCCTCTTGCCGGGACCTCGTCTTTCCCGGCAAGCTCCTCTTGCCGGGGCCTTGTCTTCTCAGTTAAGCACTTTGTTCTTGAATGGCATCAATAGGAATGACGGAGGATCTTGGTGGACGCCCGGCAAGCCTTGCCGCGGGACGCTGCGACTGCCCGTGCACAAGTTCGGGGTACTAAGGTACCCCTACTTTAGTACACCGACAGGAGCCCCCGGGCCTGGGCCATACACGGTGCCGAGCGCTGTTGGGCCAGGCCCAAAACAGGGCACAGGCACGCGCGGCCTGGGTCCAAACCAAATCTGACTCCGTATCTGCCGCGCCCTCCCGTAACGGCATGCGTCAAACGCGGCGTCGTGGGAGAGATCGTGGGGAATTCTTAAATCAAGAAAGGCGTAACGTTCGCCTCTCCTGTTTATAAGCAGAGGAAACAGGGCCGTTCCCCCACCTTCGCCACTTGTGATTTCTTCCTCCGAAAGCTCCGCCGCTCCCCTCCGCTTCCCAAGACGAAAGAGAGCAGCGCTCCGCCGCCCGTCGCCGCCGTTGCCACCAACGCCTCCGTGCTCCCCCACCGCCCCCGCCATGGCTCCGAAGACCGGGAAGAGCGCGAAGTCGACCGAGGCGCTGCGGCTCGAGGCGCTGCGCAAGGAGCGAGCACTTTTCCCCCCCGAGCTCACCCCGAAGGCGCTGCGGGAGGAGTTCTATCTCTTCTGGTCGACGGAGACGCGGGCGCATCCGCGCACGCCGGTGCTCTCCGTCGAAGCTTCTACCTCGAAGCGGTGCCCAAAAGGGTACCATTTCTTTCCAGTGTTCTTCTATTGCGGGCTTTGCCCGCCCTTTCCCGATTTCTTCTGCGATGTCATGAATACATACGGGCTCCATCTTCTTGACTTCACCCCCAACGCCGTTCTGACAATGGCGGTGTTCGCGCATCTTTGCGAGAACTTCGTCGGAGTCCACCCCAATGTTGCCCTTTTCCGCCATTATTTCATTCCCCGGGTCGAGAAAGGAGAGCCCTTGTCGGGCGGGGTCTCCTGGATCTCAAGGGTCGGCAAGAAGGAGGTGTATCTGGAGGGGGAGCTCCGCAGCAAATGGGACGAGTGGAGGGCTGAATGGTGTTGGATCGCTGACGCAGATCCGCAGCGCTTCACCACTTTGCGCCAGACCCGAGTAGTGCGCGGCGGCGATTGGAGCGCTCTGGGGGCGGACGACGCCAAGCTGAAGATCGCCACCACCCGGATTCTGCGGCTCAGGCTTGCCGGGCTCATAGTAGGGGCCGTTGGCGCGGACTTTCTCCGCCGTCGCATTGCCCCTCTGCAGGAGAGGGGGAGGCCCGCCTGGCTATTTGGCGGCCCGGCGGATCATGAGGCTGCGCCCGGGCCTCAATTTCAACTTTACTGTTCTGGAACTTGACGGGATGCTCAAGGAGCTATTCAAACACGACGCCCACCACCCGGAGTGGTTCAGGCTGCCACAGGGCGTCATCCCACTGTGCAACAACTCTAGTCTTGATCGCATCCGTGCAATGATGCCGGCGTGCGACTCGCACGGGATTATCCCGACTTGGAAGGAGCCCGCCGACGACGTCGTGCGGCAATTCTTCGACAGCCTGGTGGAAGTAGCAGTCCGCGCCGACGAGCAGAGGCTCCTCACCCGCGACACCACCGACGACGAGATGCGGTACATCGCCACCAGGGCCGAAGAGGCGGCGGCCGCCGCCGCCGTGGGCGAATTTGTCTTCACGTTGGAGGAGGCAGACGCAGCCGAGGCGGCAAGCCTTGCCGACCAAGAGGACCTTGCCGGAGGGGTCGTTGGCGAGGGGGAGCCCGAAGCCGAAGCGAGCGAGCCCACCAAGGGCGCGCGCGGCCAGCCGTCTTCGAGCAGCTTGCCGCGGGCGGAGCCCCCAGCGCAGCCCCAAGTTCAACCAAGAAGGCGCCTCCGTCGAACCGGAGATATAGCAGGGCGGCAGGCAGGCCAACAGCCGCAGTGCCGCGGGACACGCTCCACCGCGGCAAGTACCGTTGCCGCGGGAGCATCTCAGGCCGTGTTGGCAACTGAGGCGGTGTCTTCTCGGGCCGCCACGCCTGATCCTGCCGCAGCCCTCGGCAAGCATCCAAGGGAGCCTACTCCTCCGCCTCACCACGCAGAAAGGGTACCAAACTTCGACCTCTCTGCGCTGAGCTCCGACGAGGAGGAAGAAGAGGAGGAGGAGTAAGACTTTCTCCTTGCTATACTTGTATTTCTACGATCTTTGTTGTTTCTTCTCGCATCTGATCTGCTTCCCTCTGAATCCTTGTTCCATTTCAGGACTCTGGCCGAGAGAGCGGCGAAGAGGGCCAAGGTCCCCGTGGTTATCATCGAGGACGATCCTGATGTGGTGGCAGAGGACACGTCCGAGACTACCTTGACGGACCCGGCACCTTCTCCTCGAAGCAGCCCCCAGCGCAGCCCCCAGCGTAAGTATTTGTTCATTTCTTGTTGTGGGGCGCGCATGGGTGTTCTTTCCTTTGCTGACATCTTGATTGTTGATTTACTTGCTTAGGAGCAGAGCAGGCCCATCAGGAGCAACCAGAAGCCACTCCAGAGGTGCAATCTGCTTCAACTACGCCGCCAAGGGGCGATTCTCCGACAAGGGAGCGCTCTCCGGCAAGGGAGCGGTCCCCAGCAAGGGGCAGTTCCCCGGCGAGGGGCGGGACCAGCGATCCTTCGGTAGTGGAGCCCATGGTCACGGAGCCCAGCACAGGTAACCCTCCTTGTCGGAAATTTTCCCTTGGGTTTTTCTTCTTCTGATCTTCTTTTTTGGATATTTGCTTGACTTTTTCTTCCTCTTCCTGTCTTCAGATCCTCCTTCCACAGATCCGATGGAGACTGACGCCACCGGCGAGGAGAATCTACGCGGCAACATAGATGATGCTGCCGCCACCGAGGAAGAGGCCGTGTCGGTGTACTAAAGTAGGGGTACCTTAGTACCCCGAACTTGTGCACGGGCAGTCGCAGCGTCCCGCGGCAAGGCTTGCCGGACGTCCGCCAAGATCCTTCGTCTTTCCTGTCACTGCCATTCAAGAACAAAGTGTTAACTCTGAAGACAACGCCCCGGCAAGAGGAGCTTGCCGGGAAGGACGAGACCCCGGCAAGAGGAACTTGCCGGGAAGGCCAACAAAGGCATGTCAAGAGACTTGCCGCGACGCGCCGCGTGTCCCGGCAAGACCCGGCGAGCGACAAGCTTGCGGGTGCGACAAGACAGCGACCACGGCAAGGCGCTTGCCGTGGCGAAGCCGTCACTCTACATCCACGCTCCAGCGCATCCAACGACGTGTCGCCCCAAGATCGCTCCTGGCGCACGTGTCGGGCGGCTGTGCAGCCGAGCGGTGCGAGGTGGCAAGAGAAGATGACGAGGAGGCCATCGTGGCGATCGGTGGCGCCCCTAATGGTCGCTTCCTGCACTGTTCGGACGACCGAACGGGCATTAAATGCCCATGTCCCCTGCCGTCAGAGTTAGGTAGGGGGCACTGTTGATTGCGGTTGTACCAACCCGCGTTTTTACTTTTTTACCCCTCTCTCTATGTTGCCACCTGTCGGTGACCCCTTTAGACTATAAAAAGGAGGCCCATGCGCACGTAGAAGGGGTTCGACTCATTCGAGACTACAGATACCCACGCTCTCAAGAAAGAACAAATACAAACACAAAGCAGCAGTAGGAGTTTTATCTCTCCGGAGAGCTCCGAAGCTGGGTAAAATCCCTCGCGTGCTCGACCTCGATCTGCTCTTCGTGCGCCCTCCGCTCCCTGCCGGACCGAAAAGGGGCCCTACCCCATAGGTGCTCATTTTCCCACGACATCTTTGGCGCGCCAGGTAGGGGGCGTCGAGGTTGTGCGAACCTGATCTGATCTCTGCGCGCGCTACATCAACATCTTCATCGACATGCCACCGAAGAAGAAGACTTCGGAGGTGGCCGCTCCGTCTACGTCGATTCCACCGCCGCCGGAGCAAACAGGCGGTGGGGTAGACGCCGGCGGAGGAGCGGGCGCCGACGGTGGGACTCACGTCGTCACCAGGTCCAAGGACAAGGCCCCACAAGCTTCTGCGTCTGTACATACGCCGCACCCCTCCCAGGGGGTGCAGGATCGACAACGCCATGGTGCTCCTGGCACCGTACTCGCGTTGGAGCAAGGCCGAGCTGGTGGATCGCAGGACGCTCAAGGCCAACAAGCGCGTCAGCATGTTGGTACGAGCGCGGTACGATCGCCTGGACGAGATGTTTCTCCTTCTAACACTATTAGAAGTCTGAGCATATCTCGTTCCTCGCGTCGTTCGCTGCCACCACCCAAGACTCCAGAGGGAGCGCTGGCCCGAGCCCAGCTGCTTCTAGATTACCCCCCAGCGCCAGACAAGATTGACGACTGGAGGATCACCATTCAAAGCCTCATCGGCTTCGCCAACGGTGACAAGCCCCGGCAACCGAGCGCATCGAAGCCCCGGCAGGACGCCCAGGCGCAAGCCGATGCCGACAAGACCGCTGGGGGTGCCACTACCGTGCACTCCCCGCCTCGAAGGCCAAGATCGCGGACTCGCCGGGCCAACCTCGACACTGACTCCACTGCATCGTCCGACCCGTGAGCTCGCCGCGATCAACGCCAAGTTCTCCAAGAACGACGACACGAAGACGCTTGCACTCGCATCGAGCGTCGGAGAGAAGCGCGACGTCAATCTGACCAGCACGCTGGGCCCACTGTCGATATGCATGCGCCAGGGGAACCAGGCGACTTGCCGTACGCGGCAGGTTGCCCTGCGTTCACCCGTGAGCTGCGGCAAGTCTAGTGGCCCAGTACCAAGAACTTCAAGCCAGACGTACCCGAGAAGTATGATGGCAGGATACATCCGTCGGAGTTCCTCAGCGTCTACACCATCGCGGTGCAGGCTGCCGGGGGGCGCGACGAGAAGATCCTCGCCAACTACTTCCCGCTGGTGCTCAAGCCCAACGTCAGATCTTGACTCATGCACTTGCCGGACAACTCCATCTCTTCGTGGGCGGACCTGTGCCATCAGTTTGTTGGCGCCTTCACAGGCGGCCACAAACCCCATGGTCAGGAGAGCGATCTTCATCTGCTCACCCAGAAAGAAGGAGAACCCCTGCGCAAGTACATACAGAGATTCAGCCAAGTGCAGCGCAACATCCCAAACGTCCACCCTGCCGCGGTTATCAGCGCGTTCCATCAGAACATGCGTAACCGCAAGATGAGGGAGGAGATGGCGATGTGCAAGATCAGAGATGTCAGCGAGCTATATGCTCTGGCCGACATGTGCGCACGGGCTGAAGAGGGGAGGAAACTCCCCGAAGAGAACACAGGAGCAGAAGGATCTGACAGTGAGGATGCCCCCCGACAAAGAAGAACCGGAGGCGGAACAATAGAAAGAGGAAGGCTAAGGATATGCTAGTCGTCGAGCAGTCCGGCAACGGAGGCGGCGCCGAGAAGGCCAAAGCTGGTGACTCCGGCGAGGCTGTGGTGGCCGCCGACAAGCAGGACGGCTCCGGCAAGCAGTACTGCAAGATCCATCGCACCAAGGGCCATGACCTCCAAGCATGCAAGAAGGTTGAGCAGATGGCAGAGCTACAGAAAGCTGAATATGAGCGTCACGACAAGGAGAAGGCCCAGGAAGGTGGCGGAGGATCCGGCAAGAAGCGTCCCGCCCGGGGAGGGCGCCGCGGCAAGGCCAAGCAGCGGCAAGGAGACAGACCTCCCCGTGGCACGACAAGGACGAAGACGAAGATGAGGATGATGAGATGGACGAGGATGAGACCGACGAGCAAGAGTTTCAGAAGGCAACGGAGGTTTTGTGCATTGACGGTGGTGCTTCTCTGCACACCTTGCACCGTCAACTCAAACAGTGGGTGCGGGAGGTGAATGCAGCAGAACCATCAGTCGAATCGTGCAAGCCCCTGAAGTGGTCCAGCACGCCCATCGTCTTTGATGTTGAGGATCACCCTGATCGCATAACTGCGGTCGGGTGCTTGCCGATGTTGGTTTCGCCAACCATCCGCAACCTCAAGGTCACAAAGATGTTGGTTGACGGTGGGGCCAGCCTGAATCTGATCTCTTCCGCGGTGCTCAACAAGCTCCAGATCCCCGACAGCGAGCTCGAAGAAACTGGTACCTTTCAAGGAATCAACCCGGGAAGGAGCAAGCCCAAGGGGAAGATCACACTGCCAGTAACGTTTGGCAGCGAGCTGAATTTCAGAACAGAGAGAGTCACATTTGACGTTGCTGATTTCCCATTTCCCTACAATGGGATACTCGGTCGTCCGGCGCTTGCCAAGTTCATGGCAGCCTCTCACTACGCCTACAATGTGCTCAAGATGCCTGGTCGGATAAGTGTCATTTCTGTCCAAGGTGACAAGAAGGATGCACTTATCTGTACCGACAAGATCTACCGGGAAGCAGCAGCCGCAGCAGAGCTTAAACCACTTGCCGCTGTAGCTCCCGGTGGGAAGAAGAAGAAGACCAAGTCCGGCAAGAGTAGCTCTGATGCCCACTCCGGCAAGCGCACCTCTTCGGAGTGCTGCGCTGCCATCGAGGATGCACCATCGAGCTCCACCGGCAAGTGCAAGAATGCGAAGACAGCTACACCAGAGACCAAGAAAGTGGCCGCCAAGCAGTACGGCACTGGTGGTACCTTCACCATCAGTGCCACGCTTGACCCTAAATAGGAAAGCGCGCTTGTTGCTTTCCTGCGGGCGAATGTCGATGTGTTTGCATGGCAACCATCTGACATCCCCGGTGTTCCTAGGAAAGTAATTGAGCACCACCTTGCCGTCTGTCCTCACGCGCGGCCCGTCAAGCAGAGAGTCAGGAAGCAAGCGGTGGAACGCCAAGAGTTCATATCAGAAGAGATCAAGAAGTTGGAAGCAGCAGGCCTCGTCCGAGGAGTACTCCATCCAACGTGGTTAGCCAATCCAGTAGTCGTGCGCAAGGAGAACGGGAAGTGGAGGCTTTTGTATTGACTTCATGGATGTTAATAAAGCTTGTCCTAAAGATCCATTTCCCTTGCCGCGCATTGACTAGATTGTCGACTCCACGGCAGGATGTGATATGCTTTCATTTCTTGATGCATACTCAGGATACCATCAGATCTTCATGGCGGAAGAGGATGAAGAGAAAACCGCATTCATTACTCCATGTGGCACATACTGCTTTGTACGAATGCCTTTCGGACTAAAGAATGCCGGTTCAACATTTGCAAGAGTAGTCAGCCATGCTTTTGAGCCACAGCTGCACAGGAATGTAGAAGCATACATGGATGACATAGTGGTCAAAAGCAAGGACAGAGAAACTTTGGTTCAAGATTTGGAAGAGACTTTTGCAAATCTACGCAAGACTAATCTCAAGTTAAACCCCGAGAAGTGCGTGTTTGGAGTTCCTTTCGGCAAGCTTCTCGGGTTCCTTGTGTCCCAGAGGGGGATTGAAGCCAACCCCGACAAGATTAAGGCCATCGAGCAGATTGAAGCCCCGAAGCGCGTCAAGGATGTGCGAAGGCTTGCCGGCTGTGTTGCTGCTCTCAGTAGATTCATTTCTAAGTCTGCTGAGCGCGCCCTGCCATTTTTCAAAATTTTGAAAAAGGCAGGTCTGATGAAATGGACTTCGGAAGCGGAGGCTACGCTACAGGACTTGAAGAGATTCCTATCCTCCACTCCAGTACTTGTCGCACCTAAGCCACAAGAGAAGTTGCTGCTGTATCTAGCGGCAACCAATCAAGTGGTTAGTGTTGCGTTAGTAGCGGAGAGGGGGGCAGATGATGAGCCAGCAGCCGCGGCAAGCGAGTCCAGCGACAAGCAGGGGGCTTCTCCGTCAAGCTCTGGTCCCGACAAGGATGAATCTGTGCAGCCGCGGGCAGAGAAACAAAAGAAGATGGTGCAGCGCCCAGTTTATTTTGTCAGCTCCCTTCTGCAGGGGGCTAGATCAAGATACTCTGGAGTGCAAAAGTTGCTTTTCGGCCTTCTCATGGCCTCGAGGAAGCTGCGCCATTATTTTCAAGCACACGAGATCACAGTTGTCACTCGCTTTCCATTGAAAAGGATATTGCAAAATCCGGAAGCAACAGGTAGGATTGTCGAGTGGCACTGGAACTGTCAAGCTTTGGCCTCAAGTTTGAAAGTACTTCAACTATTCAGAGCCAAGCATTGGCATAATTCATAGCAGAGTGGACGCCAACACCCGATGAAGAAACTCCGGAGAAGAGCATCCCCGTCAAGGAAGCAAGTAAAGAATGGATCATGTACTTTGATGGTGCCTTCTCGCTGCAAGGCGCTGGTGCGGGTGTGTTGCTTGTCGCACCCACCAGAGAGCACCTCAAGTACGTGATCCAAATGCACTTTCCCAAGGAGCAAGCAACAAACAATACTGCAGAATATGAAGGCTTGCTTGCCGGACTCAGGATCGCGGCAGAACTTGGGATCAAGAAGCTTATTGTCAGGGGTGACTCACAGCTTGTCGTCCGCCAAATTAACAAAGATTATCAGAGTCCGTTGATGGAAGCCTACACTGATGAAGTGAGGAAGCTGGAAGAGCATTTTGACGGCCTGCAGATGGAACATGTTCCAAGAGCTCAGAACGACATTGCAGACGGCCTGTCAAAGTGCGCCGCACTCAAGTTACCTGTGGAACCAGGTATTTTTGTGCTCAAGCTGACTCAGCCATCTGTACCACCATCAACTGGACAGAGCAAAAAGAGAAAGTTGGTTACTGGCGACTACTTTCCGGCAGAGCTCCCCGGAGCCGCCGTCAAGAAGGTCCCCAGGATCAACACAGAAAGTGCTGAGGAGCAGTCTGCTCCGACAAGCCCTAGGGTTTGTTTCGTTGAAGCAGACGCTCCTGACAAGTTGTGTCCCGACACGCTTGCCGGGGGGCATCACGCTCCGGCAGGATCCCAGATTCTTGCCGTAGAAGCGGATGTTCCCGCAGCAGCATTTGCGCCTTTAGTCCTTGTTGTCGAGCCACAAGCTCCGACATGGGCACAACAAATAGTCCATTTCCTTCAGACAGGAGAACTTCCCGAAGAGCAAGAAGAAGAAGAAAAAGTAGCCCGGCAATCAAGTATGTATCAGTTTGTCGATGACATACTGTACAGAAAAAGATTCAACGGAGTGAAATTGAAGTGCATTCCCCGGGAAGAAGGACAATAGCTGTTGGCGGAGATACACGGAGGCATATGTGGTCACCCCATTGGCGCAAGAGCACTTGCCGGCAAAGCTTTCCGGCAAGGTTTCTTTTGGCCGACAGCCCTCCAGGATGCAACTGCACAAGTAACCAAGTGTGAAGCGTGCCAGTTCCACTCCAAACAGATTCATCAACCAGCTCAAGCTCTCGAAAGAATCCCTTTATCCTGGCCATTTTCGGTCTGGGGGCTCGATATCCTCGGCCCCTTTCCCCGAGCTGTCGGGGGCTTCGAGTACTTGTACGTGGCAATTGACAAGTTCACGAAGTGGCCGGAGGTGGAGGCAGTGAGGAAGGTGACAGCACAGTCAGCAGTCAAGTTCTTCAGGTCAATTGTTTGCCGTTTCGGAGTCCCTAACAGGATCATCACCGACACCGGCACACAATTCACGAGCCGCACCTTCATGCAGTACGTCCAAGATCTTGGCACCAAGATCTGCTTCGCTTCTGTTGCTCACCCGAGAAGCAACGGTCAAGCGGAGAGGGAGAACGCTGAAGTGCTGCGCGGGCTCAAGACCAGAACTTTCGACAGGCTGCACAAGTGCGGAAGTAATTGGATCGAGGAGCTGCCGGTGGTTCTTTGGTCGATCAGGACGACGCCAAATCGAGCCACTGGCCAAACACCTTTTGCTCTTGTCTATGGAGCAGAGGCAGTTCTCCCCATGGAACTCGTATACGGATCGCCTCGAGTGCTCGCTTATGATGAGCTTGAGCAAGAGCAGCTGCGGCAAGATGACGCGCTGCTCCTCGAGGAAGATCATCTTCAGGCTGCTGTACGAGCTGCTCGCTACCAGCAAGCTTTGCGCCGCTACCATAGCCGCAAAGTTAATGCCAGAAGCTTCGAGGAAGGCGACCTTGTTCTTCGGCGCGTTCAATCCGCCAAGAATCCCAACAAGTTGACGCCAAAGTGGGAAGGCCCTTATCGGGTAAAGCGAGTCACTAGGCCCGGCGCTGTCCGCCTTGAGACCGAAGATGGCTTTCCGGTGAGCAAGTCCTGGAACATAGAGCATCTTCGCAAGTTTTACCCATAAGGAGCGGTTGCCGGGACCCGTTCCGGCAACCACCTTTTGTACAAGCTTTGCCGCTGTTGCATGTAACCCTTTGTACAAAGCCGGGCGCAGATCCTGCGCATAAATAAAGATTTTATGTTCAGTACATATTGTCAAATTTCATGCCTTTTTCTTTTTAGCATGTATACACTGACACTCTGTGCAGAACTAGCCCCCGGTAAGCAATAACGAGCCTCAAGGCTCCATAACTTTATTTTCTCTTCTTTCTTTTGCTCAAAAAGAAGGTTCTTCCGCCCACAAGTTCACCGGGGGGGGGGGGGAGGAGAAGATAAACATGTGGACCGGGCGTCGTTCAAAGAAGCATAAGCCTTGCCGGGACACAAACGACAGAAAAGCTAAGTTGCCAAAGTTTGAGCACAGTCATTTTTAAATTTTTTAAGTTATATTCCTTGAACGACCGTGCCTTGTATGGAGAACCTGTGCGCGGACGAACCGGCTCGTGGCTAAGTTGCGCCCTTACTTTGTTCCGAGTCCGCTCAACAATGAAAGTGTGCTGCGACTAGCCCCGACAAGGCTTCTTGCCGGAGGCAACACCGCCAGCAGGCTGCTGATGTTCCGCACTCAGCGCTCGCGGCAAGTGTGTTCGCACCAGCAAGTTCCCTAAAAGCGTAGGGTAAAAACATACAAGGGATGGAACCGAACAAAGGAAGTAACATAGCAGACAGTACCCAGAATAAAGTTATATTACAATAAATAACTTGCCGCGCTCTAATGGATTATTCCTGTGACATATCTAGCAGCGGCAAGAAAAAGGGAAAAGAAGGGTAGCCTAATCCACACGCTCGCCATCAACCCTCCTGACTTCATTGACCTTGTCCACGATGGGCGCGACAATGGCTTTGAGTTCTTCAAGATCAGCACCCGCCGGCAGCTTCTTGAGGTCGCGGGAGAGGTCGAGGCCCGGGTTGCGGAAGAGTATCTTCACCAACACCTTCTCCAAGACCTTGGCGCAGATTGCGCGCGACTCGTCGGCCAGTTTCTTCGGGATCCTTTCCCGGAGCTGCTGAAGAGCCGTCACTACACCCTTGAAGAAAAGAGTAAGCTTGGCGCTAGGCTGGTGGTTCTCGTCGGAGGAGTACCCAAAGCCTGCCAAGTCCAGCTCCGCCAGCTCCGCCAGCTCCTCGTCGATGGATGCAGCAATGTTGACGAGGCCCTCTGTCCAGAGCTCCACCGTAGCCCTGAAGGTGTCACACCCTGATTTTCATGGCACAGCACTTAAGCTCTTAATCATGCTAAAATGTGGTTTGACAAAAACTTTTGAGTGTTTTGTCTTTGCTTTGATTGAATGTTTGTCTGTTGTTTGCTAGTGCTCTAAAAATCAAATAAATCCTCCAACTTCTATACTTCATCTCCTTGCTCCAAAAACCTTTCCCAATGATCATGCCATGTGTACAGGACATAAAAATGTTTTCTTACAAAAATAATTTGGCCAAAAAGTATTTTCAAAAATTAGTTTTTCAAAAACCCCTGAATTGAGGTTTGCACTGCAAGTACTTAATTTAGGGCATTAAAAATCTTTATAAAAATATATTTGACTCCTATTAGAAATAGGATACCCAGAAACCACAAAAATATAATTTTAAAAGTTGTTTTCCTATTTTATTTAAAAGCTTTTTATCAAGGCCAGAAATGGTCTTTAATAGGGAAAAATTATTTTATTGCTTCAAAAATATTTGGAAAAATTTAGGGAAACTCATAGGACATATATTGTCCATATATAAGAGTTTTAACACATGGTCATGTTCAAAATATTGGTCAAATCCCTCAAAAACCCTTTCTGGATATTTCAAGCTTTTGAAATATTTACAAAGGAAATATTCTCCAAAAATTCCAAGGAAATTCTATCATGTCACATATGACATATTTGGTGATCTTTACAAGTCTCATGTCTTGGAGAACAAGATAACATCATCAAATCCCCTCAAAACCACTTCTGTCCATTTTGAAGTTTGAGCAACTTTACATTGCCAAACATGTCCAAATGTTCCCAAACCTTGTGAACATGCTAGAATGGTCTAATAATTCATCTAGACCAAATGGCACAAGTTGGAGAACAAGTTAACTTGATCAAAGTTCCCCAAAACCCTTTCTGACCAAAACCAAATTTGAACAACTCTACATTGGAAACTTTCTCTCCTTGATTCCAACTTTTGTGAGCATGATCACATGATCAAATGATGACACTACACCAAGTGGTGCATCAAGGAGAACATATTCTCATGACTAAATCTTGGGAAACCCATTTCTGTTCATTTCTAGGGTTTACCAAAGTTGCATTGTCAACTTTCTTCAATTAAGCTCCAAATTGGTGGAAGGCCCTAACTATATGTGTCATTTCACCCTGTGGAGCCTCATGACAAATGGGAACCATCTTCTTGCCCAAACCAACATCAAACACATTCTGGTAATTTTTAAAAGTTGATGTTTTCACCTCTTTCCTTGTTCTCCATGAGCTCAACTTTTTACCACAGCCCCTCATAGTCCCCATGCACGTCTAGTAGCAATGGCAAGACCATAGCTCAATTATTGGAGGGGTAAAACCCCACTTTCCCTCTCTGGACAGCCATTTTCTCTCTCTCCCTCAACCTCTCTTCTCTCCTAGTGGTTCACCAGGGCGTCCAAGGCCACCACCCCTTTGTTTACTCCTCCCCTGACCCCCTAGACACTAGTGGCCACGCACTGGGCGCCAAAAAGATGCCAATGCCAGCCATATGCGTGCTCTGGAGCGCGCTACAGTGCGCCCTAGCACTGTAGCCGCTCTCTGCCCGAGCCACCAGACCACCTAGGGCCTCCCCCTCGTGTCCCCCGAGGTCGCCTCGACGTCCAGTACACGGCACGCTGTCGGCCCCCTTCTTCCTCTCTCTCTCTCCTGCCCCTGCTCGCACGCGCACCATGGCCACCCGAGCGCTCCAATGGGCTGAGCCACACGCGCGCGTCCCTGACCCCTTCCCGCACCCTCTATCCTTTCCCCTCGGCCTAGACCACGCCCAGGAAGACCCCCGACACGTAGCCAGGCACTCCCGTGCCCTCCAGCGATGGCTACGACCTCGCCGGCGCACGACCTGGCTGTGCACCTCGGCCCCTCCTATTTGAGGCCGCCCCGAGCCCCTCTCTCTGATCCTTTGGCTCTTTATCCCTCCCGCGCACCCCCTGGACCAACCCACTCCCCTCCTCGAGCCCTCCATCGCTCCCCATGGCCGGAATGCCGCCGCCGGCCTCCGCTCCGATTCGGACAAGGACGAGGTGCTCCCCACCTCCTCTCCCCTCCAGAAGGACCGCCTCTCCCCGGCGACCCCTCCGGTGGCCGGAGCTTGGCCGGGGGTGTCCTGTACCGCCGGGGGCAAGCGACGGCCGGCGCTCACCGCGGCCTCGATCCCCTCTAGCGCGGGCGCGGGAGGAAGGGGACGACCCTGCGGGTGGGCCCCGCGGGTCAGCGACTCAGTCGGCGGGCCCCGGCGTTTAAGTGGAGGCGGGATCCCCACGAGACCGCCTTCCCTGCAGGGAAGCGTACTCCCATAGTACGCCATCGGCGTGGCCCTCCTTAGCCGCGTGGCCGTGCAGCTGGGCCGGCCCAGTGCGCTGCGGCCCTATCCTGCGCTCAGGGCGCGGCATAGGTATAACGCCCCTTCCCTTGTCTTTTTCCATATTCTTTTTCCAGTCAACTTGTAAAATCTCCCAAACAATTCAAATGGACTCCAAATTTGATGATTCAAATTTCTAGGGGATCCACAAATCATGATCTATCACATGGTGCTATTTGCACATTTTTCCAGAAACTTCCACTTTAGAAATATTTATCAAAACCCCATTTTCTTAATTCTGTGATAAACTTTAGAAAATCACAGAGAGCTCAATATTGATCCAAATGCTATGATTCAAATTCCTAGATGCATCTAAGTTCAAAACTTAGTTTTTGAACATTTTTACTAATACTTTCTGTGTCACCTCAACTAATAGTCTATTTATTTGTATATAGCCAACTTTGCAAATTCATAGGAAAATCATCTCAACTCCAAATCCAGTGAAACCAATTCCTAGATGCTTCTAAAATCATCCTTTGTTAATGGGTGCCTTTGCTCATTTTTCAAAAATATATTTCTGTACACTTCTTGCAAATCCATAAACCCCTTGATTCCACCATATCAAATGTTCAGAGATGTCCATTCATCAAATTCCAATGAAACCACTTTGGTCATCCCTCGTATGACCAGAGGTATCCTAGAAAAGTCCAACTCATAATTTTAGAGCACTTTTATTTCCTGCCTTGTTGTGTTGCTTATTATGGTTGCTTTCAACAATAGTTGACAAGGTAGACGCAATGCTCGGAGTTGGACCAGGGATATTTGAAGACCTCGAAGACTTTGTTAAACAGGCAAGCGGCCCTTTGACCATGACTATGATACCCCTTTATATGCATGTCATTTTTAGCTCTTTATTATTGATGCATCGGAATCATGATGAGATGGTGAACCACGTGGGTTGGTTGCCACGATTACTTCCTCGTTGATACTTGCATTGTGCATGGCCCTACCTTCTTATGAGGGTTATGCCGGTGGGAGTAGATAGGATGCTAAAGTAGATGCTATGCAAAGAGGGATGGGAATATGCATGGCGAAGGAGGCAAAGTGATTTCAAAAGTCTTTTCGAAAACCCCGTCGGGTGCCACTTATGCCCGAGGGAGATGATGAGATGGGTAACCACTTGATGACGAAGTGGTGTACCGAGGCAAGTGTGTGTGTTGTTTTCAAAAACGGATTGGTCGGAGTTGCGACCGTTATTCCAACCTTACATGCGCGACCACTCTACCCTTATATGGGAAAGGGCATTATCGAGTACCTAGACCGATACTAGCTTGGATCCCGCATTACTAGTGACGGGGTAGAGTTGGTGCTCTCTCTTGGGACGGGGTCGTGCCAGGTAGGGCGGCCATGACCATCTTTATGGGGCACCGGACACACCGTTGGTACCCCGTGCCAGTGGTATGTGATGAATATGGGAGCAAGGCTCCACGAAGATGTTATGTGAAATGTTGGGCACGGGGGTTACTGCCAATCGAGTGGACTCCATGTTAGTGTCGACTAGGGAAAGGTAGTGATCGGGTGCTTACCCCGGGTACTTGAGGTACCGCGGGTCGTGGATGACACGGAAGTTCCCCGGATCTAGTGGGTAAAGTGTGCAACCTCTGCAGAGTGTAAAACTATTCGAATAGCCGTGTCCACGGTCATGGACAGTTGGGTAACCGCTCTTGGGCTACGTCCACTTGTTTTCAAACCCGGTGTGTGAGAGATGATGGTGAAGTCTTGGACCAAGTCAGAGGACTTGACACGATTGAGATGGGTTGGTACCCTCTCTGTTTATGATGAATGGGTCGGTGCCCATTCTATTTATGTTGATATCTGTGACCAGATCTCATGGTTACTTGAATTCTCTTGATGCATGCTTTATAGGTTGTTGAACATGTCCTTGCACTCAAAACTAGCTTTATGCAAAACTTTACCTATGTCATGCATTACTGTTCCTTGAACCAAAACATGGGTTGCTTGCGAGTACATTCAAAGTACTCATTGGCTTGCCACTGGTTATTTTATTGACCAGGCATGAAAGAACAGGATGTGATGAAGAACTCTTCGGTGACGAACACGCGAGCTAGGACGCTTCCCAGTCAGAATGCCTGTAGGGTTAAGGCAGATGGTATGGGTCCAAGTTATCGACGAAGATTTCCGCTGCGATGTTGTACTCAAGACTTGACCATAACGGTCCTACTTGTGTAATACGGTATGTATGGATGTAAGACTCTTGTTATTCAGCTTCTGTGTGTTCAGTGAGCATTGATCTCTGGGATCACTGTACACGTGCATTCGGTGATCACGACTTATGAGTCGGGGTCCCCACAGAAGGTGTTCTGGGTCTCAGCGGCCCTCGTCAGCAGCTCCGCGTTGCCCTTGATCTCCTTCTTCAAGTCATCCTCTTGCCTCTTGGCGGCATCCAGTGTCTCCGTCAAGGTGGCCAGCTTCAGCTCCAGATCAGCGCTTGAGTCCTTGGCGGCGTTTAGTTCCTCGGCCTTCTCGGTGAGTTGAACTTGTAGATCGCCATGGGCAAGTGCATCCTTCTCGCGTTCGCGCTGGAGTGCGGCAAGCTCTTCATTCTTCTTTCCCATATCTGCCTCCAGCTGCGCCACTTTCTCCTCTAACTCCCTCTTGGCGGCCTCGGTGGGCGCGGCAGCGTCCTTTGCCTCCTTGAGCGCCCCGCCAAGTGACTGCTCTCGTGCATCGAGCTCCTCCTCGTGGCTGTCCAGGTTCACCTTCTTCTGCGTCAGCTCACCTTCCCGCCTGGACATCTCCTCGGCGGCGAGCCTCTGCTGCTCCTCGGCTTCAGCCTTTTCCAGGATGAACGCCTTCTTTGCATCGTCAAGTTGCGCCCTCTCCTCCGCAATGGATCGGAGGGCCTCCTGGTTGCGGCTCTTGAGCTCCTCTGCATGCTTTTCTATGTCAACTCCCGCCCGCGCGACAAGCGCCTCCCGGGACTCAAGCTTCGCTTGCCGGGCGCGGTAGAGTGACACCAACTTCCGGAGCAACTGCTCCTCCTCGGACTCGCCACTGCTGCTGCTGGGCGCGTCAACCACTGCCAGCCCAGCAGAGGCGAGTACTTCCTCGTCAAAACTCCTCTCCTTCGACCGGTGCCCTGGAGCTCGACGCCCAGGGAAGCTTGATGTATACTCCCTCGCCGGCCTTCAAGTATGCGCCTGGCTGGGTCTCCTCGGAGCCCGGCGCTGCATCAGCGGCGGAGGGGTCGGCGGTCGGTGCAGCGCCTTGCGCTCCTGCACCCTCCGGATCGTCAGTACGATCACCGGACCCCTCCCCAGCTCCTGCGCCAGCAGCCTTGGCGGCTTCTTCGTCGGCGGGTTCATCAGCGCCGGCCTCTTCCTCATTTGCGGCGGCGTCTTCAGTATTGTCGCGCGCGCCTTCCTCACCGGTGGCCTCAGTTTCCATCGGGTCTGTGAGAGGGGGATCTGAGGACAGGGAGAGGAAGGAGAAGTCAAGCAAATATCCAAAAAAGAAAGAAGAAGAAGGAAGAAGATCAGAAGAAGAAGAACCCAAGGGAAGATTTCCGACAAGGAGGATTACCTGTGCTGGGCTCCGTGACCATGGGCTCCACCACTGGGGGCTCACTGGTTCCGCCCCTTGCCGGGGACCCCTCCCTTGCCGGGGAGCGCTCCCTTGTCGGGGAATCGCCCCTTGGCGGCGTAGTCGAAGCAGACAGCACTTCCGGGGCGGTTTCTGCTTGCTCTTGATGGGCCTGTTCTGCTCCTACACAAACAAATCAACAGTCAAGATGTCAACTAGAGAAGAAGCACCCATGCGCACCCCACAACAGGAAGTGAACCAAACACTTACGCTGGGAGCTGTGCTGGGGGATGCTGCGAGGAGAAGGGATTGGGTCTGTCAAGGTGGTCTCGGACGTGTCTTCTGCCATCACAGCAGGATCGTCCTCGATGACAACCACGAGGACCTTGGCCCTCTTCGCCGCTCTCTCGGCCAGAGTCCTGAAATGAAACAGGGATTCAGAGAGAAGCAAATCAGATGCAAGACAAGCAACAACAAAGATCGAAGAGAAAAGTACAGCAAGGAAAAAGCCTTACTCTTCCTCCTCTTCTTCCTCCTCGTCGGAGCTCAGCGCAGAGAGGTCGAAGTCCGGTACCCTTTCTGCGCGGCAGGGTGGAGGAGTAGGCTCCCTTGGACGTTTGCCGGAGGCTGCGGTAGGATCAGGCGTGGCGGCCCGGGAAGACCTCGCCTCAGTTGTCGGCATAGCCTGGGACCCTCCCGCGGCAACGGTACTTGCCGCGGTGGAGCGTGTCCCACGGCGCCACGGTTGCTGGCTTGCCTGTCCCCCTGCCGTATCTCCAACTCGACGGAGGCGCCTTCTTGGTTGGAATTGGGGCTGCGATGGGGGCTCCGCCTGCGGCAAGCTGCTCGAAGACGGCTGGCCGCTCACGCCCTCTGCGGGCTCGCTCGCTTCGGCCTCGGGCTCCCCCTCGCCAACGACCTCTCCGGCAAGGTCCTCCCTGTCGGCAAGGCTTGCCGCCTCGGCCGCCTCTGCCTCCTCCAACGTGAAGCCGAACTCGCCTGCGGCGGCGGCTGCCGCCGCCTCTTCGGCCCTGCTGGCGATGTACCGCATCTCGTTGTCGGTGGTGTCACGGGTGAGGAGCCTCTTTTCGTCGGCGTTGACTGCTAACTCCATCAAGCCATCGAAGAATTGCTGCACGACGTCATCGGCAGGCTCCATCCAAGTTGGGATTATCCCGTGCGAATCGCACTCTGGCATCATTGCGCAGATGCGATCGCGCTGGGAGTTGTTGCACAATGGGATGACGCCCTGCGGCAGCCTGAACCACTCTGGATGGTTGGCATCATGCTTGAACAGCTCCTTCAGCATCCCGTCAAGCTCCAGAACTGTGAAGTTGAAATTGAGGCCTGGGCGCAGCCTCGTGATATCCGCCGGGCCGCCAAACTGCCAGGCGGGCCTCCCCCTCTTCTGCAGACGGGCGATGCAACAGCGAAGGAAATCCGCGCCAACCGCCCCTGCTGTGAGCCCGGCAAGCCTGAGCCGGATGATTCGAGTGGTGGCAATCTTCAGCTTGGCGTCGTCCGGCGACAGAGCGCTCCAGTCGCCGCCGCGAACTACCCGAGTCTGGCGCAGATTGGTGAATGGCTGCGGATTGGCATCACAGATCCAGCACCACTCCACCCTCCACTCATCCCACTTGCTGCGGAGCTCGCCCGCCAGATACACCTCCTTCATGCCGATTCATGAGGTCCAGGCGATTCCGCCAGCCAATGGCTCTCCTTTCTCGGCTCGGGGGGCGAAATAATGGCGAAAAAGAGCAACACTTGGGTGGACGCCAACGAAGTTCTCGCAGAGGTGTGCGAAAACCGCCATTGTCAAAACGGCGTTGGGGGTGAAATCAAGAAGATGAAACCCGTAGGTATTCATGATGTCGCAGAAGAAATCAGAAAAAGGTGGGCAGAGCCCGCAATAGAAGAACACCGGAAAGAAATAGTACCCTTTTGGGCACCGCTTCGATTTGGAAGCTTCGGCAGAGAGCACCGGCGTGCGCGGATGCACCCGCATCTCCATCGACC
>NC_041393.1:424111275-424145338 GCF_002162155.2 Triticum dicoccoides | reverse complement strand
CGCTCCTTGCGCAACGCCTCAAGCCGCAGCGCCTCGGCCGACTTCGTGGTCTTGCCGGTCTTCGGAGCCATGGCGGAAGCGGCGGGGGAAGGCGGAGGTGTTGAGGGCGACGGCGGCGACGGGCGGCGGAGCGCTGCTCTCTTTCGGCTTGGGAAGCGGAGGGGAGCGGCGGAGCTTTCGGAGGAAGGAACTGCAAGTGGCGAAGGTGGGGGAAACGGCCCTGTTTCCTCTGCTTATAAACAGGGGAGGCGAACGTTACACATTTCCTGAATTAAAAATTACCCACGATCTCTCCCACGACGCCGCGATTGACGCGTGCCGTTCCGGGAGGACGCGGTGGATACGGAGTGGATTTGGTTTGGACCCAGGCCACGCGTGCCCGTGCCCTGTTTTGGGCCTGGCCCAACAGCGCTCGGCACCGTGTATGGCCCAGGCCCGGGGGCTCCTGTCAGTGTACTAAAGTAGGGGTACCTTAGTACCCCGAACTTGTGCACGGGCAGTCGCAGCGTCCCGCGGCAAGGCTTGCCGGACGTCCGCCAAGATCCTTGGTCTTTCCTGTCACTGCCATTCAAGAACAAAGTGTTAACTTTGAAGACAACGCCCCGGCAAGAGGAGCTTGCCGGGAAGGACGAGACCCCGGCAAGAGGAGCTTGCCGGGAAGGCCAACAAAGGCATGTCAAGAGACTTGCCGCGACGCGCCGCATGTCCCGGCAAGACCCGGCGAGCGACAAGCTTGCGGGTGCGACAAGACAGCGACCACGGCAAGGCGCTTGCCGTGGCGAAGCCGTCACTCTGCATCCACGCTCCAGCGCATCCAACGACGTGTCGCCCCAAGATCGCTCCTGGCGAACGTGTCGGGCGGCTGTGCAGCCGAGTGGTGCGAGGTGGCAAGAGAAGATGACGAGGAGGCCATCGTGGCGATCGGTGGCGCCCCTAACAGTCGCTTCCTGCACTGTTCGGGCGACCGAACGGGCATTAAATACCCTTGTCCCCTGCCGTCAGAGTTAGGTAGGGGGCACTGTTGATAGCGGTTGTACCAACCCGCGTTTTTACTTTTTTAACCCTCTCTCTACGTTGCCACTTGTCAGTGACCCCTTTAGACTATAAAAAGGAGGCCCATGCACACGTAGAAGGGGTTCGACTCATTCGAGACTACAGGTACCCACGCTCTCAAGCAAGAACAAATACAAACACAAAGCAGCAGTAGGAGTTTTATCTCTCCGGAGAGCTCCGAAGCTGGGTAAAATCCCTCGCGTGCTCGACCTCGATCTGCTCTTCGTGCGCCCTCCGCTCCCTGCTGGACCGAAAAGGGGCCCTGCCCCATAGGTGCTCGTTTTCCCACGACAGGCCGGCGCTGACGATCCCGCCGACGAAGAGGCCGCCAAGGCTGCTGGCGCAGGAGCTGGCGAGAGGTCCGGCGATCGTACTGACGACCCGGAGGGCGCAGGAGCGCAAGGCGCTGCACCGACCGCCGACCCCTCTGCCGCTGATGCAGCACCGGGCCCCGAGGAGCCACAGCCCGGCGCCTACTTGAAGGCCGGCGAGGGTGTCTTCATCAGGCTTCCCTGGGCATCGAGCTCCAGGGTGCCGGTCGAAGGAGAGGAGTTTGACGGTGAAGTACTCGCCTCTGCTGGGCTGGCAGTGGTTGATGCGCCAAGCAGCAGAAGTGGCGAGTCCGAGGAGGAGCAGTTACTCCAGAAGTTGGTGATGCTCTACCGCGCCCGGCAGGCGAAACTGGAGTCCCGGGAAGCGCTTGTCGCGCAGGCGGGAGTGGATATAGAGAAGCATGCGGAGGAGCTCCAGAGCCGCAACCAAGAGGCCGTCCGATCCATTGCGGAGGAGAGGGCACAACTTGTCGAGGCGAAGAAGGCGTTCATCCTCGAAAAGGCTGAAGCCGAGGAGCAGCAGAGGCTCGCCGCCGAGGAGCTGTCCAGGCGGGAAGGTGAGCTGACGCAGAAGAAGGTTTACCTGGACAGCCACGAGGAGGAGCTCGCCGCACGGGAACAATCACTTGGTGGGGCACTCAAGGAGGCGAAGGATGCTGCCGCAGCCGCTGAGGCCACCAAGAAGGAATTGGAAGTGAAGGTGACGTAGCTGGAGGCTGACATGAAAGGGAAGGATGAGGAGCTTGCCGCACTCCAGCGCGAACGCGAGAAGGATGCCCTTGCTCATGGCGATCTGCAAGTTCAGCTCGCCGATAAGGTCAGGGAACTGAACACCGTCAAGGACTCAAATGCTGATCTGGAGCTGAAGTTGGCCACATTGACGGAGACGCTGGACGCCGCCAAGAGGCAAGAGGATGACTTGAAGAAAGAGATCAAGGGCAACGAGGAGTTGCTAACGAGGGCCGCCGAGACTCAAAACACCTTCAGGGCTACGATGGAGCTCTGGACGGAGGGCCTCGTCAACATTGCTGCAACCATCGACGAGGAGCTGGCGCAACTGGACTTGGCGGGCTTCGGGTACTCCACTGACGAGAACCTCCAGCCCAGCGCCAAGCTTACTCTGTTCTTCAAGGGCGTGGTGACGGCTCTCCAGCAACTCCAGGAAAGGATTCCAAAGCAACTGGCTGACGAGTCGCGCGCCATCTGTGCTAGAGTCTTGGAGAAGGTGTTGGTGAAGGTACTCTTCCGCAAACCGGGCCTCGACCTTACCCGCGTCCTCAAGAAGCTGCCGGCGGGTGCCGATCTTGAAGAGCTCAAAGCCCTTGTCGCACCCATTGTGGACAAGGTGAATGAAGTCAGGAGGATCGACGGCGAGCGCGTGGATTAGGCCACCCTTCTTCTCCCTTCCTTGTCGTTGTTATCTAAGTTATGAGAACAATTCAGTCAGTGCCGCAACAAATTACCTTTGTAATATGACTTTATTCTGGGTAGTATTTGCTATGTTATTTCCTTTACTTGATTCCATCCCTTGTATGTTTGTACCCTACGCTTTTAGGGAAACTTGCCGGCGCAGGCACCCTTTCCGCGAGCGCTGAGTGTGGAACATCAGCAGCCTGCTGGCGGTGTTGCTTCCGGCAAGAAACCTTGTCGGAACTAGTCGCAGCACACTTACGTTGTTGAGCGGACTCGAAACAAAGTAAGGGCGCAACTAGCCACGAGTTGGTTCCTCCGCGCACAGGTTTTCCATACAAAGCGCGGTCGTTCAAGGAAGATAACTTTTTAAAAATTTAAAACTGATTGTGCTCAAACTTTGGCAACTTAGCTTTTTCTGTCGTCTGTGTCCCGGCAAGGCTATACTTCTTTGAACGACGCCTGGTCCACACCTCTATCCTCTCCTTCCCCCCCGGTGAACTTGTGGGCGAAGGAACCTTCTTTTTGAGTAAAAGAAAGAAGAGAAAATAAATATATGGAGCCTTAAGGCTCGTTATTGCTTACCGGGGGCAAGTGCTGCCCAAAGTGTCAGATAATGCATGCAAAAAGAAAGAAAGCATAAAATTTGACAACATGTGCTGAGCATATAATCTTTATTTATGCACGGGATCTGCGCCCGGCTTTGTACAAAGGGTTACAAGCAACAGCGGCAAAGCTTGTACAAAAGGTGGTTGTCGGAACAGCAGGTTCCGGCAACCGCGCCTTATGGGTAAAACTTACGAAGATGCTCTATGTTCCAGGAGTTGCTCACCGGAAAGCCATCTTCGGTCTCAAGGCGGACAGCGCTGGGCCTAGTGACTCGCTTCACCCGATAAGGGCCTTCCCACTTCGGCGTCAACTTGTTGGAATTCTTGGCGGATTGAACGCGCCGAAGAACAAGGTCGCCTTCCTCGAAACTTCTGGCATTAACTTTGCGGCTATGGTAGCGGAGCAAAGCTTGCTAGTAGCGAGCAGCTCGTACAGCGGCCTGAAGACGATCCTCCTCGAGGAGCAGCGCGTCATGTTGCCGCAGCTGCTCTTGCTCAAGCTCATCATAAGCGAGCACTCGAGGCGATCCGTATACGAGTTTCGTGGGGAGAACTGCCTCTGCTCCGTAGACGAGAGCAAAAGGTGTCTGGCCAGTGGCTCGATTTGGCGTCGTCCTGATCGACCAAAGAACCACGGGCAGCTCCTCGATCCAATTTCTTCCGCACTTGTGCAGCCTGTCGAAAATTCTGGTCTTGAGCCCGCGCAGCACTTCAGCGTTTGCCCTCTCCGCTTGACCGTTGCTTCTCGGGTGGGCAACAAAAGCGAAGCAGATCTTGGTGCCAAGATCTTGGACATACTGCATGAAGGTGCGTCTCGTGAATTGTGTGCCATTGTTGGTGATGATCCTATTAGGGACTCCGAAACGGCAAACAATTGACCTGAAGAACTTGACTGCTGACTGTGCTGTCACCTTCCTCACTGCTTCCACCTCCGGCCACTTCGTGAACTTGTCGATTGCCACGTACTAGTACTCGAAGCCCCCGACAGCCCGGGGAAAGGGGCCGAGGATGTCGAGCCCCCAGACCGAAAATGGCTAGGATAAAGGGATCGTTTGGAGAGCTTGAGCTGGTTGATGTATCTGTTTGGCGTGGAACCGGCACGCTTCACACTTGGTTACTTGTGCAGTTGCATCCTGGAGGGCTGTCGGCCAAAAGAAACCTTGCCGGAAGGCTTTGCCGGCAAGTGCTCTTGCGCCAATGTGGTGACCACATATGCCTCCATGTATCTCCGCCAACAGCTCTTGTCCTTCTTCCCGGGGAATGCACTTCAATTTCACTCCGTTGAATCTTCTTCTGTACAGTATGTCATCGACAAACTGGTACATACTCGATTGCCGGGCTACTCTCTCCGCTTCTTCTTGCTATTCGGGAAGTTCTCCTGTTTGAAGGAAATGGACGATCTGCTGTGCCCATGCCGGAGCTTGTGGCTCGACGACAAGGACTAAAGGCGCAAATGCTGCTGCGGGAACATCTGCTTCCACGGCAAGAATCTGTGATTCAGCCGGAGCGTGATGCTCCCCGGCAAGCGTGTCGGGACACAACTTGTCGGGAGCATCTGCTTCAACAAAACAAACCCTAGGGCTTGTCGGAGCAGACTGCTCCTCAGCACTCTTTGTGTTGATCTTGGGGACCTTCTTGGCGGCGGCTTCGGGGAGCTCTGCCGGAAAGTAGTCGCCAGCAACCAACTTCCTCTTCTTGCTCTGTCCAGTTGATGGTGTCACAGATGGTTGAGTCAGCTTGAGCACAAAAATTCCTGGTTCCATAGGCAACTTGAGTGCGGCGCATTTTGACAGGCCATCTGCAATGTCGTTCTGAGCTCTCGGAACATGTTCCATCTGCAGGCCGTCAAAATGCTCTTCTAACTTTCTCACTTCATCAATGTAAGCTTCCATCAACGGACTCTGATAATCTTTGTTTACTTGACGGACGACAAGCTGTGAGTCACCCCTGACAATGAGCTTCTTGATCCCAAGGTCTGCTGCGATTCTGAGTCCGGCAAGCAAGCCTTCATACTCTGCAGTATTGTTTGTTGCTTGCTCCTTGGGAAAGTGCATCTGGACCACGTACTTGAGGTGCTCTCCGGTGGGTGCAACAAGTAACACGCCCGCACCAGCGCCTTGCAGCGAGAAGGCACCATCAAAGTACATGATCCATTCTTTGCTTGCCTGCTTGACGGGGATTCTCGTCTCCGGAGTTTCTTCATCGGGTGTTGGCGTCCATTCTGCTATGAATTCTGCCAATGCTCGGCTCTGGATAGTTGAAGTACTCTCAAACTGGAGGCCAAAGCTTGACAGTTCCAGTGCCCACTCAACGATCCTGCCTGTTGCCTCTGGACTCTGCAATATCCTTTTCAACGGAAAGCGAGTGACAACTGTGATCTCATGTGCTTGAAAGTAATGGCGCAGCTTCCTCGAGGCCATGAGAAGGCCGAAAAGCAACTTCTGCACTCCAGAGTACCTTGACCTAGCCCCCTGTAGAAGGGAACTGACAAAATAAACTGGGCGCTGCACCATCTTTTTTGTCTCTCTGCTTGTGGCTGCATAGATCCATCCTTGTCGGGACCAGAGCTTGTCGGGGAAGCCCCCTGCTTGTCACTGGATTCGCTTGTCGTGGTTGCTGGCTCATCATCCGCCTCCCTCTCCGCTACTAACGCAACACTAACCACTTGATTGGTTGCCGCTAGATATAGCAGCAACTTCTCTTGTGGCTTAGGTGCGACAAGTATTGGAGTGGAGGACAGGTATCTCTTCAAGTCTTGCAGCGCAGCTTCCGCTTCTGGAGTCCATTTCATTGGGCCTGCTTTTTCAAAATTTTGAAAAATGGCAGGGCGCGCTCAGCAGACTTAGAGATGAACCTACTGAGAGCAGCAACGCAGCCGGCAAGCCTTCGCACATCCTTGACGCGCTTCGGTGCTTCGATTTGCTCAATGGCCTTGATCTTATCGGGATTGGCTTCAATCCCCCTCTGGGATACAAAGAACCCGAGAAGCTTGCCGGAAGGGACTCCAAACACGCACTTCTCGGGGTTCAACTTGAGATTGATCGTGCGCAAATTTGCAAAGGTCTCGTCCAAATCGTGGATCAAAGTTGCTTTGTCCTTGCTCTTGACCACTATGTCATCCATGTAAGCTTCTACATTTTTGTGCAGCTGTGGCTCAAAAGCATGACTGAATACTCTTGCAAACGTTGAACCAGCATTCTTTAGTCCGAAAGGCATCCGTACAAAGCAGTACGTGCCACATGGAGTAATGAATGTGGTTTTCTCTTCATCCTCTTCTGCCATGAAGATCTGATGATATCCTTAGTATGCATCAAGAAACGAAAGCAAATCACATCCGGCCGTGGAGTCGACAATCTGGTCAATGCGCGGCAAGGGAAATGGATCCTTGGGACAAGCTTTATTAACATCAGTGAAGTCAATACAAAGCCTCCATTTCCCGTTCGCCTTGCGCACGACTACTAGATTGGCTAACCACGTTGGATGGAGTACTCCTCGGACGAGGCCTGCTACTTCCAACTTCTTGATCTCTTCTGCAATGAACTCTTGGCGTTCCACCGCTTGCTTCCTGACTCTCTGCTTGACGGGCCACGCATGAGGACAGACGGCAAGGTGGTGCTCAATTACTTTCCTGGGAACACCGAGGATGTCAGATGGTTGCCATGTAAACGCATCGACATTCGCCCGCAGGAAAGCAACGAGCGCGCTTTCCTATTTAGGGTCAAGCGTGGCGCTGATGGTGAAGGTACCACCAGTGCCGTCCTCCTTGGCGGCCACTTTCTTGGTCTCTGGTGAAGCTGTCTTTGCCTTCTTGCACTTGCCGGTGGAGCTCGATGGTGCGTCCTCGACGGTAGCGCAGCACTCCGAAGAGGTGCGCTTGCCGGAGTGGGCATCAGAGCTACTCTTGCCGGACTTGGTCTTCTTCTTCCCCCCGGGAGCTTCAGCGGCAAGTGGTTTGCGTTCTGCTGCGGCTGCTGCTTCCCGGTAGATCTTGTCGGTACAGATAAGTGCATCTTTCTTGTCGCCTTGGACAGAAATGACACTTATCGGACCGGGCATCTTGAGTACATTGTAGGCGTAGTGAGAGGCTGCCATGAACTTGGCAAGCGCTGGACGGCCGAGTATCCCATTGTAGGGCAATGGGAAATCAGCAACGTCAAATGTGACTCTCTCTGTCCTGAAGTTCAGCTCGCTGCCAAACGTTACTGGCAGTGTGATCTTCCCCTTTGGCTTGCTCCTTCCCAGGTTAATTCCTTGAAAGGTACCAGTCTCTTTGAGCTCGCTGTCGGGGATCTGGAGCTTCTTGAGCACCGCGGAAGAGATCAGATTCAAGCCGGCCCCGCCGTCAACCAACATCTTTGTGACCTTGAGGTTGCGGATAGTTGGCGAAACCAACATCGGCAAGCACCCGACCGCAGTTATGCGATCAGGGTGATCCTCAACATCAAAGATGATGGGCATGCTAGACCACTTCAGGGGTTTGCGCGACTCGACTGACGGTTCTGCTGCATTTACCTCCCGCACCCACTGTTTGAGTTGGCGGTGTGAGGTGTGCAGAGAAGCACCGCCGTCAACGCACAAAACCTTTGTCGCTTTCTGAAACTCCTGCTCGTCGGCCTCATCCTCATCCATCTCATCATCTTCATCTTCGTCTTCGTCCTTGTCGCGGCCGCGGGGAGGCCTATCTCCTTGCCGCTGCTTGGCCTTGCCGCGGCGCCCTCCCCGGGCGGGACGCTTCTTGCCGGATCCTCCGCCACCTTCCTGGGCCTTCTCCTTGTCGCGGCGCTCGTATTCAACTTTCTGCAGCTCAACAAGCTGCTCAACCTTCTTGCAGGCCTGGAGGTCATGGCCCTTGGTGCGGTGGATCTTGCAATACTGCTTGCCGGAGCTGTCCTACTTGTCGGCGGCCACCACAGCCTCGCCGGAGTCACCAGCTTTGGCCTTCTCGGCGCCACCTCCGTTGCCGGACTGCTCGACGACTAGCACATCCTTAGCTTTCCTCTTTCTGTTATTCCGCCTCTGATTCTTCTTTGTCGGGGCGGCATCCTCACTGTCAGATCCTTCTGCTCCTACTTTCTCTCCGGGGAGTTTCCTCCCCTCCTCAGCACGTGCACATTTGTCGGCCAGAGCATATAGCTCGCTGACATCTCTGATTTTGCACATCGCCATCTCCTCCCTCATCCTGCGGTTACGCACGATCTGATGGAACACGCTGATAACCGCGACAGGGTGGACATCTGGGATGTTGCGCTGCACTTGGCTGAATCTCTGTATGTACTTGCGCAGGGTTCTCCTTCTTTCTGGGCGAGCAGATGAAGATCGCTCTCCTGGCCATGGGGTTTGTGGCCGCCTGTGAAGGCGTCGACAAACTGCTGGCACAAGTCCGCCCACGAAGAGATGGAGTTGTCCGGCAAGTGCATGAGCCAAGATCTGACATTGGGCTTGAGCACCAACGGGAAGTAGTTGGCGAGGATCTTCTCGTCGCGCCCCCCGGCAGCCTGCACCACTATGGTGTAGACGCTGAGGAACTCTGACGGATGTATCCTGCCATCGTACTTCTCGGGTACGTCTGGCTTGAAGTTCTTGGTATTGGGCCACTGGACCTGCCGCAGCTCACGGGTGAACGCAGGGCAACCTACCGCGTACGGTAAGTCGCCTGGATCCCCTGGCGCGTGCATATCAACAGCGGGCCCAGCGCGCTGGTCTGACTCACGCCGCGCTTCTCTTCGACGCTCGATGCGAGTACGAGCGTCTTCTTGTCGTCGTTCTTGGTGAACTTGGCGTTGATCGCGGCGAGTTCGCGGGTCCGACGATGCGGTTGAGTCGGTGTCGAGGCTGGCCCGGCGAGTCAGCGATCTTGGCCTTCGGGGTGGGGAGTGCACAGTGGTGGCACCCCCACCAGTCTTGTCGCCATCGGCTTGCGCCTGGGCGTCTTGCCGCGGCTTCGACGTGCTTGGTTGCCGGGGCTTGTCGCCGTTGGCGAAGCCGATGAGGCTCTGGATGGTGATCCTCCAGTCGTCGATCTTGTCTGGCGCTGGAGGGTAGTCTAGTATGTAGGATCGAAAGTATGTCTAGAGGGGGGGTGATTAGACTACTTGACAATTTAAAAGTTTAGCCTTTTGATCAAGACAAGTTTTTGGCAAGTTCACAATGATGATCAAGTCAAGTATCACCCTACACATGCAATTCTAGAGTATTGGCAGCGGAAAGTAAATTGCACATGTAGTAAATAGAGGTGGAGAAGAGAAAACGCAATTTGGAGACACGGAGATTTTTCTCGTGGTTCTGATAGGTGGTGCTATCGTCAATCCACGTTGATGGAGACTTCAACCCACGGAGGGTAACGGCTGCGAGAGTCCACGGAGGGCTCCACCCACGAAGGGTCCACGAAGAAGCAACCTTGTCTATGCCATCATGGCATACGCCCACGGAGGACTAGCCTTACTCGGGGTAGATCTTCACGAAGTAGGCGATCTCCTTGCCCTTATAAACTTCTTGGTTCAACTCCACATCTTGACGGAGGCTCCCAAGCGACACCTAACCAATCTAGGAGGCACCACCCTCCAAAAGGTAATAGATGGTGTTGGTGATGATGAACTCCTTGCTCTTGTGCTTCAAATGATAATCTCCCCAACACTCAACTCTCCTCACTGATTTGGCTGTGGTGGAAGAAAGGATTGAGTGGAAAGCAACTTGGGAAGGCTAGAAATCAAGTTTCATATGGTGGGAGTGGAGCAACTTGATCTCAACACAAGGGTAGGTAGTTTTCTTCTCAGAAATGTAAGGTAGGAGTGGTAGTTCTTTCTGATGGCTCTCTCCACGAATGAAGAGGAGGTGGAGGGGTATTTATAGCCTCCACACAAAATCCAACCGTTACACACATTTGACCAATCTCGGTCAGACCGAAGTTGACAACTCGGTGAAACCGAAAGTTCAAATCTTGTGAACGTTGGGATTTTCGGTGGGACCGAAAATACAATCTCGGTGAGTCTGATTCTTCCAAAGACTAGGGTTTTCCAATCTCGGTGGGACCGACTTTATCATCTCGGTGACACCGATTTGATGACAGAAGGTTACAGAAGGTTGGCAACACTAGTTTCCGTGAGACCGAGTTTGGAATCGGAAAAACCGAAATTACTAGGGTTTGGCTTTGTGGCTGAGGTGGTTCATCTCGGTGTGACTGAGTTTATGGAATCGGTGGGACCGAGATTACTTATGAGTGTATGTTGGAATGAAAGATTGCTGATGGTTTGGGAGATAGATCACTAAGCACTTTGAGCAACCAGATCATTATCATAACCTCATCCCCTTTTAATAGTATTAGCTTTCCTATAGACTCAATGTGATCTTGGATCACTAAACCAAAAAAATAGAGTCTTGAGCTTTTGCCAATGCTTGCCTTAGCATTTTGAGGGGTCCACATCTTCAGTCATTGCCATACCCATATCACTGAACTTTTTGAAATGATACTCAAGAAACAATTAGTTCAATGATATATATGTTGTTATTAATTACCAAAACCACCCGGGGATTAGTCGCACTTTCAATCTCCCCCTTTTTGGTAATTGATGACAACATATAGATCAAAGCTTCGACTAATGATATAATCAATGAATAATATCGTCGCTTTGAGAAGTATGTGATAAGCAAGAGCTCCCCCTAAATTTGTGCATTATTTAAGATTTGCGTTTGAATGCAAATGCACAATCGATTTGGATCATGGGTCACTCTTCCATGTCACATACATCTTGGTGGAGCGCACAAAATGATAAGAATGAATAGCATGCACCCAATCACCAAGACATGAGTAAATGATCATACAAGATATGAATAACATATGATAAGCATTAAGCACACATTAAGGCATAGTATGATCAAGCACTCATCAAAGTAGAGCAAAGGTAGTATCAAACACACGGAATATCTTGGAAAACTCAAAAGTATCTCAAAAAGACCGCAAATGAAACGAAAGAGCAAAAACGAGCACTCTCTCTCTCGAAGTCCTATGATCTATACAATTTCTCCCCCTTTGGCAACAAGTTACCAAAAAGTTCAAAAAGTATAGAGCTAAATGTCACCAGGGACTCTGCTGGCGGCTCCTGTCTGTGTTGAAGGAGTTGAGATAGCTGCATCTGCAAAGGCTTCAGCTGATGTCTGTGGAGCTGGAGGAGTGGTCACCGGAGCTGGAGCTGGAACTGATGGAGCTGTGGGAGGTGCTGAGGCTGTAGCCCTGGTGTCTATCACTGGAATAGCAGCTAATCTGGGTTTTGTGGGAACCGGAGCAGGCTGTTCATAATCATCCTGGACTAGGTCATCCTGCATCTCCTTCATGAGTTCTTCCTTCTCCCTCTTAGCTTCCTCGATATCTGCCTCAAGCTTGTTGACGGTGACTTGCACTTCAGTCAGCTTGACATCCAGAGCATGGAACTTGTCTTCAACTATCCTCTCAAGACTCTCCTGAGACTGCACAATGCTGGCCAGGCGTTGTTCAATCCTCTGGGTAGCTTCAAGGAGCTGTTCTCCAACACTCTTGGGTTTTGCTGCTGCTGCTGCTGCTTCCTTCTCAGCTTTAGCTTGTTTGGCAGCTTCAGACTTAGCTTGACCTTCAACAGACGTGGGATCATCCTCAGTCATCACAACTTCATTGTCCTCATGCTCAGGCTGCAGTGGCAACTGGGGTCTATCCAACAAGTAGGTGCCCGTGCCAAACTTGGCATTGATAAGCATCTGAATGTGCGGGGCAAATCCACATGACCTCTTCTGGTCTGCTGCAGTCCTCTTGATAGTCTCAACTATCAGGTCCATCACCTTGAAAGGTGCCTTCTGATCTAGTATATGCAGCATGTTGATAGAATAGCCTCTTATCATGCGATGATCTCCAGACTTGGGCATCAAAGTATGCCTCAGAATTGTGTTTGTGGTAGGGAGACCTGCCTGGAGATGATACACTGAGCCGAGCTTCCAGAACTCTACATCCTTAGCTGGTACCTCATTGTACATGTTCTTCATAGACTCATGGTTTTTCTTGGGAATACCATAGACATCAACATCATCGTCTCTTGACACTGGAGCATTGAGCAGTGCTGCCCATTCTTCTATAGTAGAAGAGAATCTCTGACCTTCAGTCATCCATACAATCCTGCCATCCGGATAGAAATGAGCTGTGGCATAGAATTGCATGATCATCTCATCATTCCAATCAGTCAATTTCTGACCGACGAAATCAGCAACACCACATGCAGTAAAGCTCTCATGCACGTGTGGAAAGTAGTCTCTGTGCTCTTCACTGTCGATGTATGCCCAGTCAACATAGCGAGTGTCTGCAACAATGGGCTTCTTGTCCATGAGCACAGTCTCATAGAAATCTTGCTGCTCTCTGGTATGGAACCTTGGATCTACAGCAGTCGTTCTCCTGGTGGCATATGGATCAGCTTGCCTCCATAGCCTGAGACCTTTGTCTTTCCTTTCCTTCATGTTTTCTGCTCGAGGATGAGCATCATTGTCGACTGGCAGTTTCTGACGGAGTTTCAGCAATACGTGTGCCTCATCTTCTGACTCAGCTGGTGGCACATTGTCTTTCTTCTTCTCTGAAGCAGGAATGTTTCTGACAGTCTTCTTGGGCTTGGCAGCAGGCTTGGCTTGAGCTGCCTTTGCTGGAGCAGAAGGCTTTGACTTTGTAGGTGCTCCTGCCCTGATGGCATCACCCATCAACTTAGGCTTCTGAGGAGGCTGGGGTGCTTCCTCATCAGAATCATCATCAGCTGCTTCATGCACAATCCTCTTCCTCTTGGAAGTTTTCTTCACCTTGCTCGAGGTTTCTTCTTCCATGCTCAGCTTCTTAGCAACAGTGGACTTCTTCACTTTGCTGGTGCCTTTCTTGGTTTGCTGCCCTTGATGCTCTTTGGCAACCACTTTCCTCTTTGGCTTTGAAGAAATCTCTTCCTCAGCTATGAAATCAGAATCCTCTTCATCAAAATTCCTCTTCTTCCTGGCCCTGGTGGCAGCAGGAGGCAAACCACTTGGTGTGCTCCTCTCACCATCATCAGAAAAGCTGCTGGCTTCAGGACTAGTGCCTGCCTCTGGAATCTCAATTGGTGACTCAGACCTGTTCTGGCTGTCACTTGCATCTGACATGGCTGACAACCTGTGAATAGATTAGGTAAAGGCAGAATAGAAGAGTTATCACAAACTGCAGAGGTTTTGCAAAAAGAATGAGTTCAAATTTCAGTTTTAGGTTTTCACAGAATGCATTTCGGTCAGACCGAGTCTAAAATTCGGTGAATCCGAAGTGTTCTAACAGAACCATTCACACCACTTTCGGTTGGACCGAAATGGGTTTCGGTCTTGCTGAGAGCACTAGGGTTTCACTAAATCCTCATTTCGGTCGTACCGATTTGCACAACTCGGTTGGGCCGAAAAGTGCAGTGCAATGGCCAGAGGCCAAATCGGTCAGTCCGAGAATGTAGAATCGGTCTCACCGAGATGTGTTCGGCGGAAACCTAACCCTAAAACTTTCACTCGAATTTCGTTCTAACGAACTAATCTGCTGGATAGGAAGATCTCAAACGTGGCAAGAAGCTAGACAAACCAATCGTGCATAGAATCGGAGGTTGAAACACGAGAGGGATCGAAACTCACCCTAACTTGGTGGAGTTTCTCTACGGCGGCAACGGCACGGAGAGATTGACCGTTGACGGCGACGGAGACCCGCGGCGAGGGCGCACAGGCGACGACGGAGACGATCCGGAGACCACGGCGATGGCAGCAAAGGGTTTGGGGGCGAGACGTTTTGAAGAAGGAATCAACGCGCGCTGCCCTCAGGTATATATACCCTTTAGCTGTCGGTGGGACCGAGTTGTAAAACTCGGTGGCATCGAGATGGTTAACTGCAAGCAGTTACACACTTCGGTCACGCCGAAAATTGCAACTCGGTTTCACCGAGGTGAAAACCTAGATCAATCCAAGTGCTTTCGGTCTGTCCGATTTTGAGTGGGTTGGTTTGACCGAAAATACTTAGAAGGTTTTGGAAGTTAAGTCTTAGACGGATCGGTGGCTCCGAGTGCTCCTCACTCGGTGTGTCCGAAAATGACTTGATCAAAGTTTGTGATATAAGCATGAATAGAATTTGAGACAAGAAAGCATAGATAGCTAGGGGAGGAACTTAGGCATTCTTGTCCATCCATTTGGTCAAAAAGAAAAAAATCCAAAAGACCATAGCAACAAATGGATGTCCTCGAATGGATAAAATCATGCATCCAACATGCTCACACAATAAGATAGCAAATGAAATATGTGTCAAACATGCACAAACAAAACACTAGCAGCTAGCACACAATTTGTCGATGACTAGGTCATCTATATATGAGTATATTGACTTAGGAGTCAAATGAGAACATTTGATCATAGGTCATACTCATCGTTTAAGCACAAGTGGGGTTACCACTTTTACATAAAGCATTGATGTGTTCACATCATTTGAAGATGCTTTAGCTCAATTCTTTAGAGCAAAGCTCCCCCTTGATGTGAGAACCCCTTTTAAAGGGTCAAACTAACCTTGGGTTGTCGTAGAAGACTTCATGTAGATGTTGAAGATGTGGATGCTCAATGTTGATGAAGATCATCAAGAGTTGGGAGCAATCCTTTGGATTTGGGCACTTTCAATACCTACATGGGTTAGTCCCACAAGGAACAAACAAGGATATCCATGGACATAGATTGAAGTACACAAAAGATGATGTCCATGAAAGCAATGATTACCTTGTCCCTTGACTTACCAACAAGAGGGTTTGTGACTCCATGAACTAGTGCAAGATGTGAAAGTTGATTGCACAAGTTCTTGCCAAAATGAATGTGAGTGAAGTATGTTGGCGGAGTCACCCTCAAGAACTCTCTAGTTCTTCTTCTTCGGGATCCACATCATCTTGATGGGAATCCTTGGGGTTGTAGTTGAGCTTGACGAAGTAGAACTTGACGTTTCCTTGGGAACCCACTTGACCATGGCCTTAGGTGCTTCAATAAATGCATCAATCTCCTCTTGAAGCTTGTCCTTGCCTTTTAGCTTGTGGTCTTGTGGTGGAAGGTCATCTTGAGCTTGTTCCACATTGGAAGAAGTAGGATCATACTTCTCCTTTTGAGAAACAAACTTTGGAGTGGGATATTGACCTTCTTCCCATTCAACACCCTCAGCGTTGAACTTTCGCTCAAAACCAATTCCTTGATTCTTCCGGTGCCTCCCTTGCTTGCAAACAATTTCCTCAAAGTTCTTGCTTCCGGCAAGGCTCTTGTAGACACCTTTCTCTATAATCCCTTTCAATAAACTATTTTCTTGCTCAAGTGTAACTTGGCTTGAAACATTGTTAGTGGAATCAAGAGAATTACTAGAAGTAACAACATTAGATTTAGCATGGTTATTGTTACTACTAGATGCAGAATTTTTCTTATGCTTGTCATGCTTAGTTTTAATAGGTGGCAAGAAATTAGACAAGAGAAGTCGTTTGGCAAGATATGAAGAACTCTTCTTTCGAAGATCGTCATTGATTGCTTTTAGGAACTCATGTTCTTGCTCTAGATTGAGCTTCTCGAAGCGTAGCTTCTCATGAGATCTTAGGAGCTCTCTATGATCTTCTTGAGTTGTTTCATGAGCTAACTTAAGAGTGTTTAGTTCTTTAGTTAGACGCTCAATCTCCTTCATAGCATTGTCATTCGACTCTTCTCGACTATAAAGACTACTAGCATGTTCATCATTACTAGGCTCACTAGATTTGTCATGTAAAAGCTCATCTTCACCAAGCAAGTCATCCTCTTCACTATCAAAGTCAATGAATTCAGGGTGTGATACCTTGGGGCCTTTAGCCATGAAGCATCTTCCAATTCCCTCATTTGGTGAATCAAATAAGTCATAGGAGTTGGAGTTGGAGGATACGAGAGCAAGACCGGCAACACCTTCATCTTGACTGTATTCGGAGTTGGAGTGATAGCTTCTTTCGGAGTGATTGTCGGAGTCGGAGCCGGAGACCCATTCACCTACATGAGCTTGATGTTTTCTTCTTGTGTAGCTCCTTGATGACTTGTCTTTCTTCTCCGAATCCTTGCTTCTCCGAGAGGATCTTCGTTCATAACGATCATCTCTACTCCTTCTCTCTTTCCGAGGTGACTCTTCTCTTGAGCTTCTTCTTCTTGGAGATTCTTCTCTTCTCTTGTGGGGAGTCGAACACTCATTTGAGTAGTGTCCGGGTCTTCCACAATTGTAGCAGTTTCGATCACGACTAGAAGATCTCTTTTCATCATATGATCTAGACTTTGAGCTTCTTTCCTTGCTTCTACTCTTGTAGAATTTGTTGAAGTTCTTCACCATTAGGCTTATCTCTTCATTAGAAACTAGCTTGTCACTTGAGGTTGTGGGAGCGTCACATGTAGCTTTGTAAGCACCACTTGACTTGTTGTGAAGCTCTTCCTTATCTTTAAGTGTCATCTCATGAGCAACAATTCTTCCAATGACTTCGGTAGGCTTGAGATTCTTGTAGTTTGGCATCATTTGGATCAAAGTGCACACGGTGTCATACTTTCCATCCAAAGCTCTGAGAATCTTCTTGATGATGAATCGGTTGGTCATTTCTTCGCTTCCTAAGCCGGCAATCTCATTTGTGATGAGAGCAAGCCTAGAGTACATTTCAGTGACTCCTTCACCTTCCTTCATCTTGAACTTGTCAAGTTGACCTTGAAGAACATCTAGCTTTGATTCCTTCACGGACTCGGTACCTTCGTGCATTTCGACCAAAGTATCCCAAATCTCTTTTGCATTCTCAAGACGGCTGATTTTGTTGAACTCCTCGGGACAGAAAGCATTGAAGAGAATGTCGCAAGCTTGAGCATTGTTTTGCAACATCCGCAATTCATCCGCTGTAGCTTCATGATCCGGAACTTTTCCTTCCTCGAAGAACTCACCTTGCAAGCCAACACAAATAATGCCCCATGCGGCAGGGTTATGTCCAAGAATATGCATTTTCATTTTATGCTTCCAACTAGCAAAGTTTGAACCATCAAAGTAAGGACCTCTACGAAAATTACCCTCACTAGACGCCATACTCTCCTAGGTTGTGAAACCAAGCTTATGGAGTCCAATGCAATGGAAACCAATCCAATGGAGACCAAAGCTCTGATACCACTTGTAGGATCGAAAGTATGTCTAGAGGGGGGGTGATTAGACTACTTGACAATTTAAAAGTTTAGCCTTTTGATTAAGACAAGTTTTTGGCAAGTTCACAATGATGATCAAGTCAAGTATCACCCTACACATGCAATTCTAGAGTATTGGCAGCGGAAAGTAAATTGCACATGTAGTAAATAGAGGTGGAGAAGAGCAAACGCAATTTGGAGACACGGAGATTTTTCTCGTGGTTCCGATAGGTGGTGCTATCGTCAATCCACGTTGATGGAGACTTCAACCCACGGAGGGTAACGGCTGCGAGAGTCCACGGAGGGCTCCACCCACGAAGGGTCCACGAAGAAGCAACCTTGTCTATGCCATCATGGCATACGCCCACGGAGGACTAGCCTTACTCGGGGTAGATCTTCACGAAGTAGGCGATCTCCTTGCCCTTACAAACTTCTTGGTTCAACTCCACATCTTGACGGAGGCTCCCAAGCGACACCTAACCAATCTAGGAGGCACCACCCTCCAAAAGGTAATAGATGGTGTTGGTGATGATGAACTCCTTGCTCTTGTGCTTCAAATGATAATCTCCCCAACACTCAACTCTCCTCACTGATTTGGCTGTGGTGGAAGAAAGGATTGAGTGGAAAGCAACTTGGGAAGGCTAGAAATCAAGTTTCATATGGTGGGAGTGGAGCAACTTGATCTCAACACAAGGGTAGGTATTTTTCTTCTCAGAAATGTAAGGTAGGAGTGGTAGTTCTTTCTGATGGCTCTCTCCACGAATGAAGAGGAGGTGGAGGGGTATTTATAGCCTCCACACAAAATCCAACCGTTACACACATTTGACCAATCTCGGTCAGACCGAAGTTGACAACTCGGTGAAACCGAAAGTTCAAATCTTGTGAACGTTGGGATTTTCGGTGGGACCGAAAAAAAAATCTCGGTGAGTCCGATTCTTCCAAAGACTAGGGTTTTCCAATCTCGGTGGGACCGACTTTATCATCTCGGTGACACCGATTTGATGACAGAAGGTTACAGAAGGTTGGCAACACTAGTTTCGGTGAGACCGAGTTTGGAATCGGAAAAACCGAAATTACTAGGGTTTGGCTTTGTGGCTGAGGTGGTTCATCTCGGTGTGACTGAGTTTATGGAATCGGTGGGACCGAGATTACTTATGAGAGTATGTTGGAATGAAAGATTGCTGATGGTTTGGGAGATAGATCACTAAGCACTTTGAGCAACCAGATGATTATCATAACCTCATCCCCTTTTAATAGTATTGGCTTTCCTATAGACTCAATGTGATCTTGGATCACTAAACCAAAAAAATAGAGTCTTGAGCTTTTGCCAATGCTTGCCTTAGCATTTTGAGGGGTCCACATCTTCAGTCATTGCCATACCCATATCACTGAACTTTCTGAAATGATACTCAAGAAACAATTAGTTCAATGATATATATGTTGTTATTAATTACCAAAACCACCCGGGGATTAGTTGCACTTTCATAGTAGCAGTTGGGCTCGAGCCAACGCTTCTTTTGGGGTTTTCGGTGGCGGGGGTGAACGACGCGAGGAGCGGGATATGCTCAAACTTCTAACAGTGTTAGAAGGAGCAACATCTCGTCCAGGCGACCGTGCCGCGCTTGTGCCAACGTGTTGGCGTGCGTGTTGGCCTTGAGCGTCCCGCGATCCGCCGGCTTGGCCTTGCTCCAACGCGAGCACGGTGCCAGGAGCACCATGGCGTTGTCGATCCCACGCCTCCTGAGAGGGGCGCGGCGCATGTACGGACGCCGAAGTCTGCGGGGCCTTGTCCTTGGATCTGGTGACAATGTGAGTCCCCCCGTCGACACCCATTCCTCCGCCGGCGTCTACCCCACCACCCGTTTGCTCCGGCGGTGGTGGGATCGACGTGGACGGAGCGGCCACCTCCGAAGCCTTCCTCTTCGGTGGCATGTCGATGAAGATGTTGATGTAGCGCGCGTGAAGACCGGATCAGGTTCGCACAACCTCGACGCCCCCTACCTGGCGCGCCAAAGATGTCGTGGGAAACGAGCACCTATGGGGCAGGGCCCCTTCTCGGTCCGGCAGGGAGCGGAGGGCGCACGAAGAGAAGATCGAGGCTAGGCACGCGAGGGATTTTACCCAGCTTCGGAGCTCTCCGGAGAGATAAAACTCCTACTGCTGCTTTGTGTTTGTATTCTGTTCTTGCTTGAGAGCGTGAGTGTGTTGTAGTTTCGAATGAGTCGAACCCCCTCTACGTGCGCATGGGCCTCCTTTTTATAGGCTAAAGGGGTTACCGACAGGTGGCAACGCAGAGAGGGGTAAAAAAGTAAAAAGAGAGGTTGGTACAACCGCTATCTACAGTGCCCCCTACCTAACTCTGACGGCAGGGGACAAGGGCATTTAATGCCCGTCTGGTCGCCCAAACAGTGCAGGAAACGACCGTTAGGGGCGCCACCGATCGCCACGATGGCCTTCTCGTCATCTCCACTTGCCACCTCGCACCGCTTGGCTGCACAGCGGCTTGACACGTGCGCCAGGAATGATCTTGGGGCGACACGTCGTCTGATGCGCTGGAGCATGGGCGCGGGGTGGAGGCTTCGCCGCGGCAAGCGCCTTGCCGCGGTCGTTGTCTTTGTTGCACCCGAAAGCTTGTCGCTCGCCGGGTCTTGCCGGGACGCGCGGCGCAGCGCGACAAGTCTCTTGAAAATGCCTTGGTTGGCCTTCCCGGCAAGCTCCTCTTGCTGGGGCCTCGTCTTTCCCGGCAAGCTCCTCTTGCCGGGGCCTTGTCTTCTCAGTTATGCACTTTGTTCTTGAATGGCATCAATAGGAATGACGGAGGATCTTGGCGGACGCCCGGCAAGCCTTGCCGCGGGACGCTGCCACTGCCCGTGCACAAGTTCGGGGTACTAAGGTACCCCTACTTTAGTACACCGACAGCCGTGTCCCGTTGTTCCTCGTTATCGCTCCCCTTTGGAGTGTCCACCATATATACATCATGAGTTGAGGTGCCTTCCAGTGCCCCATAGGCGCTGGTTCTTGATCGTCTCCAGCGTCGTTATCCATACCGTCGATGTCTTCGGAGTTGTAGTCTAGCATGTCGGTTAGATCGTCGACAGTGGCTATAAAGTGGGTGGTGGGTGGGCTTTGAATTTCTTCGTCGTCCGCATCCCAACCATCCTGACCGCAGTCCGGCCAGGGCTCTCCCAATAACGAGAGATGCTTTAGCGAATTCAGGATGTCGCCAAAGGGTGAGTGCTGAAAGATGTCCGCGGCGGTGAACTCCATGATCGGCGCCCCATCGGATTCGATTGGTAGGGGCGCCGGAGGTTCGGAGTCCGACAGGGAGTCTGGCACCTCGGAGTCATGAGCTTTGCAAGGGACAAGGTCAGTATTCGGCTCCATCGCCGTAGAAGTTGCAGCTCCCGAGGCGGTGTCCAGCCACCTGTCCTTGATCTGCGCGGTCGGCTCCGAACTATGGGTCAGAGCGGACTCGTGTGCGGCCCCCAGGGTACTGTCCGGCGGCAGAGCTTAAGTCATGCCCATCGTGACAGTGCGGCACGCTCGGCTGTGGCTCGAATCCATCGAAGATCAAGTCACCACGGATGTCAGCCGTGAAGTTTAGGCTTCCAAATCTGACCTGATGGCCAGGGGCGTAGCTTTCGATCTGCTCCAGACGGCCGAGTGAATTGGACCGCAGTGCAAACCCGCCGAACACAAGATCTGTCCGGGGAGAAAAGTCTCACCCTGGACAGCGTTGTTGATTGAAGAAGCCATCAAGCCTATCGGTGACGACACAGAGGAACTCTCAATGAAAGCACCAAAGTCGGTGTCAAAACCGGCGGATCTCGGGTAGGGGGTCCCGAACTGTGTGTCTAGGCAGATGCTAACAGGAGACAAGGGACACGATGTTTTTACCCAGGTTCGGGCCCTCCCGATGGAGGTAAAACCCTACTCCTGCTTGATTGATATTGATGATATGGGTAGTACAAGAGTGGATCTACCACGAGATCAAGCAGGCTAAACCCTAGAAGCTAGCCTATGGTATGATTGTTGTAATGGTTGTGTGTCCTACGGACTAAAACCCTCCGGTTTATATAGACACCGGAGAGGGCTAGGGTTACACAGAGTCGGTTACAACGGTAGGAGATCTACATATCCGTATCGCCAAGCTTGCCTTCCACGCCAAGGAAAGTCCCATCCGGACATGGGACGAAGTCTTCAATCTTGTATCTTCATAGTCTTGGAGTTCGGCCGATGATGATAGTCCGGCTATCCGGACACCCCCTAGTCCAGGACTCCCTCAGTAGACCCTGAACCAGGCTTCAATGACGATGAGTCCGGCGCGCATATTGTTCGGCATTGCAAGGCGGGTTCCTCCTTCGAATAATTCATAGAAGATTGTGAGCACCAGGATAGTGTCCGGCTCTGCAAAATAAATTCCACATTCCACCGTAGAGAGAATAATATGTACACAAGTTCAATCTGCTGACGTATTTCGTGGCATGACGTCATTCCACTACCAAGCCTTTACTTGAATCGTTTTTTATTATACCACCTCAGCGCGTTTAGCGAAGCGGTTTCCTTGGGACGTCTTGTCGAGGCAGATATCGTGTTCCCCTTATTCCGGGATTCTCATCAATACGGACGTGGGTAACCCAACCGCGCCCGTTGCCACGCCCCCTCTATCGGAGGTGAGTCCCGAACGGTCACGGGAACGGCTCTTGGTATTCTCCCTCTTTATAATGGGACCAAGGCTTGTTTCTTTTCTTCAATCCTCAATCGAATCTTCTCCTTGCCCTGAGTTCCAACACCCAGGGCCCCAGATTCGAGCGCTTCAGACCTTCAACAATGTCCGGCTTCGACCTATAGGGCCGTTGGATGCCCTCCTCCGTCACGGAAGAGGACGTGCTAAAGCTGCGAGAAGCCAGGTACCTAACCTACGAGATTTCGCATAGGTTGCCTGCCAAAGGGCAAGTCATTCCTACTCCCAAGCCCGGCGAGAGCGTCGTGTTCGTGTCCCACCTCCGTCGGAGTTTAGGCTTCCCGACGGATCCTTTTGTGAGAGGGCTCATGTTTTACTACGGGTTGGAATTCCATGACCTGGCTCCGGAGTCCATCCTCCATATCTCTTCATTCATTGTCGTCTGCGAAGCCTTCCTCCGCATTACTCCCCACTTCGGTTTGTGGCTCAAGACCTTCAACATGGAGCCGAAGATGATCGAGGGGCGTCAAGCTGAGTGCGGCGGGGAGGTTATAAGCAGAAGGGCCGATGCTCCATGGCCCAAGGGCTCTTTCCAGGAGGAGCTCGGCCTGTGGCAACAGGAGTGGTTCTATATCACCGCTCCTAGGGGCAGCAAGCAGAAGCCACTGCCCATCTTTCGCTCAGGCCCTCCACAGCGGCTGATGTCGTGGGTCAACCAAGGGCTCAACTAGGGGCCATCAAAGGACGTACCCCTACTGCAGGGCCGGATTCGAGACCTCCAAGAGAGGGAGATCAGTCTGGTGATGGTGATGCAGGTTATGCTGATTCGGCGCCTCCTGCCCTGCAAGCGTCGCCCCCTCCGTCTGTGGGAGTTCAATCCCGAGGGGCCGCGAGCTCTCCAACACTTCATGGGTACGACACCCGTGGAGATGTACAAATTGTTCTTCAGATCACAAGAGATGTGTCCGGAATTGACCGAGGATTCCGGCCTAAGCTGCAATCGCCCGGATACTCAGGTAAGTGGCCCTGTGTACGAACACATCGTTTGTTTATGCCTTCTTGAATTTGCCTTTTAACCCATCATCTCTTTGAATAGGAGTGGATAGCGCAAGCGAAACTGATACGGTGTTCGGCCCCCCTCCCGGAGATCGTGCCGGATCCCGTGCTGGTCAGGATGCTGAAGGTTGCGCCTTCAGAGGAAGGCGAAGGGGAGAACAGGGACACTGCCGCCTCTACCAAGGAGGCATTTGAGGAAGGGGGGATCGAGAATCCCTCCCTCCAAGGGGAGAAGAGGACTGCTTCCGAAAACCCGGAGGCCAAGGCCTCGAAACGGGGGAAGAGATCTTCACCAAAGGGTCCTGCGTCTGGGGAGGCCCCGACCGCACTATCTCCCCTAAGGAATCAGCCCTCCAGCGAGCCGTAAGTAGAAAAAGGGGGGGTCCTGTAATAAGAGACATCCCTATGTTTGCTTCTGAGGATAACCGAATTTTTTACCTTGTAGTTCGGATCTCCGTCCTTCTCAGATGAGCTCGTCTTCGGGGGACCTTCGTCCGGAGATGGTGGAGAGCGAGACGCCTCCATCCGCCGCACCATCAGGCGGGGCAGATGAACCTGAGGTGTCATCGCGGAGGGTATCCCCGAGTCCGGAGGGGCCGAAGAGTTCGGCACCAGATGGTGTGCGGCCAGGGGAGTTGAAGGATCTGCTTGAGAGGGCGTCTATCTCAGAAGATCACCGTACATTGATGAGTATGGTGATTGGAAGAATTTCGTCTGCCGAAGGCGGGTTGCATGATGCCGTCAGAAGCTTGCTGGCGGGGTTTGAGGTACGTAAAAATGACATACCTTTTGACAGTTTTGCACATAAAGTGCGCCCGGTATATTTAGTAGCCCCTGGGACTCGGTAGGTTGTCGAGAGCGACAGCGTGCCGAGGATCAAAATTGCAGGTATTGATTTTCGCCTTTCCCATGCAGGTGGCGGATAGCCCGGTGGCCAGCTGGACTGATGGAGTTGCCGAACTAAAGCGGCAACTTGACGTTGCGGATGCGGACATCGCGCTGGTAATAAGCGACTTGACGAGTCACAAGGTAGGTTTTTCTCCGTGGTCACCTAGTAAGGGAGCCGAAGCCCACTCCTTACAATATGTGTGTGTAATGCAGATGGTGCCGCTGCTGTGGAGAGCCTTCGGGCAGAACTTGCTCGAACCAAGGAGCAGGCCAGAAGGAGTAATGCGACTGCCTCGAGGGCGGCCGAAGAGTTAGAAGCCGAAAAGGCTGCTCACTGCCAAAGTAGGGAGGAGATGGCCGAAATGGCCGTGAAGTTGAAAGATATTACCGACCGCTATGAGGTTCTTGAAAAAGAACGCCGAGCGGAGCAAGAAGGCCTGAAGAAGGCCATCGCCGAAGCCAAGGATGCCCGTTCTGCAATGAGGGCTATAAAGGAGGAGCTGCGCCAGGCCGGAGATATTGTGGCTGGCAAGCCTTTTCTGCTGCGCAGGAGGTTTACTGATCCGAAGTACGCTCGGCTTTGCCAGCTGTGGGGTCCAGAGGATCCATACATGGACTTAGCGGCGAGTGCGGCAGATGCTGTTGTGCACTTCCGAAGTCAAAGGGATCACAAGACGGGAGAGCTTTTTTGGTCTCAATTCCATAGTCCGGAGCGTTCACTTCCGTTGACCGATCGGTTGGCTGAGTGGGCTGAGCTGAATAGATTGTCCGGACTTGCCATGACGGATATCGTGGCTCATGTCTAGCCGGATAAGCCCAAGCCGAAGAGTTATTTTGGCTTATTGCAGCAATTCCTTGGGGCGGTGCCGCATATCAAGGCGATGAAGCGGTCGGCCTGCATAGAGGGTGCACGGATGGCCGTCGCCCGTGTGAAGACATACTGGACGGAGATGGATGCCACCGCTGTTGCGACCCAGGGTTCGGACGAGAGCCGGTTACCTGCCGAGCACTATTTTGGGGAAGTTCTGCGTGGTGCTCGAGTCGCAGTGCTCAAAAAATGTCATGTTCAAATGAACTTTGTGGTTTATAAAACGATGTTTGTAATATAAGCGCTTTTTGTACTTGCGCATTCAAGTATTGAAATATCTCCTGTGCGGCCGTTAATGTATACTTGTGTATAACCTGAAAGATGGCAGTCTTCGGCTTCAGACCCCACGCACATAGTGCGGGGGTGTTTGCAAAATAGCGCATTTTCACACTTAATCCAACGTCTTGGTCCTGTTAAGGAGGTGGTAGCGTAGCAAACGACGCAACCGGACTATAATGCTTTATCACTTTCACTTAGCCATAGTAGTTCGAAGGTGGGGCTACGATATAGCCCCTAGGGGCACCGTGCTCTCCGTAGTTGGGGCGCGCGTGTGCCTAACCGGGAAGCGGTCCTTCGTCAAAGCGGAGGAATTCTAAACATTCCAGAGGTCGATCGAGTGGTTAACCAGTCTCTCGCTACATCAGGACAGTCAGTTTTCGGCTTTCTCTACTGAGGTGCTCACCCGGCTGAACCGGGGCACAATCGCAGTAGTTCTCCTGGTGCCGCGTTAGCGATGATACAGAACGTAAGGCGGCAAAACACAGGAGCCGGGCAAGCCCAACATTTGACCAAAGACATGATTCGGAGCTGATGCATATAAGGCCTAACTCGAGACGCCGAACACTCCCTGAGGTGTTCGGTCTTTATGATGACGGGCAGATCAATGCCCTAAGCCCCTAGTGTCTAGGTACACGCAAGGTCCTCTGACGCGGCCGATGCCAAAACGTCAGCCTCCTCGCCGGTTATGATAAGAAAACTAGGGGATGTATAGCAACAAGAGACAGTAAAAAAGGTTTACACAGGGTCTTAATCTGAAAAGAATCCTTGCAACGGGTCCCTACTGCACGTCTGCGCCTGTGTCTCCGTTGTGCTGTATCCTGGATGGGTGTAACACGCTATTCATCTGTAAAAGAGAGGAACTTAGTTTGAAAAGTAATCGTGTCAAAAAATGTATTTAAAACAAAGCATGAATAAATGAATAAAGTTGAGCTTTTATTGGCTCCTTATTGCTCATACGCACAGCCCCTTGTAAAGGGGTGTGCGGCTAGGGAGCCCCTAGCTTATTTATGCTGGACTCGTCTAGCCGTGTCCGGGGTCTTTAACGACCTTTTAGTGAGATGATGCCGCGTGGAGTGGGCATTTTAAGTGTAAGAGACGCGTAGTGTGGTATTGCGTTAAGGCGGACAAAAGCTTCGCGCCCCAATAGTGCTTGATGGCTACTTTTGAATGGGGCGACATGAAAGATTAGCTTTTCGCGTCGGAAGTTGTCGGGTGACCCGAACACAACTTCTAGTAGTAAGGAGCCTGTGCACTTGGCGTAAGGGCCTGGTGTCACTCCTTTAAAGGAAGTGCGGCTATGTCGAATTTTAGTAAGGTCTATCCCCATCTCGCGGACTGTGTCCGGATATAGCAGGTTTAAATCACTGCCGCCATCCATTAGGACTTGTGTAAATTGTAATCCGTCGATTATAGTATCCAATATTAGAGCAGTCCATCCTGCGTTTCGAATACTTCTGGAATAGTCCAAGTGGTCGAAAGTGATTGGTTTTGACATCCAATCTCGAGGTTCCGCTGGGGTGGACCGTGCGACACCTACTTTGGCGGGTGCCACACTGTTGTTCTGTATTATCACATGAAGTGAGTTTACTGTTTTGACTTCTTGTGGGAAAGTCTTTTGTTTTCCGGCGCTCTGCTGGTGGGGTTCGTCATCATCATTGCTTGGCGCGTCGAGCCCCTTGTGTTCGGCGTTGAGTCGGCCGGACTGTTTGAAGACCCAACAATCTCGGTGGGTGTGGTTTGCAGGCCTTCCGGAGGTACTGTGGATTTGACATATCCGATCCAAAATTTTGTTTAAGTTAGATAGCTCGTCACTGTTGTCCTTAAGAGGCAGTGTTTTGTTGTTCGGCCGTGAGCTTTTGAATCCGGCGTTGACCGCCGTGTTCTTTTGGCTTTTTTCTTTATTTCAGCGCTGGTCCTTTCTGCGCCGTGATTTTCCGTTTCCATCCCTGATCTCGGATGTACTCGGGTCGCTGGTGCTGCATCTTGCTAGCCAGTTGTCTTCCTCCGCGCAAAAGCGGGTCATGAGGCTTGTTAGCGCGGCCATTGTTCTCGGCTTCTCTTGGCCGAGGTGTCTGGCGAGCCATTCGTCTCAGACATTATGTTTAAAAGCTGCTAAGGCTTCGGCGTCCGGACAGTCGACTATTTGGTTCTTTTTGGTAAGGAACCTGTTCCAAAATTTGCGTGCTGACTCTCCGGGCTGTTGAATTATGTGACTTAAATCGTCTGCATCCGGAGGGCGGACATAAGTCCCTTGAAAATTTGTTCTAAACGCGTCCTCGAGCTCTTCCCAACTTCCAATAGTATTTTCTGGGAGGCTATTGAGCCAATGCCGAGCTGGCCCTTTGAGCTTGAGGGGTAGATATTTTATGGCGTGGAGATCATCTCCTCTAGCCATGTGTATGTGCAGGATGTAATCCTCAATCCAGACTCCGGGGTCTGTTGTTCTGTCGTATGCCTCTATGTTTACGGGCTTGAATCACGCTGGAAATTCATGATCCAGCACCTCGTCGGTGAAACATAGTGGGTGTGCGGCACCCCTATATTTAGGCGTGCCGTTATCTTCGAACATGCGGCGTGTTGTGTTGATTCCTGGGGCCATTGAGGGAGTCCTGGACTAGGGGGTGTCCGAACAGCCGGACTATCATCGTCCGCCGGACTCCAAGACTACGAAGATACAAGATTGAAGACTCCATCCCGTGTCCGGATGGGACTTTCCTTGGCATGGAAGGCAAGCTTGGCAATACGGATATGTAGATCTCTTACCATTGTAACCGACTCTGTGTAACCCTAGCCCTCTCCGGTGTCTATATAAACTGGAGGGCTTTAGTCCGTAGGACATAACCTCCACTACAACAATCATACCATAGGCTAGCTTCTAGGGTTTAGCCTCCTTGATCTCGTGGTAGATCCACTCTTGTAATACACATCATCAATATTAATCAAGCAGGACGTAGGGTTTTACCTCCATCAAGAGGGCCTGAACCTGGGTAAAACATCGTGTCCCTTGTCTCCTGTTACCATCCGCCTAGACGCACAGTTCGGGACCCCCTACCCGAGATCCGCCGGTTTTGACACCGACATTGGTGCTTTCATTGAGAGTTCCTCTGTGTCGTCACTGATAGGCCCGATGGCTTCTTCAATCAACAACGCCGTCCAGGGTGAGACTTTTCTCCCCGGACAGATCTTTGCATTCGGCGGCTTCGCACTGCGGGCCAACTCTCTTGGCCATCTGGAGCAGATCGAAAGCTACGCCCCTGGCCATCAGGTCAGGTTCGGAAGCCTAAACTTCACGGCCGACATCCGCGGGGACTTGATCTTCGATGGACCCGAGCCACAGCCGAGCGTGCCGCGCTGTCACGATGGGCATGATTTAGCTCTGCCACCGGACAATGCCTTGGTGGCCGCATACGAATCCGCCCCGGCCCTCAATCCGGAGCCGATCGCCCAGATTGAGGACCGGTGGCTGGACACCGCCTCGGGGGCTGCAACTTCTGCGGCGATGGAGCCGAACCCTGACCTTGTCCCCTATAAAGCTCGTGACTCCGAGGTGCCGGACTCCCTGCTGGACTCCGAACCTCCTGCGCCCCTGCCAATCGAATCCGATTGGGCGCCGATCATGGAGTTCACCGCGGCGGACATCTTTCAGCACTCGCCCTTTGGCGACATCCTAAATTCGCTAAAACATCTCTCGCTATCCGGAGAGCCCTGGCCGGATTATGGCTAGGATGGTTGGGATGCGGACGACGAAGAAATTCAAAGCCCACCCACCTCCCACTTTGTAGCCACTGTCGACGATCTAACCGGCATGCTAGACTACGACTCCGAAGACATCAAGGGTATGGACGACGATGCCGGAGACAAACAGGAACCAGCGCCTACAGGGCACTAGAAGACCACCTCGTCATATGACATATACATGGTGGACACCCCAAAAGATGGGGACGGCGAAGAAACAGCCCAAGCGCCGGCGTCAGCGGCGCCGCTCTAAATCCCGCCACAGCATTAATGGAGATTCCGGCACAGGAGATAATAACACTCTAGATAGTGCCGAAGACAATCCCCTCCAGCAAGATTTAGCACAGGAGGATGCAGAAGCAAGCCCTCGCGAGAGAGCGGCAGACGAAGAGGTCGAGGATGATAATTACATATCTCCCTCCGAAGACGAGGCAAGCCTCAACGACGACGAATTCGTCGTGCCAGAGGACCCCGTCGAACAAGAGCGTTTCAAACGCAGGCTTATCGCCACGGCAAATAGCCTAAAGAAAAAGCAGCAGCAGCTTCAAGTTGATCAGGACCTGCTGGCCGATCGATGGACCGAGGTCCTCGCGGCCGAAGAGTATGAACTCGAACGCCCCTCCAAGAGCTACCCAAAACGCAAGTTGCTCCCCCGATTAGAGGAGGAAGCATACATAACCTCATCACGAGCGCACAATACGGCCGACCGACCACCACGTGGTCGGGACAGAGAGGCATCCAAGCCCTCCACCAAGACCGTACCCCGGCACCACTCCAAGAGTACGAAGCCAAGAGGGAACGCGCCGGACTTGCGAGATATGTTGGAGGACAAAGCAAGGCAATCCAGATCCATCTACGAATCACGTGGGCGCCCCATGACCCACGACGAATACCGTCGCGCCGGATACAACAACCCTGGCCAGGCCGAACACAGCAGACAACGCTCACTCGAGCTACGTCGTGATATCGCTCAATATAGAGGCGCCGCACACCCGCTATGCTTCACTGATGAAGTAATGGATCATCAAATCCCTGAAGGGTTTAAACCCGTAAACATTGAATCCTACGATGGCACAACAGACCCCGCGGTTTGGATTGAAGATTATCTTCTTCACATCCATATGGCCCACGGCGACGATCTCCACGCCATCAAATACCTCCCACTCAAGCTTAAAGGACCAGCTCGGCATTGGCTTAACAGCCTGCCCGCAGAGTCAATTGGGTGTTGGGAAGACCTGGAAGCCACATTCCTCGACAACTTCCAGGGCACATATGTGCGACCACCAGATGCCGATGACCTAAGCCACATAATTAAGCAGCCAGACGAATCGGCCAGACAGTTCTGGAGACGGTTCTTGACAAAGAAAAACCAAATCGTCGACTGTCCGGATGCAGAGGCCCTCGCAGCCTTCAAACATAACATCCGCGACGAGTGGCTAGCCCGGCATCTAGGACAGGAAAAGCCGAAATCCATGGCAGCCCTCACATCATTAATGACCCGCTTTTGTACGGGAGAGGATAGCTGGCTAGCTCGTAGCAACAACCTCGGTAAAAATTCTGGCAGTCCGGATACTAAGGACCACAATGGCAGGTCGAGTCGAAGCAAAAATAAACGCCGTATTAACGGCGACGACAAGGAGGATACGGCAGTCAACGCCGTATTCCGAGGCTCTAAACCCGGTCAGCGGAAGAAGCCATTTCAAAAGAACCACTCCGGGTCCGTCCAATTTGGACCGAATCCTCGACCGCTTATGCCAGATACATGCCACCCCCGGAAAGCCAACTAACCACACCAACGGAGACTGTTGGGTATTCAAGCAGGCAGGCAAGTTAATTGCCGAAAACAATGACAAGGGGCTGCATAGCGATGACGAGGAAGATACCCGGCCGCCGAACAGTAGAGGACAGAAGGGTTTCCCCCCCACAAGTGCGGACGGTGAACATGATATACGCAACCCATATACCCAAGAGGGAGCGGAAGCGTGCACTAAGGGACGTATATGCGATGGAGCCAGTCGCCCCCAAGTTCAATCCATGGTCCTCTTGCCCGATCACTTTCGATCGAAGAGATCATCCGACCAGTATCCGCCATGGCGGATTCGCCGCATTGGTTTTAGACCCAATCGTCGATGGATTCCACCTCACGAGAGTCCTGATGGACGGCGGCAGTAGCCTGAACCTGCTTTATCAAGATACAGTGCGCAAAATGGGCATAGACCCCTCAAGGATTAAACCTACAAAGACGACCTTTAAAGGCGTCATACCAGGTTTTGAAGCCAATTGTACAGGCTCAGTCACATTGGAAGTGGTCTTCGGATCCCTGGACAATTTCCGGAGCGAGGAGTTAATCTTCGACATAGTCCCGTTCTGCAGCGGCTATCACGCTCTGCTCGGACGAACCGCGTTTGCAAAGTTCAACGCGGTGCCACATTACGCATACCTCAAGCTCAAGATGCCTGGCCCTCGTGGAGTCATCATGGTCAACGGAAATACGGAATGCTCCCTCCGAACGGAGGAACATACAGCGGCTCTCGCGGCAGAAGTACAGAGCAGCCTTCTAAGGCAATTTTCGAGTCCGGCCGTTAAACGGCCGAACACGGCCAAACACGCCCCGAGCAACATCAACCAAGACCACCTGGCAAATTTCGAGCACGCGTAGCAATGCGGCCCCAACCCCAGCCCTCGCATGATTGCAAGACCAACCCTCCGCGTACATCATTACGCTCTGGAGATACCATGGGCCTGGGAAGGGGCACGGCCACAATAGACCCAGAGTGCGGCTCGACCACACCAGGGGCTCACAAGTGTGTCACCTTTTTTTATTTTCCTTCTTTGTATACACAGGACTCCGTTCACCAGAGGTTTTGTCCGGCGGCGAACCCGCCGAACTCACGATGCAACAGTCAGGGAGGGAAGAAGGCTGCAACGAACACTCAGGTGGTCTCCATTATGAGCATTAAATTCGATTATATACACCAGTCTGCAGCCCACCCCTGGAGGGGGACATGTTTATTTAGTCCAATCCCTTGCTTACCGCACTATTTGTATCCTTCCGCACTCATAGCAGAATTCCTTGAATAAATAATGCAACATTTTTTGCCCGTTATTGCATTACTTTACACATATGTTCATTAATGACATCTCGCATCCGTATATTTTGGTACGGCCTCATACACCAGGGGCTTATGTTCCCCGCATTATGGTGTGATAAGTCCGAACACTTTCACAAGTGTGGCACCCCGAACTTATAGCATTATATGAATCGGCTCCGAATCATGTCTTGGGTCAATAGTTGGGTTTGCCCGGCTCCCACGTTTTGGTGGCTTACGTTCCATTCTGTTGGCTAAGGTAGCACTGGGAGAACCACTGCGATTGCGCCCCGGTTGAGCTGGGCGAGCGCCTCAGTGGAGAAAGCTAAAACTGACTGGCATGATAAGGCGAGAGACTGTTCGCTGTTCGAGAGGTTTTTTCGGGTCCCTAAAGACTCATGCCGTTTCGAGCGAAGTACTGGATAATGTCCGACGAAGGCGTGGATAGCGCCCCGGTTCGGTCTTCCGAATACTAGGTGCTTCGCCGAAATTTAAAATTATAGAATTCTATGGCTAAGTGAGAGTGTTTAAGCATTATAAGTCCTGTTGCCTTGTTCGTTGTGTTGAGTGCCTCCCTAGATGGACCCAAAAATGGGAACAAGAGTGCTCAAGTCTATCCCGAACACCTCAACACTTGCGGCTCGGGGGCTTAAGCCAACGACTTGCCATCTCTCAGATTTTATAAACGGCCGCACAGAAGGTAATATTTTAAATTAAACAAGCGTTGCTTAAGCGCATCTGAACAAAGTTTTCAGCGTAAAGGATAATACATAGCGAGTTTACTCAAGAATTACATCTCTGGGGCATTCATCCGCAATATTGCGGGCACCCTTCAGGATAGTCTTATAGTACATTTCGGGCGTACGATACTCCTTGCTCGCTGGCGGCGGGTCAGTAAGAAGCCTCTCCGCATCCAGCCTGCCCCAGTGCACCTTTGCGCGGGCAAGGGCCCGACGAGCACCTTCAATACAGGCGGAGCGCTTGACGACCTCCACCCAGGGGTACGCATCCACCAGCCGCCGCACGAGGCCGAAGTAGCTCCCAGGCATGGCCTGTCCAGGCCACAGCCGGACTATGAGGCCCTTCATGGCCTCCTCAGCCGCCTTGTGGAGCTCGACCAGCTGCTTCAGCTGGTCGCTAGGGGGCACCGGATGGCCGGCCTCAGCGTACTGAGACCAGAAGACCTTCTCCGTTGAGCTCCCCTTGTAACGCCCCAGATTCGTTGCGCCAGGTGTCCGCCAGTTATTCGCCGTCATTGCCATGTCATGTGCTTGCGTGTTGCACTTTGCCATGTCATCATCTGCATTTCATATCATGTCATCATGTGCATTTCATTTTGCATACGTGTTCGTCTCATGCATCCGAGTATTTTCCCCGTTGTCCGTTTTGCAATCCGGCACTCCTATGTCATCCGGCGTCCCCCTTTTTGCCGCTTCTCTTGTGCGGGTGTTAAACATTCTCGGAATGGTATTAGGTTTGCCAAGCGGCCTTGGTATAGCACCGGTAGACCGCCTGTCAAGTTTCGTGCCATTCAGAGGTCGTTTGGTACTCCAACGGTTAACCGGGTAACCGTAAATTCCTCTTTTGTTGCAGCCCAACACCCCTTCCAAAGTGGCCCAAAACCCAGCAAACTCCCCTCCATGCTCTCGGTCATTCGATCACGATCGCGTGGCCGAAAACCGCTCCTCATTTGGACTCTCCTAGCTCCCTCTACCTATAAATTAGGCCCTCCCCTTCCATTTTCGCGGATCAAATCCCCCCCAAAACCCTAATTTCTCCTCTGCGCCGCGCCGGACATGTCCGGACCTGGCCGGACACGTCCGCCGCCGCCGCCCCGGCCAATCCGCGAGCGGCACGTGGCCTCCCGCCGTCGTCCACCGCGCCGGGCC